>NW_019154085.1:96878142-97429463 GCF_002288905.1 Enhydra lutris kenyoni | reverse complement strand
CCATTTCTTTTGATGGCTGCATAGTATTCCATTGTATATATATACCACTTCTTCTTTATCCATTCATCTGTTGATGGACATCTAAGTTCTTTCCATAGTTTGGCTATTGTGGACATTGCTGCTATAAACATTTGGGTGCACATGCCCCTTCAGATCACTACATTTGTATCTTTAGGGTAAATACCCAGTAGTGCAATTGCTGGGTTGAAGGGTAACTAGCTCTATTTTCAGCTTTTTGAGGAACTTCCATGCTGTTTTCCAGAGTGGCTACACCAGCTTACATTCCCACCAACAGTATAGGAGGGTTCCCCTTTCTCTGCATCATTGCCAGCATCTGTCATTTCCTGACTTGTTAATTTTAGCCATTCTGACTGTGTACACCTTCTCTTTAAGCTTGTTTTCTCACAGTTCCACATCCAAAACAGGCCATCCAGATCCAGGACTGTGTGGATTCTGCCTTATGCACCATCTTACCTAACTGTCCAAATTGAATTCCCCATCTAAGGTCCCAGACATACCTCCTTTCTCCACGAAGCGTTTCCTAACCCCACCCGAACCCAGTGACCTCTCCTCTCATTGAGAAGTTACTCTGTTGGTTTCCATTTTTCACCTATTGCCCCCACACAACCAGTGAGGATATAATCACCTATAGGGCAGAAATAGCAGATTATCCTCATCTCTCAGATCAACAGCAAGTGTTAGGCACAATTTTAGGTGTTTCCTGAACCATGTGCTAGATTAATCCATTTATGAAGTATTTCTAACTCATTCCTTATAAATAAAGTTTGGATTATTCTCCCCTTTCATGGACTCAACTGACATTTTCTCTGTCTTCATGGGGTTGCATGAGGTCTTCCTGTTGCTTATTCCCATTCATTTGGCATTTTATCTAACCAAGGGATTCTGTGTAATACATGGCCTGGAGCTTACATCCAAGCAGATATCCTAATCAGATATAGATCTCTAACCTACCTTCGGGCAAGAGATGGGGAGGCTCTCAGCTTGTGCTAAACGCTACCGGTGGCCTACCCCATATCTCATCTTCTCCCCACGAACAGAACTCTGATTTAATGTAGGGGGGGATGAAAGGCAAACATCTACTTTCTCATGCCCTTGCAGCCACAGCTGACCACATGACAGAGCATATATGGTCATATAGATAGATGGCTAGGTGACACACCTCTAGACAATGAGATACAAATAGGAATTGTCACAGCCTCTGGGAAAGCACTTTTCACTTATCTGGCACTCACATTTTCGCCTTCCACCCTTCTCCTCCTCTCTGATGAGAACACAGACAAGTATAGGTGGTGGCACAACCATCTTGAAACCATGAAATAAGCATGAAGACAAAAACCACATGGTAAAAATGATTAAACAGAAAGAAGCAATCGGTCTCTGCTGGCACAGTGGAGAGGCAGCCCCGGACTGGCTACCTTTTGATTTCACTCTACATGGTAGAAAGTGACCCCCACACAAAGTTGAACAACTCTTACCCAGGTCCCTATAAACTTCAGCAGAAAACTATCCTAACCAGTCCTCCACAGGAAGAAGTGTCCCAGCAGCTAACTGTGCTACTTCAGCAGGAGGTCCCTTTGGGGCTTGGGCACTTGCCCAGCCCTGTGTTTTATATGCAAGCTTCACAGAGCTCTGCTCCTTCAATTGGAATTTGTGGCTGCGTCGGGCACTCTGCTGCTGCTGCCATGTCATCCTCAGACACCATAATTTCTATTCCCTTCAATTTGGCATAATGTACAATAAGTTTTCATCATTAATGGTGCCCAAAATGTCAACAACTTATGCGTTTTCATAAAATCTTCAAATAAATGCAGGGAGAACAGTAAACCATGCACTGTTCAGAAGGTAACAAAGGGAAAGCTACTGAAAATGAGATGCCATCCCAATTACTTCCTATTTATCAAGCCTCACACTTTTCACCTCGATGGGATGCACTTTGAAATGGCTGTCTTTCATCACATGATGACTGATCCAATTCTGTTATGTTCAGAATATAGCATAAATCTTTTGGCCTCCTTAAATTATGAGAAAATTATTTTTCTGAATCACTGTAAGTAGGTGCTGACAAGACAAGAGTTGGCCCTTCGATGTTCAGAAAAACTCAACTCTTCCTTAAGCAGCTTCCTGATGAGACCCAATGGGGCAGCCAGTCAGTGGTCCTCATTTGCCCAGTCTCAGGGTTTGGCAGAATGCAGAAATGTACTGTTACAACCAGGAAGGTCCCAGAGACGGGCTAGTCACCCTGCCATCACCAGCCTCTCCACAAAAACAGAGAGCAAACAACAAGGGCCACTGTTCCCCTGAACTATGATTCACCCCTTGGTCCTGTACTCAATGCCTATGGTAGTCATTTAGTGGACATTTTTAATAAGCCTGGGTGTCTTTTGTTTTCTTTTTTCACTTCTGTTGCAGGTAATAGTATATGTGTAATCATGTGTGTGTGTACACCTTAGAACGTCTTAGAACAACAACAACAACAAATAAAACCTAACAGTTGGTTTTGTGGTCACCCTCCAGCCTCAGGGATGCCTGAGGATTGGATTCATCATCAACAGTTCCTCAGGGTATCATCAAACTACTACCTTATGCTGGACCCAAGGTGAATGGGAAGCCCGAAGGGCAAAGTGTACCATTCCAAGCACCTGTACCTCATTACGGAGACTTTATTGGAAACTGGGGAACCAATATTGATGAGATACAGCTGGAGCAGAGAAGGGGCATTAGTCACACACCCCTAAGGGTCCCTGAGTGTGGAGAACAGATTCTGAGAGGGAGACCTGCATGACGGAAGTTTCTGGAAGAGGGCTCTGAGGATCTGTACCTGTGAGGAAGTGAAGGCATGGGAATCAAACAGAAAGAGAAATGAATTGCAATTTATTTGCAAAAGAGGCCTTGGCTGATCTGCAAAAGGAGGGATGGTTCTTTAGAGATATCTCATATTGGGGTAAGCCCTGAAAGAGACTCAGCTATAAGCCATCAGCAGCTAACATCCCTAAGGAGAAGGCAAGGAGAAGGGCCTTGATTCTGAAGTGGGGGGTCTGAACAGAGTGCCTCGGAATGCACCACAGAAAATATGTGGTTAGCTACTTATCAAGTTGAAGGGACCCCAAAGCTTATGGCTTTTTGTAGCTGAGACTGTGCCTACTCTCCCAGCCCTGTCACTTGTGACCATACTCATTATTCTGTGTTGTTGCCTGTCTATTGTAGTTGTAATGACAACTGGTGCTTGATAGTATGACTATAAGTCTGAACCCAAAGCCACTGCAGCTGGTCCTCCAGCAGGAATATCAGAGGACTCCACTTGTACTCATGCTCCAGGCCTCATGGAGGTCAGTGCAGGCCTGAAGACCAAAACATACAACCAGGAGGCTGGGGCAGGTTCTCTGAGGAGGTTATAATGAGAAGTAATATATACAAAAATTTCTTAGGTATCAGAAAGCAGTGTCCATATGAGAAAAGTTTGCTAAATTTAACCTCAGAACTTGTGTTTATCAAAAGACATTACTAAGAGAGTGAAAAGGCAAGTTACAGACCAGGAGATAAAATGTGGCATTCAAGTGTCAACTAAGAAATCATATCCAAAATACATAAAGGACTTCTATAAGCTAGAAGGAAAAAAAAAAGGTGTCAAATATTGGTTTTGAATGGCAGAACACTTGATCAGTACTTTACCAAAGACGCTATCTAAATGCTCCACAAGCTTATGCAATGTTGCTCAACATTATAATCATCAAAAAAAAAATGCACATGAAAACCATGATGAGACATCACCCTGCACCTCCCAGAAGGGCTAAAATTAGCCAGTCACTTCCAAGTGCTGACAAGGATGTTGTCTCATATGCTGAGTGGAGCACTTGTACGTGGCTGCTGGGAGGATACGGTGGTACAACCATTTTCAGAAGCTATTTGGCAATGTCTACTGAAGCAAAACTTCCCCCCATCCTCTGGTGCAACAATCCCACTCCTAACCAAAAACTAGAATCAAATGTCTTTCAGCAGTGGAATGGATCAATGCTAGTGTGTCCATGGAGTGGAATACTACAGAGCAAAAACAAGAAGCTGCTGGTATCAGCAAGAAACAGAGAGAGCTCTCATAGACATTCTGCTGAGCAGAAGAATCCTGACACAAAGATGTACATGTTGTATGACTGCATTTATATGAAGTTCAAAAACAGACACAACTGTTCCGTGATGATAGAGCTCAGAATACTCTTTGACCTGGGGAAGGGGTAAGACATTGACGGGCAGGAGCACAACTTAGCCTTCTGGGGGCCTGCGAAGGCTTTATATCTTGATCTGGGTGGTTGTTTTTATAGGTATATACACATGTAAAAATTCATCAAGGTGTGTACTTAAAATTTGGGCTCTTTAATGTATGATGTTATACCTCAAAAAAGTGAATTACTTTTTTTTTAAATGTCTTTTCAGAGTAACAGAATTCATAGTTTATGCACCACACCCAGTGCTCCATGCAATACATGCCCTCCATAATACCCCCCATCTGGCTCCCCCAACCTCCCACCCCCTGCCCCTTCAAAACCCTCAAGTTGTTTTTCAGAGTCCATAGTCTCTCATGGTTCACCTCCCCTTCCAATTTCCCTCAACTCCCTTCTCCTCTCCATCTCCCCATGTCCTCCATGTTATTTGTTATGCTCCACAAATAAGTGAAACCATATGATAATTGACTCTCTCTGCTTGCCTTATTTCACTCAGCATAATCTCTTCCAGTCCCATCCATGTTGATACAAAAGTTGGGTATTCATCCTTTCTGATGGAGGCATAATACTCCATAGTGTATATGGACCACATCTTCCTTATCCATTCGTCCGTTGAAGGGCATCTTGGTTCTTTCCACAGTTTGGCGACCGTGGCCATTGCTGCTATAAACATTGGGGTACAGATGGCCCTTCTTTTCACTACATCTGTATCTTTGGGGTAAATACCCAGTAGTGCAATTGTAGGGTCATAGGGAAGCTCTATTTTTAATTTCTTAAGGAATCTCCACACTGTTCTCCAAAGTGGCTGCACCAACTTGCATTCTCACCAACAGTGTAAGAGGGTTCCCCTTTCTCCACATCCCCTCCAACACATGTTGTTTCCTGTCCTGCTAATTTTGGCCATTCTAACTGGTGTAAGGTGGTATCTCAATGTGGTTTTAATTTGAATCTCCCTGATGGCTAGTGATGATGAACACTTTTTCATATGTCTGATAGCCATTTGTATGTCTTCATTGGAAAAGTGTCTGTTCATGTCCTCTGCCCATTTTTACATGATTACCTGTTTTGTGTGTGTTGAGTTTGAAAGTTCTTTATAGATCCTGGATATTAACCTTTTGTCTTTACTGTCATTTACAAATATCTTCTCCCATTCCGTGGGTTGCCTCTTTGTTTTTTGACTGTTTCCTTTGCTGTGCAGAAGCTTTTGATCTTGATGAAGTCCCAAAAGTTCATTTTCACTTTTGTTTCCTTTGCCTTTGGAGACATATCTTGAAAGAAGTTGCTGTGGCTAATATCGTAGAGGTTACTACCTATGTTCTCCTCTAGGATTCTGATGGATTCCTGTCTCATGTTGAGGTCTTTTATCCATTTCGAGTTTATCTTTGTGTACAGTGTAAGAGAATGGTCAAGTTTAATTCTTCTACATATAGCTGTCCAATTTTCCCAGCACCATTTATTGAAGAGACTGTATTTTTTCCACTGTATATTTTTTCCGGCTTTGTCGAAGATTATTTGACCATAGAGTGATAAACCATTGGCCACACTAATCCAAAAGAAAAGAGAGAAAGCTCAAATTAATAAAATTATGAATGAAAAGGGAGAGATCACAACTAACACCAAGGAAATAGAACCAATCATCAGAAATTATTATCAACAGTTATATGCCAGTAAGTTAAGCAACCTAGATGAAATGGATGCATTCCTGGAAAACTATAAACTCCTAAAATTGAACCAGGAAGAAATTGACAACCTGAATAGACCGATATCTAGTAATGAGATCGAAGCAGTGATCAAAAACCTCCCAAAACACAAGAGCCCAGGACCTGACGGATTCTCTGGGGAATTCTACCAAACTTTCAAAGAAGAAATAACACCTATTCTCCAGAAGCTGTTTCAAAAAATTGAAACAGAAGGAAAACTTCCAGACTCTTTTTATGAAGCCAGCATTACCCTGATCCCCAAACCAGGCAAAGACCCCACCAAAAAGGAGAATTTCAGACCAATATCACTGATGAATATGGATGCTAAGATTCTCAACAAGATCCTAGCAAATAGGATCCAACAGCACATTAAAAAGATTATCCACCATGACCAGGTGGGATTCATCCCTGGGTTACAAGGATGGTTCAACATTCGCAAATCAATCAATGTGATAGAACAAATCAATAAGAGAAGAGAGAAGAACCACATGGTCCTCTCAATTGATGCAGAAAAATCACCTGACAAAATCCAGCATCCGTTCCTGATTAAAATGCTTCAAAGTATAGGGATAGAGGGAACATTCCTGAACTTCATAAAATCTATCTATGAAAAACCCACAGCAAATATCATCCTCAATGGGAAAAAGCTCGCAACCTTCCCATTGAGATCAGGAACACGACAAGGATGCCCACTCTCACCACTCTTGTTCAACATAGTATTAGAAGTCCTAGCAACAGCAATCAGACAACAAAGAGAAATAAAAGGTATCCAAATTGGCAATGAAGAAGTCAAACTCTCTTTCTTCGCAGATGATATGATACTTTATATGGAAAACCCAAAAGACTCCACCCCCAAACTATTAGAACTTATACAACAATTTAGAAATGTGGCAGGATACAAAGTCAATGTACAGAAATCAGTTGCTTTCTTATACACTAACAATGAAAATACAGAAAGGGAAATTAGAGAATCGATTCCATTTACTATAGCACCAAGAACCGTAAGATACCTGGGAATAAACCTAACCAAAGAGGTAAAGGATCTGTACTCTAGGAACTACAGAACACTCATGAAAGAAATTGAAGGAGACAGAAAAAGATGGAAGACCATTCCATGCTCTTGGAACGGAAGAATAAACATTGTTAAAATGTCTATACTACCTAGAGCAATCTATACCTTTAATGCCATTCCGATCAAAATTCCACCAGTATTTTTCAAAGAGCTGGAGCAAATAATCCTAAAATTTGTATGAAATCAGAAGAGACCCCGAATTGCTAAGGAAATGTTGAAAAAGAAGAACAAAACTGGGGGCATCACATTACCTGATTTCAAGCTTTACTACAAAGCTGTGATCACCAAGACAGCATGGTACTGGCATAAAAACAGACACATAGACAAGTGAATTACTTTTAATAATGATGAGGAGGAGGAGGGTGAAAAGAGGAAGAAGAAGAGAGGAAAAGGAATGAGAGGTAAAAGAGGAAAATCACCAGCTATGAGACCATTAGGCAAAGAAAACAGAAAACCTCCAGTTCTTGAAGCAAGAGCAAGCTTGCCCTAGATGGCAACAGGAAGACCGGGATATAATGAACGAGAAAGCGAACGGTATCTAATGAAGCTGGAAAAGGAGATAGAGCTGCTCAAATAGTGCCTTAAGGTTATGGAAGTCTGGAGTTTAATCTAAAGACAATGAAAAGCTATTGGCTGATTTTAAAGTAGTAAGGAGTAGGTCAGCACACTATCTGTTCTATGGGATTCTTCTAGAATTGCTTTGGCTGCTGGGGAAAAAGGGACAATAGTACATGCAAAGAGGAAGACAATTCATGAAACTACTGGAGTTAAAAATGATCCTGGAAAGGCTGTTAGAGGCAGACCTGCTAGCAACAATCAACCGAAGATAATCATTTTTCATTCACCACTTCTGACACCTTCTCAACCCTTCACACCGTTGACCTACAGAGGGAGCTCCGCAGTAAGCCCCCTTGATCTCAGGCTACTGGTTGTCTCAGCAGAGGAGAGGGCTGGAGGGGAAGGAGAGGGGTGTTATTCCCCAACTCTCTCCCTGATACATTTTTGCAGGTTGACTGAAGAGAACAGCTCCTGTCAGGCAGCCCTTTCCCCCAGCAACACAATCTATCTTCTGGAAACTATTCCTTCTCTCATCCCCTCAGAGATGGCTACACATTTGTAAGGATTCCTTTTACTGTATTCTCCCCAACTACCATATCTGAGTGTGCTACCTGTCTCCTGCTGAGTATGAATTTCATACATTAAAACATAGACCATACCTGAGGATGACCTAGAGGTCAAGACAAGGATAACACTTATCCCACATTCCCCTAATAAAGCAGGAAAGTATGTTTATGCACTTCAAAGGCCTCTTATAGGTCTCCTCAATAGTACTTATCACAACTGAAGCTAGTTATCTGTAATTTTTATGCCTATTTTCCTTATTGTACTCTAAGCTCCATGGAGATAGTCTATGGAAATAGTCCATGAAAAGGTCTGTCTTCTTGTCTGCTGTGTGTCCAAGACTTAGAACAATTCCTGACATAGAATTTCATAAGTAAATGTTGTTGAAGGATGAAATTGAGGGAGGAAGAATAAGAGAATGGAAGGAAGAGGCAGAGTGTGGAATTTAAAATTGGAAAAGGAGGATGGGTACCCAGCTCCCCCAGTTACCATTAGCTGAGTGCTCATATTCATCTAACTTCCCAAGGCTTCCACGTCCATATGTATATAAAATTGGGAAAAGAACTCCTTCCCTGTCTAATATTTGTGAAGATCAAATGAAGTAGTACTTATAAAAGTAAATGAAGGAGTAAATGAAGCAGCCATCAAATATAAGATGTTATTATTATAATAAAAGCATCGGTAAGATGGGGCAGGACCTGGTTTTCATGCAGCACATATCCGCTATTGCAGGGCATGGAGAGATATTATGATTTCTGCAATCTTCAATTGAAGAATAATTCAGCTCAAGTGGCTGCAAACTTTGGAACCTGGTACCATGCATTTAGGTGTTAAGGAATTCAGACAGCCGTGTACAAAGCACGACAAAGTAACTTGGGCCTTACTCTCCCTGAGTCCTGAAGCGGTAAAGCGAGAGGCCAAGGGATGCAATCAGTTCAGGTGGCTTCAGGAGTAGAGCACACAGTCAGCACCCTTCAGCTCTGCCATGTCCCCCACACCACTGCCAGAGGTCCATGTAACCCAGGGTGGAACTGGAGAAACCGGAGAAGCAGTGAGTTAGCTAAAACAGAGGACCGCTCCAATAGAAGAGGTCAATCTCTTCTGGGAAACCCTGAAACTAAGATTGTATCTTGACGTTGCAAAGGACCATTTATACCTAGATAGGAGCAAGTTCTCTCAATTTTATTATACAAGCTTTTACTTATTTTTAACAATTTTATTTATTTATTAGAGAGTCAGAGAGTGTGTGAGAAAGAGAACACGAGTGTGGTGAGGGGAAGAAGGAAAAACAGGTTCCCATTTGAACAAGGAGCCCGATGTGGAGCTCAATCCCTGGACCCTGGGATCATGACCTGAGCTGAAGGCAGATGCTGAACCAACTGAGCCCCCCAGGTGCCACTTATATAAGCTTTTAAATTTGAATCACGTATCTGTGTCAGTCGGGGTTTCCAAAGAAACACAAATAATTTGAATATATATCTATATATAAAATGTTTGTCCATGTGTATACACATATACACACACATACATAAACACATACAAACAATTATAGAAGCTAGCAGCTACAAAGTCTGCAGGGTGGGTGGGCAGCCTGGAGACCATGAAAAGCAAAGTCACAGTTCAGACTCTGCAGGCGTGTCCCATGCCACTGCATCTTTACTGATGCTATTTGTTCTTGCTGGGATGTTCTTTTTTTTCCACTTGTCAAAATTCTGTTTATTCTTCAAGATCCTCAAATGTAATCCTTTTTTTAAAGATTTTATTTATTTATTTGTCAGAAAGAGAGAGACCACAAGCAGGGGGAGGGGCAGGCAGAGGGAGAAGAAGAAGCAGATTCCCCACTGAACAAGGAGCCCAAAGTGGGACTCGATCCCAGGAACCTGGGATCATGACCTGAGCAGAAGGCAGACATCTAACCGACTGAGCCACCGATGCGTCCCTCGAATGTAATGTTTTAAGTGAAGTTTTCTCTAATATCACATTGATTGTCCTTATCCATTTTCCTAATGAGAATTAATTACTCCCACCTTTGAGCCCTTAGGCATTGTACATAATCCCATGCTGAGAGGTCTAAAGATGGTCTGACGTACTTTATAGTTTGCTGTGTAGATGTCTGTCCTGCCCTCCCTTCTCTATAAAATCATAAGTTCTCTGAGAATAAGAACTGAGAGTTCTTCTCTCTCACTCTTTTTTTTTTTTTAATATATTCCTGGTAAAGGACACAATGTCTGCTGTAGAATAAATACACTTATTTGGCATTTATTCTGTGCATTTATCTGTCATGCAATAGATACATTCATCTAGGGCCAACTTGAAGCTAGGTACAATGCTAATTATATATGTAATATCTCCAATCCTTGCAAAAGCCCGAGAGTTTGATATTATCCCCATTCTCCTGATGAAGAAACTGAGGCTCAGAAAGGTTTATCTGATTTGCCTAAGACTACAGAGTAACCTAAGTTTGGGCCCAAATCTGTCTGATCCACCCCAGCCTCCAGCAACCAGATGCCTTATTCGTGGCAAGCACTGTGTGTCTGTAAACAAAAGAGAGTAAACTCCCAGGAAGGGCATTTGCTATTTATAACTTTACTGTCTTGGAAATGAAAATAATCATCCTCCCTCTCTTCTCAAAGCAAGCACAAACACATGGATACAATTTTGCTTTAAAAATTACACTAAAAGCAAAAATACTGCATTTTCTCATTTTGTATTATTGAATAGGAAATGTTTTATGGATTAATGAAGTTGAGGGATGAGTCGCTAGTAAATCTAGCCATAAAAGGAGACATTCTAGATCATAAAGTATATTTTATTCATTTTGACAGCTGTAGTTTAATTTTAAGTATTTATGATATTACTTCATAGTAAATATGTCTAATTCATGGAAGCTAGGTAATATGAGACCTAACTTTGGAAATTTGCTCAAGTTTTTGCCATTAAAGCTACATGTAAATGGATTTTGTGCTAAGAATTATGGGTTTTATGTAGTAATGACATGAAAATTATCCATATTCCACTCTCCTATAAAAGCGCCACTTCCATGATTCGTACCATTACCATTACCAAAACTACACTTGATTTTGTGGGAGTAAATCAACTAACATATCCTCTATTATACATCTTTTGAACTGAATATGAAAAATGCCACAATGGGGAGTCGTTCGTTATATTAAAAAAATTTTACCATTTGAGCTTACTTTAAAAAAATCACGTGGTATAGATTTTGTAACCTGAAGAATGACATTCTTATGTCAACAGTGTTTTTACTTTGAAAAGAAATAGTTGATTCCTACAGAAAATCCCTTTTTGATATTGCACATATTTTTTACGTTTGGGGCTAGGGAAAAAACAATGGGATTTTAAGTGATTTAAATCTTAATAAAGACCACA
Source organism: Enhydra lutris kenyoni (assembly GCF_002288905.1). Taxonomy (NCBI): domain Eukaryota; kingdom Metazoa; phylum Chordata; class Mammalia; order Carnivora; family Mustelidae; genus Enhydra; species Enhydra lutris. The sequence goes on along the minus strand of NW_019154085.1, from coordinate 97,417,944 downwards.
ACTATGACTCCCCTACCAGCTGTGAGGGGCCCTGGTCGCTGGGTCCAATGGACTGTGACATATTTACAAAAGAAAGTAGAGAACGTAACCTTTGGCTTCCCTGAAAATCCTCACATGAAAGATCTGGCTGTGATTTAGGGAGACCGAGTGAAGAGTCATCACAGGGGTTTCTGACCGTGCTCATATTTATGAGCAGTTGTTAGTCATACAAACCCACGGAGATGCTCCACGTTACCCGTAATTCATATCTTGGACACCGAAGAGGAGATCCTCAGAGCATGGAAGAACTCTATTTTGAAAACACAGCAAAAGTTAAAATAAAAGAAGTTCTGAGAGTGAGTTTCCACCCTGTTGAGGAGTAGAAGGCCAAGAAGAGGAATATACAAACAAACTATATACAAACAAGGAATATACGAACAAGGGCTCTGGCACCCTCTGTCCACATCCTTTTACCTAAGAGCTTTTCTGTGGTAAATTGCTTTGGAATTCCTAACCAAAGTCTCTCCATCAATACATTAGGAGAGCACCCAAAAGCTTTTCCTAATATTTCATCACTGATTCATCCTACAGGCAAATTTCACGTCTTGGTCCCCGGGATGAGAAGAGTGGGGATTTTTTGCCATCAGGAAAAGGCCCTGTTGGAGTTACTAGATTAAACTCTGTCCCCTTGGGGCACCTGGGTGCCTCATTGGGGTAAGCTTCTGCCTTCGGCTTAGGTCATGATCTCAGGGTCCTGGGATTGAGCCCCCTATCGCCACACAGTTTTCCAAAGTGGCTGCACCAACTTGCATTCCCACCAACAGTGTAAAAGGATTCCCCTTTCTCCATATCCTCTCCAAAACTACTTGTTTCCTGTCCTGTTAATTTTGGCCATTCTAGTTGGTGTAAGGTGGTATCGGGCTCTCTGATCAGAAGGGAGCCTGCTTCCTCCTCTCTCTCTGCCTGCCTTTCTGCCTACTTGTGATCTCTTTCTCTGTCAAATAAGTAAATAAAATCTTTCAACTCTGTCCCCTTGTGGGACCCTGATGTGATAGCACCTGGAGGGAACAGGCAGGCAGTAATGTGCACTAGAACTGATGTGTTCCATCCTATCAAAAAGCAGACCCATCACATTCTCAATAGATAACATCTTCAATTAAAAAAAAAAAATCCAGTGTAGCATGTAGCTAGGGCAGAAGAACACTTCAAGCCAGGTTTCACATTTTCAAGGGGTTTTCCAATTTAGGCTTTGGAAGCCATCTTCGAAGGAGGCTTTCATATAGTTAGTTACAGAGATACACTGACAAGACTGAGCATCACCCACGAGTATGAGCATCACACATCCTTAAATTTTTGCCCATTGCCTCTATTACACTGGCCAACATTAGTGAGGAGCGAACTGATGCATGACATGAATCCCATGATTATCTTTTGTGTTTAAATATTTGTTTTTAATTTTAAAACTTAAAAAACATACTATTTTAACATCTTAATTTTTTTTAACATACTAGAAACTTTAGCAGGTGAGAGGTGAGAGATCAAGAAAGACCCAGAATGGCAAAGAAAGGGAGAAAGGGAGCTACTTTCATGTCCCACTCACATTGCTACCACGCACGGCATAGAATGTCTTTATCTGTCTCCGTGCCCCAAGCCCTACCTACCCTTCCTGTGGTTCCATCTGTCTGAGATACAACTGAATTGTATCCAGAATTCCTACAGCACATCAGCATTCTCTATTTTAGCATGTAACTGTTTGATCTTTCAATCTCGTTGAGGAAACTTTGATTTCCATGTTCATTCCTTTCTTGCCTGAGCAAAGCCCTACTCATGCTTCAAGACTCAGCCCAGTCACCACCCCCTCCAGGAACTCTTCCATGTACTTCCCTTTGCCCCCTCACTCCTTCATTGTCTGCCTATGTGCTCCTTTAGAGTCCTTGGAACCCCTCTGTCTCTGCCCTTGTCACAGCAGGGAGGTGATGCCTATGTGTCGGTCTCACTCGGTTCTGATCCACTCCGAGTCAGGGGTTCTGTCTTAGACATCTTTATCTCCCCAGCAGCTAGCACAGTGCATGGTGCAGAGCTGGAACTCAATAAATGTTTGCTGAACTTCATGAACTACTTTGAATTACTTATTCCAATTTAAGTCTTATCTCCCTTGTTGGTCTCTCTGCTCCACAAGGGTGGGTAAGATGTGTATCTGATCACATGAATATCTCTAACATTTGGTGCATAATAGGACATAATAAATATTTGTTGAATGACTGATTGAATGTGCCCTGACCTTAGCCTCTCACTACAATTTCATGTTGCAGCAGAAATGAGAACATAAAAATTCCAACTGTGAAAGTGTTTTTCTTATTTACAACTGTTTTTTATTTCTGAACTCACTGTCAAGAGAATACCATAGATCTCCTTTCTCTGGATTTTGCCAGAAGAGAACATCTGCTTTGGCCTGGAAGGAAAATATACCTGTGGTTAAGGGTGGAGCAGAAATTCAAGAGCTTTCCAGATATTTTCTACAAACCCCTGATGTTTAAATGTCCAGGGAAAATCATCAATGAGACGTTGCCCAGGTAGAATAGGGGACTTTGCCAGTGTTCATTCACGTAGTTTCTCAACAAACATTCACTGAGTATCTTCTTTCTCTGGGCCACATGAGGCCATGTGCCAGCTGCCAGGGAAACATTGATGTGTAACAGATAAACCCTTTCCCCCTACCAAGACTGCAGAGCCTAGTAGGACATTAAGAGCAATTAAATTAACAACTCCAAGTCTGTGGGTCAGTGCTGTGTTAGCAGTAAACACAGGGTATGAGTGAAGCAATGGTCAGAGTTCATTTGCTCTGGAAACTTGTCTTTACTGCCTGAATGGGCAGTGCCACAGCTGAGGCTGTGGGCACCAAGGGCTGTGTGAGGTTGACAATTACTTTGACTGGGAGGCTGATGGCCTTCTGATTACCCTGGGGTATAAGTGAGAAGATTACAGAGAGTTGTCTACATGAGGATCTTGCTTTCCCATCCACTGAGTGTAGACTAGGGCCTCTCAAACTTTCTTGTGCATTTGAACCATCTGGAAATCCTGCTAAAAATGCAGATTCTTTTCCAGTGGAATCAGGGAAAGGGTTGAGATTCTGCATTTCTACTAAGTTCCCTCTGGTGATGCTGAGGGTGCTGGCCCAAGGATTATACTTTGAGTAGCAAGAATACAGAAGAAAGAGGCTTTCAAAGGCTAGTGACCTGGATATCAAACCCCACCTTGTAACAATGAACTAGCTGCACCGCTCTTGGTGAGTTACCTGTGCTTCCTGATCTTCAGCTCGATGTATTTGTGGGGGGAAAAAAAGGATAATAAAGTCCACATCATAAAATTGCTGCAAGGATTAAATGAGAGCATTTGAAATAGATACTCAATAATTACTAGCTATTAATTGGAGGATTTTCACTCTTTCCTCAAATGTGTATGGAGATGATCAGAAAAAAATTCCAAGTCTTCCGTGCCCCAATACAATTCTACTTACTTTTTATCAGTATTCCTAATTTCTCCCCATGTGGGCCCACTGTCTATTTAGGATTTCTTTTTTATTCCCAACACCTCTCAATTTAATATCAGATGCTATTCATGAACTAGCTGGCTTGTTTATCTGGGTTATTAATGGAAGCTGTTAAGTGAGATTGGAGGGAAAGCCAGAGCCCCCTGCTCTCTGCCTCCCCATAAATCATCACTCTGAGCTAGGAGGGCTTCTGCCACTTGTCAGTTCCTATCATCCCCCACATCTCAATGATTTGGAATGAATTTCATGATTAAAGTTTCATGAGATGCCACATCAAACACTCACTAAACCTCAAGGTCTAACACTTTGCCAACACTTGCTTTTGTCTTCTCTTCCTCCGGTTTTATCACGGAAAAAGCACGCAGGTGTACCTTGCAGGATATGGTGTTTTCCTCCAGACGCCCCCACTGAAGATTCTTCATAAAGCTGTTATCTCCTTGGTGTTAAGCAGCTGGCTTTCAGCCTCAGCTCCCCACCTGACAGGTGACCAGCTGGCTCTGCACATAATATATGCTTTTTACCTCGGTCATAAATCTGGTGGCTGAATGCCTGACAGCCTGCCCGTGGCTCCAGTCACCCGTACACACATGCTGTTGGACCCAGGCAGGTATTTCTCCATCCTCCTCCCACGCATGCCCAGTCTACAACCTCCTCCACCTACAACCATGTGCTCCCAGACCATTGGAACAACTTTGCTAGGATTCTGATTCGCTTGGGTTCACATGTTACACAGAAGAGAAACAGGCCTATTTTCTTTTGAAAATAAAAATAAAGGGCTCCTTGCCTAGAATCAGCAAGGCTTTCCACCACTGGAGTATATCTGCATGTTAATATCATTAAATGACTATTCCTTGGGGCTCCCTGAACAATTCAGTATCAAGCATACTGACAGCCATGACCCCAAACTCTTGAAACGCTAATAGAAACCTCAAAAAAGATCAGAGAAGTATCAGAATCCACTTCAAGAATGTTCCACATTGGTATCTTCTTGGCTCATTTTTCTAAAGAAAGTGCATTGTACTCCCCACGAGGGAGAAATGAATATAAAGGTAGGTCACTGGGTTTGCAAATGTGCTATAGCCTTCCTGAAAAAGAGATAAGTGGTATGCAGAAAAAAGATGGGGTCTGCAGAACTGCAGCTTCAAAGCTAGCAGAGGAAGGGCTATTGACCAGCAGACACATACTTTTCCCATTAGGGGATCCAGGAATCCCAAGACCAAAAATGCATCCCATCTTTTGTCCAAACTTTCCATTTTTTCCTTATTCTTAAATCATAATGAGATACAAAATCGTACTTTTACTACATTTTCACTATTTCAAATGGAAAGCATTTGGCTATGCCCTTTGCAGTCTCACAGGCATTCTCATTCTCTCTCTCTCCCTCTCTCCCTCTCTCTCTCTCTCTCTCTCTCTCACACACACACACACACACACACAGCTCTGCCATTTCACCATCATCTGTAACTTCACTGTCCTGTATGGTAGTCAATAGACACAGATAGCTCTTTATTTTAAATTTAATTTATTTAAGTTAAAGAAAATGAAAAATTCAGTTCTTTGTGGCTAGTTGCTACTACACTTAACAGTGCCTATAGGGAATATGTCCATCATTGCACAAAGTTTTATTGGTCATATCATATGATAAACATTCAGGAAATATGTGTTAACTAATTGGGTAAGTAAATGAATGATGTACTATGTTCATGTACATATGATGTACAATGAATGAACATGTACCATGTACTATGGGTCTTCCAAATATATATATTTGTCTTGTCTTTCATCAACTTCTCTAAAAATTGCTTATTTATTTAGGGGTAAATGAAGTTAGATTCCCTACCTCACACCAGATACTTATAGAGCTATCCTATTTGGCATACATTTCAATATTTTTTAAAAAGCTACTGAAAGAAAATATTCAGTGAGGAAAATATTCACAGATTTGTCTATTATACGTTTCAAATTTCTATAAGGTAAAAATCATTAAAAAAGGAAAAGACCAACAAACATGTGGTTACTTTTAACATATGGGACTAGTAAGAGATTAAGATGCATAATAAACACAAATTTTTATAATCAACTTGAAAAATGTGTCAATAAAAAATGAACAAATAAGAACACCAAAGAATTGTTTTATTTATTGTAAAAGCTTACACTTACTACTAATCAAAGAAATGCAATGAAAACAACAATGAGATATTTTCACCAAGCAGACTGATAAAGATTGAAAAATATTCTCATAACCAGCACTGGCAGGATTGTAGGGAAATAGGCACATCCAATCTTGACATTCTGAATTGTAAATTGATATGGCCTTCGGGGAGGGCACTTTGGCAGTCTCAAGCAAAATTTTAAATATGCATCTATCTTTATCAGCAATTTCATTCCTAGAAACTTATCCTACAGCAGTACTCAAACAAACGCACAGAGATTTATATACCTAGAAGTTTATTAGAGCATTGCTTATAAGAGTAAAAAATAGACACTTCTAAAAGTCTACCAACAGGTTACATGTATGTAATAGAATGCTGTATTATTAGTTTTTTTAAAGTAGTTTTATATGACTAAAGTAAAGTATTGTTAAGTAAAAAACACAAGATGCAAAATAATTTATATATTATTACTTCCACGGACATGTATACACAGAGATATAGATCTAGATAGCTCACTTAAATGAGGGTTTACCTTGTGCGCATCTCTAACTGCTTTATATATTACCACATGTCATCTTCACATAAACCTATGGTACTGTTATTATTTCCATTTACAGATAAGGACACTGAAGCATGGAGAAAATACCAGCACAAAATCACTTAGCTAATACACGGTGGAATCAGGATTTGAAACCAGGGAGGAGAGCCTCAGAGTCTTCCCGCTTATCAATGCCAAGTAGTGTTTTGGAGGGCTTTGGGGAAGATACAGATAGACAGAGATGGAGACATAAAGAGATAGATTCCAAATTTTTAACCTTGGCTACATCTAATAAGTCTTTTTAGGCTTAGAGGTGGTTGGATGGAGAGGAATTTAATAAGAGTTAAACACAACAACAACAACAATAAGAAATAGAGAAAATTTTCACATACTACAGTTTTATAATGTTTAAACTTTGTGATAAGTATAACACACTAAAAATAAAAGCTAGAAAAAAACCATGGTCTGTATGATTTTCTCTAATGGGCTTAGAAATATTTCTTTTTATTTTAAATGAGAAAATGGTCAATGCAATTCACGGACAGCTTGGAAACTTTGCATACATCTAGTAATATGGAGGGAAATCACCAGTCTCCTGACAAAGACAGGCTGAGTGGAGTCCTCTGGTTTCGGAGACTTGCAACAGTCAAGAAAAAACATACTGGGGACGCCTGAGTGGCTCAGAGGGTTAAAGCCTCTGCCTTCGGCTCAGGTCATGATCTCAGGGTCCTGGGATCCAGCCCCGCATCAGGCTCTCTGCTCAGCAGGAAGCCTGCTTCCTCCTCTCTCTCTGCCTGCCTCTCTGCCTACCTGTGATCTCGGTCTGTCAAATAAATAAATAAAATCTTAAAAAAAAAATAATTAAAAAAAAAAAGAAAAAACACACTGGCCAAGAGCGACACTCCAGTCAGCTGCCTGCACTGCAAATCCAGCTCTGCCACGCATGTGTCTTTGTCCTTGGGTCTTGGTTGGCCACACTAAGCTTTGGTTTCCTTACCTGCATAAAAGCAATAATGATTGGTCTTCCCCCGTAGAGTTGTGGTGAGTAATGAATAAGGTCTGAGGTAAGCGCTTCAGGCAAAGCTTACACTGTTGGAGTCAACCATCATTGGCCACCATGGTCATCACTGACACAGCGAACTCTCATCACCCTCTTCTCCTTGCAATTTGGCAAGTTGGTCAAGTCATCTGAAGCAGCCTAGAGACCAGAAAAATTAATGTGGCACATTTAAGTAGGGGGGTGTGTCTTTAAATGAGAGACTATGGCCAAGTAACTACTGATGAAAAATATGAAAAGCCCTCTAGAAACACCTCTTGAAGTGCTACAGACATTTAAGTTCTGGAAGTCCAATCTGTGTCTCTCAGGCCTCAGAATATGCAAACAATTCTGTTCAAAAAGATAGTGTCTACCATCAGGCTCCTGTTTACTCAGCAAGGATGAAATGCTCCCAGTAACTTTCTAAACCCCTCTTGTTTCCAAAGCTCTTGCTCTCCGTTCATAGCTCCTGCCTTTCACTTCCAAGCAAAGAATATGTGTTTAGGAAGTAGTTATGACAAAATCTAATTAAAAAAATCTTTTTAAAGAACAAAAGAAAAATACCAGAACTCCTTTTAAAGACAAGGTCCCAGAAAGTGCCTGTCCAAGATTTAATTGCCACAATGAAATGGTAGCTTTGAGAATGACTGTGTCAACAGAATACAACCTCTGCCCTATGTCCCTCCTGCTCCATGTTGCTTTGTGTGGTGACACACACATATTTGCACAGACACACACATACATTCCCATATACACACACACACAGAGCTTGTCTCCCACATTTTCAAAGACTATTTTGAAACACAAGGCACAGCCAGGTTAATAAAACATGCTTGAGGCTGTGTTCTGTGTGTTCATTAAACTATAAAGCATCTTAAACCTACAATTAATTCTAGGTAAATTAAAGGCATGACACAGCCATGGTACTATTGCGAAAGCATTTGTGTTAATATCTTACATTTTTTACACTAAATCACCCTGCTGAAAGGTTTAACAGCCATTCACATTTATAACTGCTTTCCAGATTTTCTTTTTTTCTTTTTTTTTTTTTTGCCTACTTCAGTTGTCAAAGCATTAACGAAGCTGGCTTTTGGGAAGAATTCCAATTCAGAGTTATTTTTCCATGAGGTACTTAAGACTCCACACAGCAGCTCGTGATTATGTTGGCAGTGGCTTTGCATAACTGTTGGTTTCCTGTAGTATAAATAAGTGAACAGCTAAGAATGCCAATGTTTTGCTTTGACCAAGAAAAAGCTCTCAGTAAATGACAAGGAACGGCCCTCATTGGACTACTTAAGTTTTTGTGTTTTTTTTTTTCTAAAGGCCTAAGTTAAATGAAAGCTGTAGAGATAAGTGACCATATAATACATGCTACCACTTTGCGATCATTCTTCAGATTAAAAAAAAAATTAATAGTTCAATTCCCAAAGTCCTTTCTAGTTGATGACCTCAACTGGACAAAGGTCATGAAGGTCAGTGTTGAATAGTAATGCAGATTGTGTCCAGTTGTGGCTAAATGCAGTGCGGAGAATGACAGAGCTTTTGCCCTTCTGAGATTTAGACTGAAGAGAAAGAAAAAGAAGACTGGGCTAGGACAGAGCATAGACCAGAAGGTCAACAAGGAAAGCTGCAGAGGAGAAAGCTTGGCAAGAAGTGAGTGTGCGAATGGAATTCTGAACAGCAGCATCTGAGATGGAGAGAGGCTTTGTTTCACAACAGCTGTCATGGTCAAGAGCACAACAGGAACTCTGTGGGGTGAGATGTTAAGGACCTTAAAAGAGCTTTTCCCTTTTGCTTCCCACATCCTCTGAAATATCCAGTACTAAATGTTCCCCAACCGGTGTGTGTTCTCCTCACTCTTCCTTCACCGACAACAACCCACCTATACTGAGCAAAAGCCAAGTAAATGTCCCCCTGGAGCACCTTGCTGTCACTACCACCTTCCACCTTATTTCCTCCCCTGCCCTTTTTGCCCCACTCAGGATCAGCCTGCCAGTCAGGGCCGCCCTTCTCTCCAGGACCAACTAACTACATGCCCTTGGCCTTATAAGCCGTGCCTCACATGGCTGCTTTTCTGCTGCTCTGTGGGTTTTACTGATCTGTCTTCCTCTCTAGAAAATGAATTTCTCCAGGACTGGACCATGACTTAACTGATTTTTATTCTTAGAGGTCAGCCTAGTGCTGGCAGATGGTGGACTCTTGAGAAATGTTTTTGGAAAGAACAAACTAATGAATGAAATTTGTGTTTTCCACAATTGGAACTACCCTTATCATGTGTTACCCAGTGAAGAAATTGTAACAGGTACTGCATTAAGCAAATCCTTTTAACTGATTATTTAACTATGTTTAAATCACTGAGATAACCCAGTGACTGACTAGATAATACCTGTATAATATGTATTATGTATAATAATATATGAGTAAATGTATATAACTAATAATATTATATACAATCCAATGTTATAATATAAAAATTATATTATACATAAAGCACACATATAGGTATATGTTCACATGAATAAATTTCACAAGGAATGATACAGTCATAAGTCACCTCTATCTGCCATTGAAAGAACTAGTTGAACCATCACCCTTTTTGCCAAGATAGTCATTTTTTTTTTTTAGATTTTATTTATTTATTTGACACAGAGAGCGATCACAAGTAGGCAGAGAGGCAGACAGAGAGAGAGGAGGAAGCAGGCTCCCTGCTGAGCAGAGAGCCTGATGCGGGGCTTGATCCCAGGACCCTGAGATCATGACCTGAGCCGAAGGCAGAGGCCTAACCTGCTGAGCCATCCAGGCGCCCCAAGATAGTCATTTTTAATTTTTTTCTAATAGTCATCAGTCAACAGAGAAGTATAGAGAGGACAATATAATAAGCCCCATGAACTTACTACCCAACAGTTTTCATCTCAGAACCAGTCCTATTTCACCTCTGTCCTCAGCTAACTCTCTGCCCTTTATCACTTTTAAACAAATCACAGACATAACATCTATAAATATTTCAGTAAGTATCTCTAAAGGGTTCTTTTAAAAATATAATGTCAAATCACACCTAAAATCTTAATAATTCTTTAATATCAAATTTCTAATTGACACAAATGTTAATAATTTATTATAGTTTGTTTATGGAATCAGAATATGGATGAGATCCATGCATTATCGCTGGTGGATGAATTTCTTAACTTTTTTTCAACTCATAGGTTCCCCTCGTCCTCCTCTTCTCTTTCTTACAATGCATTTTTTGAAGAAACAAGCTCATTTATCTTGCAGAGCTTTCCGGTCTGGATTTTGCCATCTCCATCCAAGTGGTGTCTCCTGATGTGATCCTCCGTCCTCTGTATTTCCTGTTAATTAGTAGTTGCATCTAAAGGCTTGTTGAGATTCAATTTCATCCTTTGACAAGACCACCTCAAAGGTGGTGTTGCGTTCTTTGGTCAGGAGGCACACCATTGCCTCTCTTTCTTGTGATGTTATCAGCCACTCATTCTCACTGCCGAGATCCACTCATTCATTAGTGGTTCTGTCCGGGTGTTCATCCAATGCTAGCATCCTTTCCTCACTTAGTAGCTGGAAACATCTGTAAATATAAATTTCCCATTATTTACTATTTGGTTACTCAGTGGTACAGTTTGTATCAGAAAGACAGAATTAGTATGTGATTCTTTCTCTTTAGTGTTCATAATAGTGAGTTGTTTCCCTAGCATCTATCAGTGGTGAGCAATTAGGGTTTTTTCCTCCCCAATGTCATTTTGAATTCATGGATTTAATTATATTTGATGAATATCAGTCCACTGAAGTTAATGTCCATATTTGATCCTCAAATTGTTTCATCTTTGACCAGTGGGGCCTGGTTGAAGTTGGCTCTTGAGTCCTTTTGTTATGATCCTAGTAGTCATGACATTTATGCTAAGACAGATTAAAACCACCATAGAATAAAGAGAACTTTCATGCAAATAAGCACCTCTCTTTTTTCCCAGATGGCAACATATCCAACAAAATGCCATGCTACCCACTGAACTGCACCAGAGATTTCCTTGAGAAATGCTGCAGGAAAAAGACTAGAACCCAGGGGTTGGAGTCACGTTCTTTTACCTTGCAGATTGTTGTCAAGCACTCAGGAAATACTAGGGTATTTTATTAATGATGAGGCTTACATTATTGTTTTCTTGAGACTACAAAGCTGCATTTGGCTAGATGATTATCTTGCAAGAGTATATAATTGCAACAGTCAATAGTTCCTTCTGGAAGTAAAAATAAATATAATGTAGATAATGCCCAAGTTCTTAATGGCAAATGGGATGAGTCAAGATGACCCCATGGGCTTGAGTTCCCTTTATGTCCTTCCACCTGTCATTGGGCTATAACCCCATCCTGCGGGAGTGGCCCAGACATCAAAAACTCAGCAATGAGAGAGCCACAAAAGGACAAGGAAATCACAGGCCACTACGGCTAAGTGTGCAATATCCTTTCCTGAAAATATTTACAAACCATGGAGAGAAAAATTGCTTTGGGTTATTTAGGGTAGGTTATAATTTATGGTAACAGAGTGGGTAGGGGGCACCTAGATGGCTCAGTCAACTAAGCATCTGCTTTTGGCTCAGGTTATGATCCCAGGGTCCTAGGAGGGAGCCCCATGTCTGGCTCCCTGTTCAACGGGGAGTCTGTTTCTCCCTCTCCCTCTGCCCCTCCCCTGCTTGTGCTCTCTCTCTCTCTCTCTATCTTACTCTCTCTCAAATTAAAAACAACAATAACAACAACAAAAAACAAAAACAAAAAAACAGAGTGGGTCGATCAATTTAAATGTTTGTTCCAACTGATGTAGGACTAATGTTGTCTGACCACGTAAGCAGAAAGCACAAATACAGGCATACCTTGGAGATATTGCATGTTAGGTTCCAGACTACATTAATAAAGTAAATATCATGATAAAGTACATCAAATTAATTTTTTTGGTTTCCTAGTGCATATTAAAATTATGTTTACACTATACTATAGACTATATACTATAGACTATAACATAGTCTATTAAGTATATAATGCCATTGTCTCTAAAAAAGTATAAATTTTAATCAAAAATACTTTATTGCTGGGGTACCTGTGTGGCTCAGTAGGTTAAGCATCCAACTCTTAATTTCAGCTCAGGTCATGATCTCAGTGTCAGGAGATCAAGCCTTGTGTTGGGCTCCACATTGGGTGTGGAGCCTGCTTAAAAATTTCACCCTGCCCCTTCCGTCCCCTCCCCCAAGAAAACCTTATTGCTCAAAGATGCTAACCATCATCTGAGACTGCAATGTATCATTACCTTTTTGTTCATGGAGAGTCTTGCCTCAGTGTTGATGGCAGATGACTGATCAGGATGGTAGTTGTTGAAGGCTGTGTGGCCATGGCAGTTTCTTAAAATAAGACAATGATGAAGTTTGCCACATCAATTGACTCTTCTTCTCACAAACAATTTTTCTGTGATGCTGGTTGATAGCACTTTACCCACAGTAGGAGGACTTGTTTCAAAATCAAAGTCAGTCTTCTCAAATCCTGCTGCTTTATCAACTAAGTCTATATATTATTTTAAACTATATATATAAAAATATATATAAACAAACTATTATATATATTTATATATATCTATATCTATATCTATCTATCTATCTATCTATATATATATATATCTCCTTTGTTGTCATTTCAACAATCTTCACAGCATAGGAATAGATTATATCTCAAAAAAACACTTTCTTTGCTCATTCATAAGGGGCAACTCCTCATCCATTCTAATGTTATCATGAGATGGCTGCAATTCATCATATTTTCAGGCTCCACATCTAATTCTCTTGCTATTTCCACCACATCTGCAGTTACTTCCTCCACTGAAGTCCTGAACGCCTCAAAGTCATCCATGAGGGTTGGAATTTCTTCTAAACTCCTGTTAATGTTGAATTTTGACCCCCTTCTCATGAATCATGAATGTTCTTAATGGCATGTAGAATAATGAATACTTCCCAGAAGTTTTTCAATTTACTTTGCCCAAATCCTATCTATGGCAGCTATAGCTTTATGAAATGCACTTCTTAAATAAGACTTGAAAGGAGAAGTAGCTCCTTGATCCATGGACTGCAGAAAGGATCTTGTGTTAGCAGGACTGAAAAAAATATTAATCTTGTTGTACATCTCCATCAGAGCTCTTAGGTAACCAGGTGCATTGTCAATGTTTTGAAAGAATTTTTTCTGAGCAATAGGTCTCAACAGTGGGCTTAAAGTATTCAGTAGACCATACTATAAGCAAATGTGTTATCATCCAGGCTTTGTTATTCCATTTATAGAACACAAGCAGAGTAGATTTAGCATAATTCTTAAAGGCCCTAGGCCTTTGAGCACTGGCTTCAACTTAAAGTCACCAGCTGCATTCACCCCTAACATGAGAGTCAACCTGTGCTTTGAAGCTTTGAAGCTTTGAAGCCAGCCATTAACTTCTCCTCTCTAGCTATGAAATTCTGAGATGGCATCTTCTTCCTATGGAAGGCTATTTCATCTGCACTGGAAATCTGTCATTTATTGTGGCCACCTTCATTAAGGCTCTTAGATCTAGATCTAGATCTTCTGCATAATTTGTTTAAGCTTCTCCATCAGCATATGTGACTTCCCCTTTGTACTTTTATGTTACAGAGATAGCTTCTTTCCTTAAACCTTATGAACCTATCTTTGCTAGCTTCCAGCTTTTCTTCTGCAGTTTCCTCACCTTTCTCAGCCTTCATAGAATAGAAGGGAGTGAGGGCCTTTCTCTGGATTAGGCTTTGGTTAAGGGAATATTGTGGCTGGTTTGATCTTTCATCCAGAACACTCAAACTTTCTCCCTATCAGCAATAAGAATGTTTCACTTTCTTATCATTTGTGTGCTTGCTACAGTAGACTTTTAATTTCTTACAAGAATGTTTCCCTTGCATTCACAACTTAGCTAATTATTTGGCATAAGAGGCCTAGCTTTTGGCCTATCTCAGCTTTCAACATGCCTTCCTCACTAAGCTTAATCATTTTTAGATTTTGATTAAAGTGAGAAACGTGGGACTCTTCCTTTCACTCGAACATTGTGTAGGGTTATGACCTTGCCTAATGTCAATATTGTTGTGTCTCAGGAATTAGAAACACCCAAGGAAAGGGAGAGAGACAAAGGACTGGCTGGTCAGATCACACTGAGCATTTATCTATTAAATCTGCCATCTTATATGGGTGTGGTTAATAACACCCCAAAATAATTACAATAGTAACATCAAAGACCCTGATCACAGGATATCATAATATAAGAACAATGAAACTGTTTTAAATATTTAGAGAGGGGTGCCTGGGTGGCCCAGTGGGTTAAAGCCTCTGCCTTCGGCTCAGGTCGTGATCCCAGGGTTCTGGGATCAAGCCCCGTATCGGGCTCTCTGCTCCGCGGGGAGCCTGCTTCCTCCTCTCTCTCTGCCTGCCTCTCTGCCTACTTGTGATCTCTGTCTGTGAAATAAATAAATAAAATCTAAATAAATAAATAAATAAATGTTTAGAGAATTACCAAAACATGACATAGTGACATGGAGCACATGCTGTTGGAAAAAAGGTGTCAATAGATTTGCTCAATGAATAATAAACAATAAAATGAGATACACCTCTATATGACCATTCTGTTTTCTATCAGTCACTAAGCATCTTCATTGTCTCATTTTCAAACCCTTCCCTCACCATTTTTTCTCACCCATAAGCATTCATTCATTCATTCATTCATGCCATAACTAGTGATTGAACAACTTATTATATGTTAGGAGTTGGGGAGTCACTGTTAGGAACATAATAAGCAAGATCTCTACTTTCAAGTTTTCTTTCTGGTTCAAGAAAATAAGTAAATTACTCAACAAGATAATTTAGGTAGTGCCACTTGCTTAGAAGAATATGAAACAGAATAAAATAATAGAAAGTCACTATAGGGCTACCTAAAATGGCTGACTGGAGAGGGTGACAGATGAACTAGAATAGGGATCAGTAACTTTCTCTGTAAATTGCCAGACAGAAAGTATTTTAAGCTTTGGGGACCATATAATTGCAACTACAAAACTTCTTTGGCCCAGCAATAGGTTATCATCCTGATAAACTCATCCTAAGTTGAAAATATCATAAGTCAAAATGCATTTAATACACCTCTATTACTGACAATCATAGCTTAGCCTACCCTTTCTTGAATGTGCTCAGAACACTTACCTTAGCCTACAGTTGGGCAAAATCACCTAACACAAAGCCTAATTTATAATAAAGTGTTGATGATCTCATATAACTTGCCGAATACTGTATTGAAACTGACAAACAGAATGGCTGTGTGGATACAGAATGATTGTAAGTGTATCTATTATTTATCCTTGTGATTGTGTGGCTGACTGGGAGCTGTGTCTTGTTGCCATTGCCTAGCATCACGAGAGAATGTCGTATAGCATATCAATAGCCCAGGAAAATATCAAACTTCCAAATTTGAAGTAGGGTTTCTACAGAATACATATCATTTTTGCACTGTCATAGACTCAGAAAGGTCATAAGTCAAATGATTTTTAAGTCGGGGACCATCTGTACTCAGCTATGCCACTGCGGCATGAAAGCAGCCTCAGATAATGTGTAAATGAATGGATATAGCTGTGTTCTAATAAAACCTTATTTACAAACACAGGTGGATTTGGCTTGTGGGCTATAGTCAGACAACTGCTGATTTAGAAATCTATTTCACTGATGTCTGAATGGTCCTACTCAAGAGGCCCAGCCATCTTTCCAGAGTAGCTCCTGTAAACAGACCAAAGCCAACCTATTATTCTAAGAACCTTGCAGGGGACGTTGGAGGGCTTAAACTACACAGTCCTACTTGGCTCTAGTCTCACTACCCAAGTATATAATAACTGAGGATTTAGGATAGTACCCTTAGGAAAAGAAGGGGGATAATTACATCTTGACTTGAGCTCTTTATTGCCATGTTTGAAGTAGGCTGCTTTGAGAAGCCTAAAGGTGCCACCCAATGCATGAGCCTACTTAGCAACATCTTGTGCAAAGTCTTTTGGAAATCCTAATAGTCTAAGTCCACTGTCATAGCCCTCTGCTTTCCACATGATCTCCTTCATTCTCTTTCTCTCTTTTTTTCCCCCCACCACATTTGTCAAACAAGATTTACCCTTTACAAAACCACAATGGCTAGTTTTTGTCAGTTCATATTTCTCCAGATGTTTTGTGATCTCATTCCTTCTTAATGTCTCTCAGATCTGCCTACCTTTGAGGTTAGGCTGGATGGTCTATGATTTCTCATCCCCTGCCACTCTAAATGGGTCCCTGGCTAAGCAAAAGCCCCCTTCAGTGAGGTCAGCCAGAGAAAGTCACACATATCATAAACATGCCGTGAGCTATTCAGCAATAACATTCAGTGGAGTTTGCTTTAGTTCAGAGGCCAAGGGGATTTGGCAGAAAAAAAAAAAATACACAAAAGGCTATTCTATTGGAGTAAGCTTGACAAAGTCAACTGCTAAAGAAAACTAGAGCCAGGCTTTTGGCATCTAGAAAGGGAAGAAAAGATATTCTTCCCATCCCTTTCTCTGAGGTCTCCAGAATAAGAAAACATACTCTATGTGGTTGCCTGTGCTTTCATTATGATTTCACTCTTCTCATTATTAAACCACAATGTCAAATCCAAGTTCAGCAATGACTCAACCCGGAATTATGGGTTTATCTGCTCAAAGCACAACCTGCCCCATCTTTGTGAATGGATCTGCCCCATACATACAAACTCTGATGAAAATGTGCAAAATCAAAGGCTGAGGGAACATGCATTCATTGCTTTAGGGGCCGTGCCATCCGTTCGTTCCTGCTCTCTGGTTTTCATTTTCATGTTCTTTCTTCTGAGACACTAACCCAACCTGACAAGACCCAGGGACTTCTGAAATTTTTATCAGTTCTCCTTGCTCTTCTAATCCTGGTTCTGATCTTCATGACGCAGTTAGGGGTGGTGGTCTTCTTGCTTTCCAATGTAACCCTGAAAGATCTGGGCCAGCCAGGCCCCCACCACCAGGTCTCCACTGTAGAAATTGGACAGGTGGGAAAATCAGTTACCAGAAGTTGAAATAGAGGAGTATGGAGATGAGTAAAAATATGAAACCGTAAGTGAATCCAATTCTAGAAAGTCACATCAGGGCCAGAGCTGAGGGCTGGTGCAGCTTCAAAGGACATCAGTAAAACTGGGCTAGAAGTCTGCTTCTGGGAGGTTGTCTAGGGCAGATAAAGCCCCACAGCATTGGAAATCGTTACTAGAAAACCAACCCCAGGGACAAGGTGGCAGCAAGGTCAAAGAGCTGACCTGAGTGCAGACCAAGGCGAAGCTCCCGAAACAGACTCCTTCCACTGGCCTTGTCTATAACCACATGGGCATCCTTGAGTATGCAGTACAGCAGGGAACAAACTGGACTGAGCAGAACATGGTCTTCAGCTGTCCTTGGCCTTCTAGGCAAAGGATCAAAAATCTTGTTTCAGTTCATGACAAGGGTTGAAGTAAAAGGAGTTTTGTCCATGCTTGGGCCAAAGCATTCAAGGGGAGGTAGCACCACCTCCCAGCCCTGCCCAAGACAGAGCTGGAACTGGGTTGGTACCCAGGGGGGGAAGGTGAGGAAGAAGAGTAGAGGCAGCTCCTCAATTGTTTCCAGTGCTACCCGAGGCCAGCTCAGTTTTCCCTTTCAGAAAGAAAGCATTTCTTTCCCAGGGTGGGAGGAATGTGGGGTGGAGAGTCTCTGTCAGGAGAGCGTGTGAAATAAATGACTTCACCCCTAGAGACAAAGAGTTGCCTTGAGTCATTAGCATTCTGGGCCCATATACACCTCATGGTGTTGCAAGCTGGCTGGTTGGGGTTGAAATGGTAGCCCAGAGTCACGAAAACAATGTTGACCAGTTCACACTACAAGTGAGCCCACAAACACTGGCCCACAAGCTGAGCAACTATGCCCGAAGGTGGGTGTTTGAAAGCAGCCCCCGACTCCAAGATACAAAATACGATGACCTGTTTACCTATTCGAAGGGGGGAGACCTGGCACTGATAAAAATCAGACTGTTTATTGTCAGCAGAACAGAGAAGATTCCTAAAACGATGCCCAGCTGTGTAAATCAAAAGCATTGTGTTCTAATCAGCAGTTCAGTTTTATCATTTAACGGAGATGAGCCACGCAGTATATTAACAGCACAGGACTGAGATAGAACACATCACCTGCAGCCAAACAGAACTGTCTTGGGGCCCGCTGTGCCTCTTCTCGGACCAGGGCTTCTGTGAGGATGAGAAGATCCCCTTCCTGGATGCTTCTCCAGTGCCTGAGCTACTTGTCTTCCCTCTAATCCATTCTGAACTGAAGCCTTTGCCTCTGAACCTGCAAAGTGAAGCTGATCTGCTCAAGGAATCCTCCATGAGGCCAGAAACACAGAGGCTGCCTATCTCATTCCTCTGAAAGGAAACATTTGCATTTTCACACAGACCCTCTGTGACCTAACCCAGAAAATGCTAAATAGAAGAAGACAGATATTCACAGGCCTTTCTGAACGTAACAATTAGGAGGAAATAAAACACTGGATTTGGAGTTGGACAACCTGGTTTCAGAGCATGTTATTTTATGTATTTTTTTAAATTTTATTTTATTTTTTTTCAGTGTTCCAAAATTCATTGTTTATGAACCACACCCAGTGCTCCATGCAATATGTGTTCTATGTGGTTTTGAGCAAACGACTTTTCCTGAAGCCCATTGTTCCTCCTTCCCCCAGTGTTCACTTTTCCTTTTCTTCCCAACAACATTTTGGTGAACACCATCTCTCTACTAGGCTCATGAGTAAATTGAGGAAGATACAAACCACTTCCCAGAATTGTGGGAATTAAATTTCAGACTCTACATAAAGCATGTAGTCCCATGCCTAGCATAGAGGGGACATTTAGGAAACATATTCCCAGCATTCTCTCTGCAAGAGCAGCCCCAGGCAGCCGAACTGAGTACTCAAGAAGGTCAGGGAACAACTTCATTGTTCATTGGAGCCCCAGGTGGCCAGACACCCTTCTCTCAATTCCAATGCTTGGAGTACCCTAAGCGGGAGAGGGTGTTCTCTGTCTGGGAAAACATGAGGAAGCTAAAAAGGCTGACCTTTTATAGGCTGATCAAGAGAACAAGCAAGGCTCAGGACCTGTACTGTTGTTTGGAAAACCCTCCCTTTGTGTCACAAACTCCACATTTTAAGAATAGGCCTAAAAATAAGAACAGAGAATTCCAGAGCTGATGATTTTAAAGAAAATAAAATCATGAGCTGCAACATTCTAAAGGACCCTTCAAAAATGAATCAGGCAAAGTCAGGAATTTAACAAAAAGTATTTAGAACTAGAAAGTACTTTCAGGATAACTGAGGGCAGGTATTAGGTATATAAAGAGACGGGGGAAAAGAATGGCCAGAGGAATAGTGTCTTGTAATAGCTTGTAGAAGAATAGGAATTAAAAAGCAGATCTCAAAACACCCAGGTTCTATGACTGACTATCCAGCTGGCTTCTGTAATTCCCCTGGCAAAAAAAAATCAAACAAACAAATGAAAAACAAACAAAAAACAAAATAGAACAAAACAAAACCAAGAAGAAGAAGAAAAAAGGTGACCCTGGCTTCCAGCTTCTTCACAGAAGAGAAACAAAGGGAAGATTGGTACGGTGCAAAGAGCATGGGCCTAAAAATTCTGCCTATGGAGTCCAAGCCCCAACTACAGCCGCCAGGCTGAGGGACCGAATGCAGATAATATCACCCACCTCCACATCTGCCATCAGAAGCCACTGGGCAGCTGCTGAGAACTCTCTCCTAACTCCAGATATTACAGGCATGCGCTCTCCCCAAGAGTAATAGAACACCCAGGGTGCACTTGGCTAACAGAGTCACTTCAAGTTCTTTTCCTCACTCTGTCCAAATAAAGGCAACCGCTCTCTGCCCATCTTTTGTCAATAGCACTTTTGTGCTATCATCCTTGGGGTCACTGGTTGTTTGTTCTTGGAGTGTTTTCTGGGAAGCTTTTTTATTGCCATTCTGAGCCTCTGCAGTGAGCTTAGAAGAGCCTCAGTCACACAGGACATCTCAGAGAGTAAGAAAAGAAAAGCAAGAAGGAAAAAAAAAATAAAGAATTGCAATATTAATATTAAGCCAGCCTATCCCAAACTATGTAATGGCACAACTGGGCAAATGGAATTGTGCCTTCTTTTGGCTCTGAAATCCCCTGCCACTAAGGCAGAAAAGAACAAATCTTTGTTGGCTGAGAGAAGAGAATGAGTCTTTAGATTTAAATTCCTCTTTTTAAACTTTTTTTCTATAAATTCAACTCAACTAGTATGCAGTGAACAGCTCTTCCAAGATAAGCTAGTCATTGCATTAGGAGACCAAGGTGGAGAAGTGTCATCCCTGCCTTCAAGGAGATTATGGTCTGTTAAGACTGAAATGGGATGAGAAGAGGATTTCAACCTAATATCCATAACACCAAGCAGAACATAAGTAATTAGTTCAGTCATCTGAGCCTTCTTTCATTCTATGGACATGTATTAGACTGTTATGTGACAGGGCAAAAGGCTTAGCACTGGGAATGTAAAGAATAAATAAGCCAGATCCTAGCCTTCTAGGAATTCATAGTCCCATTGAGGATACATATATCATATACATCTGGTGCCATAAGACAGAGTCACACGGATTCAGAGAGAGGAGAACTTTCAGTATGAGGTAATTAGACCAGCCCCCAAAACAGAGGTGACATGTAAGGGAGAGCTTGTGTATTTCCTACCCCAGACTTGGAATCAGCCATGTTTCCAAGGACATCTAAAAACAGGGGTCTAGAGGAAAAGCAGCCCAGGTGAGTGCAGATCACGGACAACAGCACAGAGGTGGAAAAATAGGAGGTAGTTTCATGAAACAGCTAGCAGGTCAGCGGGGCTGGTCCATGGCAGAGCACACAGGGGAACAGCGGGATCCTAGCTAGGAACTCAGGTTGGGCCAGGCTGGGAAACACATTTGGAATGTCCATCTAATGGACCTGATGGGTCAGGGAGATGAGTGAAGTGGCTGTATGAAAATAAGGCACGATTAATTCTGGGCTTCAGGAAGATCCAGTAGCAAAAATGCAGCAGTTGTCAAGATTATAAGACTCCAAACTGGTGAATCAAGTTCGCTATTGCAATTAACGTTAAAAGTAATGGAGAACCCTAGTACCCATACATTTCTCAAAAGAAATCAGGAGTCCTTGAATATATGGCTGCCTCCCAGTCTGGGACAGGAGATAGACAAGATGGGTCTGGAGTATCTTGTTATGTCAGATAACAAAGAATTTATCAAAAACTATCGGGTTGTGTAAAAAGAACTTAAAGCCTACTTGGAGAAGCTACCACAGGCCAAACACAGAGCTTTTCAAGTACCACATCAGGGTCACAACTGAAGGAAATTGACATACCACATATATTAAATCTATAGTTTCATATTTAAAAGAAAAGCATTAATTGGTCACTGTTGGAAAATGCTGGAAAACTGTTAAGTAAGGAAAAGGATTGTACACTTATCTTGTCTTCCCTACGTGTAATGTACCATTGGGAACCCACATGTTCAATGAAAGGAAGTTTATCTTCTTATGCTGAGAAACACATAAGGAATAGTAGAATTTAGAATATCACCATTTCACCACTTCTTATGAATGAAGGTTCTAGGCATCAGTGACTGTTACAGAAGAGGCAAGCAGATGTTATACGCCTGCTATGCCATTCTGAAGTACTCTTGCCAAAAAAATTATCTGTAAATCAAATCTGTAGATTGACCAATCAATTTATGGGATAAACAAGACTCCCAAGGAACATGTCTAATGACATCACAGGATACAATTAGCAAGATTCAGACCATGGAAAAAAATCTAAAGATAGAAGACCTGGTTTCTTCAACAAATAGATTGCAAGAGAAAGAAAAGGAGAGATGAATGGAGAACTATAGCTTAAAGGACATGTAAAAATGCTATCGACCATTCACAAATGTGGACTTTAAATGGATCCTGGTACAAACAGACTGTGGAAAAAAAGACATTTATGAGATTTAAGTACATGAAATATTAAGAAACTATTGTTAATTTCTTGCTTCAGCTGTAAATAATATAGTGTGGTTATTTTTTTTTTAAAGATTTCATTTATTTATTTGACAGAGAGACACAGTGAGAGAGGGAACACAAGAAGGGGGAGTGGGAAAGGAAGAAGCAGGCTTCCTGCTGAAAAGGGAGCCTGATGTGGGGCTCGATCCCAAGATCTTGGGATCAGGACCCGAGCTGAAGGCAGACTCTTAAAGATAGAGCCACCCAGGTGCCCCTCTGGTTATGTTTCTTAAAAATTTACTTTTGTATGTGTTTTAAATGTTCCATAATGACAGATTAATAGTAAAATCAAAACAATAAGAAAGCAGAGAAGGATTGCATAAGGAGTCAAGGAAAGGGAGACAAAGGGCCAGAGACATATCCGTGTAGTCCTGCAGGGAAACCCAGCCTGGCAGAGTGCCTAGCTGGGCAGCTGCTCAGGTCCTGACAGCTCTTGGATGTTCCTCTTCTCTTGTCTTGGCTGAAATTCTCCTTTGTTTGCATTTTCCTACCTTTTTTGAGTGCCTTCTCACCTGCAACATTTTGGTCGAACTTCACTTCTTTCTTGCAGCATTTTCTGACTACCGCCCCTCCCCAGGTATATCAGGTATGCCCTCCTCCTCCTCCTCTGTGCATGCTTGCTCAAGTTTTCTACCACCATACCTCTCTCTAGCCCAAGAACTGTATCAAATGCATGCTTGTGTGTGAATGTGTGAAATGTTTGTCAGAGAGTAGACATTGAAATAGTTGGGCAAACCATGGACAGATGACTCTGAACTGGGGTGACCATGGCAAGTGTGATGCCAGTCTCGGAAGTAAGGAGACATGGGAAGTTGATTGAAAGATGGATGATGCATTTTGCTTCACACTTATTCAGTCCAAAACCCAAAGGACTTGAACTCAGAAAGTAGAATTGGAGCCGGAACTACAGATTGGTAGCCCTTTCCACAGAGATGAGCACTGAAGACATAGGAGAGGAGAGACCCACAATGCAAGAGGAACATTCCATGAGATGGCTGTTGAGGACAGACTTGGGGACTAGGAGGATGTAACAAAGGAAATCATGTTAAAAAAAAGAGAAAAGAAGAGTGTGATACAAATTTTTTAGAAGGAGGTAGGGTATAGAACAGAATTCCAGATGGATCCTTGGAAATACAGAGCCCTGTGGAAGTCTGGGCTATGCCTGATCTATATGGGACCCTCAGTGCACCACAAGCACATGGTTCCAGCAAAGAGCAAGTGAAGGCAGGCAGAGGCTAGAGGTCAGACTTCAAGGTCAATGGAAGCAGAAGTTGTTGAAAAGGAAGTATAACTGTGACTCCCTTTTCATGAAGGCAGTGATAAAGAGACAGAAATAAGTAGCAGTAGCATAGGACGTATTTTTTAACATTGCAAGAAAGAAAGGTTATGACACAAAACACTCCTGGGAGAGACATGAGGGAATGAGAAACTTCTGACTTCCAACCTCTAAATGTCTGTTCTTTGTTTTACTCCTCTGTGTGATGGAGATAGCAAAATGTTATTATTACTGGCTCTTAGAGCCATAAGCAAAACTATACAAAACTAAGCAAACGATGATACTTATGCATCAGTTACTGTTGCTGGTCTTTTCAAAGTGTTTTACTGACATCCGCTCACTGAGCCCTCCCAGTCCCGCCTGATGGGCATGGTGCTGGTATTACCATCCCATCTTACAGAAGAAGAAATGAAGGCACCACGAGGTTAAGTAACCTGTGCAAGGTCAGCTTGTGCAGAAGAGATCTGGACCTTGAACATGCTGTTCTGGCTCTAGAGTCTGCATTCTTCAACCATGCCCTGTGATCTCTGATGTGAGGTGAGATAAGTATTACTAGAACCATCGTATAAAGATGAAAAATAGGTTCAGTGAAGATGAGGAATGTGCCAACTGGTCAGAGGTAGAGCCAAGACTCAAATCGACATCTTCCTGTGCAAAGTCCAGCATTCTTTCCATTACCCACTGTTACTTCCTCTCAATAGAGGAGACAAGATATTACCTACAAAAAGAGAGAGAAGGTTCCAGGAGAACTGGGCTCCTGGAGAGAATTTTTAAAAAGAAAAAATCCCAAAAGAGCTTTTGTGCATAGTGTGATAATGAGTCAACAATAGGTACAATTTTAACCCGTAGGCTATAACCGAAAAATTCCGAAGGGTTATTGGTAAATATTTTTGAATTAATGAATTAATGAATGAAACTGATAATGATATTGCCTTTTCCTCCATCCACTGGCCTCCAAAAACATCACCAAAAATAAGTTATATCAATAGAAATGACAGCTAGCATTTTTTGAAGCTTATGTTCCCAGCGCTGTGCCAAGCATGTTACATGTATAACCTCATTTAATCTTCATGACAATGCTATCCAGCACCATACTATTATTACTACATCCATTTTATACAGATGGCACATGTGCCTTACCTAGTAAATTGGGGACTGAGATTTAGGCCCATCTTCAGCAGGCTCCAGAATCTGTGCTCTTAATCACTGAAGATGTCGGTCAGTGTTTGCCTTGTCCACAAGACTTCTAGGAGACGTGATGCTAACCTTAGATAGTGTGATATCTTAGTGCACACAGACATTTCTCCAGAAACCAGACTTCAGGATGGCACCCAGTGATCCCCTTCCCTGTCAGAACCACCTAATCCAGGCTCCTCCCAATGGCTGATGGCTGGGAACTGAGCATTTAACCTAAGTGTTGTCCTACCAGAGGCTGACTTCCAACCTATGATTTGATGTAAAAAAAATAAGCTAGAACAATCAGTTTTATCTTATGGAAATTTAAAAATGGGTAGCCAAGGCACAAGCAGTTAGAAGAAAAAAATAAAGCTATATATGAGCATGAGTAGGGTTGGACCACAGAGCCCTTGTATGACTGTATGTAAGCTAACTGATGGAATGAGAGGAAGTCAATGATGGTGGAGGTGGGCAGACACACAGAAAGTCACAGCAATGCTATGAACAATGAGGAAAAGACCCAATAGTTCCTAAAGAAATTAATAAAAGAAGTAATTTGGTACCTTATGGCCTTCCTGTTCCTGTTCCAATGAGGTCTGGATATTGTGCAGGTCATTTCTCCGGAAACCAGACTTCAGGATGGCACCCAGTGATCCCCACCTCCCCATATTCAAACCCTTGTAGAGCCATCACCCACAGGGTTGGTATATATGATAATAAAACATGGCAGAAATGATGGTGCATCACTTCTAGGATTGGATTATAAAAGACCTTTATTTAAAAAAAAAAAAAGTTGTAAGGCTAGGATTTGGTTAGAAAAGACCATGGCTTCTGTCTTGGCTTTCCTCTTTTGGATTGCTCACTCTGAGGAAGGCCAGCTGCCATGTCATGAGGACACTCGGGCAGCCTGCAGAGAGGCGTGCCTGGAAGAGCAGAGATTGTCAGCCAATAGCCAGTGAGGTAAGGCCTATCAGCAACCATGTGAGTCAGCTCGGAAGCAAATCCAACCTTAAGAGGACTGCTGGACAGCAACTTTATAAGAGACCTTGACCCAGAACGACCGCATTAGGCTGCTTTTGGATTTCTGATCCACAGAAACTGCGAGATATAAATGTTTGTTGTTTTAAACTACTAAGTTTTAGGGTAATTTGTAATATACCGCTAGATAACTAATACCCTTCTGTAGCTCCTAGGAGATCTCTGCTCTATATATTGCCCTCTAAGCTTCCTTCCAATAAAGCACCTACTTGCTTGAAATGGTTTGAGAGGACTTTGTTTCTTCAGGCTAAAAGTACCAGACATGAGTCAAAGCCACTGCACCCAGCCCTTAAAGACAATTCTCTGTGGAGCTTCAACAACTCACCTTGATTCCTGAGCCCATTTTCATTCCATCTGCTCTGCTCAAATAACCGTGTAGGTTAGGACAAATCTTGTTCTCTTCTTGTATCTGCATCCATGTGGTGCCAAGCTAGTTGTCCAACTTTGACCCACTAACAGGCTAACTGGCCATGTAGGTGTTCCCTTGGCCTGGCCTTCTAGTCTTTTGGGAGTCTCACAGTGCTGACTTCAGGTAGGTCATCTCTTCCTACCATCACCAACGTCTCAGCTTCTACAGTCAGGAACGAGACAGGGATGTCCACTCTCACCACTGTTATTCAGTGTAATACTAGAAGTCCTAGCCTCAGCAATCAGAAAACAAAAAGAAATAAAAGGCATTGAAATTGGCAAGGAAGAAGTCAGACTTTCAATATTTCTGGACAACATCATACTCTGTAGAAAATCTGAAAGACTTCACCAAAAAATTACTGGAACTGACACACAAATTTGGGAAAGTCAGAATATGAAATCAATGTACAGAAATCTGTTGCATATCTATACACCAATAATGAAACAGTAGAAAGAGAAATGAAGGAATCCATCCCATTTATAATTGCACCAAAAGCCATAAGATACCAAGCAATGTCCCATTCACCATTAAACAAATCTTCATCAGCACCTGCAATATGGTGGGCATAATGCCAGTCGTTGGGGACATAGAGATGAAAAAAGACACAGCCCCGGTCCTCAAGGAATTTTCAGTCCAGTGAGAGAGACTGGTGCATGAATAAATAATAATTTAATGTGATATGAAGATTTTCATGGAAGGGGTAACATTTGAGTGATTCAGAGAAGTTAACATGGGGTCCTCCAATTAAGGGCATGAGAAGGTGATTCCAGGCAGAAGGAATAGCAGAGAAAAATTTTGCATTACCAATGAAAATGGAAAAGTCCCCTTAGAGTTTGCACTAGCTACTTATTTAGAAATTAGGCATTTCATATGCAGACCCTTTGATCAAGTAATTCTAACAATTGTTCTTCACAGATATCGCAGAGCCTAACCAAAAATGTATTTTTATGGATAAATTCAAAACTTAAATGAAGACATAGATAGACAGATGTTATTACAACTGTTTTTTTCAATAGAGGAAAAAGGGAACATAGCCTAAATGCTCATTATCAGTGGAATGGTAGAAATAGATTATGGACATTCCTACAATGAAATGTCAGGCAACTGTTAATAGAATAAGCCAACTGTATAGGTATAGCTATAAAATATATGAAACGAAATGGAAAAAAGTGTAGAGAAACATAAATAGTATACTACCAATTGTATGTAGGGGTGTGTGTGTGTGTGTGTGAACACGCGCGCGTGTGCTTGTATTTCTGCTTGTTCATTACGTCATCCAACAAATATTGGTTGAATTCCTCCTATGTGTGCTGCACTATTTTAGAAGCTGGGTATTCAGTGGTGAACATGACAAAGTATAGGACATCAAACTGACATTCTAATGCACATTGTCTGCCATCGACTCTCTCTGGGATGACAACAGAGAGACAGTAACAATTGCTGTCCCAGGAATAGGTGCACTTTGGAGTGTGAGTTTCACTGTCACTTTGTATATTTCTTGGCACTATTTGAAGTTTTTATAATATTCAAGAGTTTTCTAGTCCCCCCACATTTTTAATTAGAAAAAGACAGTAATGATTTCATAGAATTAAACCACTTGCGGTAAAGTCAGATTTAATGCTGCTCCCAAACACATTTGTTCTACATTCCCTACTCATCCAATTCTTTCTATAAAGAAAAACCTCAAGCCAAGAAACCCTCCTGGAAATCTCTTTCAGACTGATGGTTTCTGGTCCGAGTTTATATCTAGACCAGAAAAGGGTCAGCTGTAATCAAAATGTGTGATTTTTTTTAAAAGATGAAATTCCATCCTAAAGTCCCAGAGAAAAATAAATTGATTTTTGTGATGGGCGTTGAGTTGGTTACTAAGACACAGTCCCGCCTGTGAAAGAAATAACAGAGCTGGGCATGATTAGCATCCTTCGAGTACACTGCCACAACTTCACTTTACAAATGATTCCCAGCAATGAGGGAGAAAGAACACATCATGATTCCAGTAGCAGCCCTAAGGGCTGAGGCTTGGGGCTGGTTCTGGAAGGGGGGCACTTGCTGAAATACCAGACATCATGCTTTCAGGCAGGTCCTCTGGCAACACTCAGAGCTCCCTCCTCCAGCTGAGAAGCCTGCTAACCGTATATCACCCTCAGCTCAAACCAACGTAATTCACTAAGAGCATTGCTGGTCGAGAACCGCATTTAGACATGTATTTGCGTTAGGCATGATCTGTGATGACAAAGGTTTCAAACGGAGCACAAGTAACAAAGATAGATTTACACAGGCCGGGATGCTCTTGTGGTTATTTATCACAATTACATCATTTTGCTTTGCCGTGGGGGAATATGAAGCCTCTGGACCTCTTGCCCTGGTTCCAGCCAGCTCACAGAGAAGCCCTGTTTGAGTGCCTCCCCGCCCCCCCACATCTTGTCAGGGCTTCCTTAACACCCCCATCATCCCGGCTGGCCCTGCCAGACATCTGTCTTTAAACAGAGGCTACCATTCAGACCTGGTGGGATAGCAGTCTTGTGATACCTATCATGTCTCTCCAGAGCCAACTGAGGTCACTGAGTACCTGGGAGGGTCACTTCTGTGATTGGAGGCAAGCGTCCGACCTAAGATTCCAGCATCTGATCTCCTATCTGCCAGACTACACGGAAACTCCCTCTGAGTTACACTGACTTCAATGTCTCTTTTTGTTCTTTTCCACTGAGTTTTATGGGCAGCGGGTTCCCCTCCCTGCTGGATATGAGGTGTTGTGGCCTCCCCGAGCCAAAAACCACTGTTGGCCCAGGAGGCTCATACTTGGCTTTCAGACAATCCTGGCAGACACTGCCCACGATCTGGCCCAGGGCCGGCTCTGCAGACTTTGTGCAGCAATGGAATCAACACAAGGAGACCACAGAATGCAATGGCTCAACATCGCAGCCTCAGCTCATCCCATCCCAAGAAGAAGGAATATGTTACCGTCCGTGTCAACAGCATTAGATCTACGCATAATGCGCAATGATTCTAAAGGTCTGTAGCATTTCAGAATCTTTGACATCTTCCTCTGGCTTTCACACGGCATCTGAAACAACCACAAAACTGCCCTCACTGTAAGGCGGACACCAGCCTAAGAGAAGAGACACTGGTTGCCCTTGGCCGGGTCAGCCAACATTTACAGCGCAGCCAGGCAGCGGCACGAGGTCAAGCCCTCTGAGAGGATGCTGGGAGGTGCGTGACAGTGTGCACTGCCTTGCTGCTTACCATCACCCTGGGAGAATAGGACATAGAAAACTATCACTATGCCTGTGTTACGGAGGCGAAGCTAAGAATGGCTTTATGCAAGAAGACCGCCGCTTTACACAAAGTCACAGAGCGGGAACTCACAGAGGCAGGATTTGGACCTGCCTCCAAATGAAAACCCAGGGGAGACATTCATCCCATTAGCCTTCGCGGATGAGGGCTTATAAAGCCACTGAGCATGTTTCTTGCACACCGAAAACTGTGCCTGGGAAACACATACCACTACATGCACAAACCCACGCATGGAGTCCTCTGCTTCCCTGTAGAAGAGTCACTGACCCATTTGCTACCTCCATTTACCAAGAAAACCCTGGAGTGAAAAGAAGGGACTTCAGAAAAAGAAAAAAGAAAAAAAAAAGGACTACAAAATAACTAGTGGAACACAAAGTTGGGGAAGTTAGGATGGTTTAATCGTGAGACAGGAAAGTTGATAGTCACATAATAAATAATTTTCAATCGGAGAGTCAAGAGGTACCTCAGAGTGATTGTACAGAAGTAATGAGACATGCCTAGAGGTCCCTCCACAGCAAATTTCTTCCTGTAAGAATCTGCCACCTGCACCTAAAAATTCCATTTCCTGGAGCTCTGTGCTTGGCATTCATTTTTATCCCCTTATTAACCTTTAATGCCTTGTCACGGATTAAAATCCACCATTCACACATAAAACCATGGCCGTGCAGAAAGCAAGGCCATGTGGGAATAGGAGGCCGGCTGGAAAGAGAGAGACAGGCAGGGCAGTGGTCTGAGGGCACTGAGGGCAGGCAGGTGCACGGTAGTGGCTGACAGGGTCCGTGTCATTTGTGGCAGGGGCAGAGTGACAGTGATGTCGTCGAGAGGCACAGTAGCAAGGAATTTGGCCATGGGGGACTAACACAAGCACATGGAGCAGCAAGCCCAGTCCGCCTAAGTGGTGCACAAGAGGAGTGTACAGGCGGAACATTCTGCTTTCATCTTAATGTATATTGGAAAAATTATTGCCGGCATAGGCAGACCATCTTTTCATAGATATTAGTGCTTATAACAAGGCTGGATTTTTAAGAAAGGATTCAATTTAAGATCGCTTTGATAAGGGGTCTGCAGACACAACAAAAATTGTGAAGGGGACGTCAAAATAATGGTTTCAGTTTTGAAAACCCTGACTTAGATCCAGGTCCTGTCCGCAGAAACACTGAGCACCAGGCCAGGTCTAGGAGGACATGCCCTGCGGGAGTTCACAGACTAAGGGTAGTGAGGCAAGACCAGGCATTGCAAAAGAATATGCTATGGCCACTGTAAATGCGGGCGGGCAAGGGACCCGCCCAGGGACTCTGTCTGGGAAAGGGAACATGGAAGCTGAGTCTAGGAGCATCTGTCAGCGTGGGACAAGCATGGGAGGGACGTGGTGTCCCAGGCAGAACACATCATCATCAAGCCTCAGGCAGCAGAAAGCAGCCATTGCTCTTAGCCTCCTCTGCCTCCGCGAGCCTCCACCTCCATGAAGAGTAGGTCCTGGGGATAGCAGGGAGACACGAAGGCAAACGCGCGAATTGACCTCCCAACCAAGGGGACCAGGTCGAGCAGATACTGGAAGAGCACAGAAACGCTCTGTCAGCTGATTGGATTCACGCTCCCCACACTGCTCCAGTCCTTAAGTCTGACTGTGAGCTTCCCTCGGTGCTGTGGGTGCTGACCTCCAGAAGCCTCGACCCCACTTTTTGCCACTTGGGGTGGCAAATGACCAATTCTTGTGTTCTTCATATGCCCAAGCCCTGTTTCTGCATTGCTAACGTGTTTGATTATTCAGCCTTTCGTCCTTGACCTTGGACTGTACCATGAATCCAATACCCTCCCGACTGTGGCTCAGAAGTGAGGGACCAGGGCCCCCTGGCCGGCTTAGTAGGTTAAGCATCTGACCAGCTCAGGTCATGACCTCAGGGTCCTGGGATCCAGCCCTGTGTCGGGCTCCTGGCTCAAAAGGGAGTCTGTTTCTCCCTCTGCCCTTCCCCCTGCTTGTGCGGGTGCATGCACTCTCTCTCTTTCTCTCAAATAAATAAATAAATTTTTAAAAAAAGAAGTTGGGACAAGATCCTTTCCCTTAGAGCCTCCTAAAACCAGTGTGCACCTCACTCACGGATAAAAACCACACAGACTTGAACAGATAGTGGTGGATTTTTCCTTTCCACAACTAGCGTCTTTCATTTCAGAAACCATGAAAAGTACGTGATGAAAAAGTGAAATTAATTAGAACCTGAAAATCCACCAACAGCCATATTCACAAAAAGAGCGGCCAAATATAAAGCAGCAGTCCCCACAGCCACTGTCTCGGCCAGCTCTCCTGGGCACTGCCAGCCGAAAGAGATAGGCCCCAGACAGCACCCAGGAGGCCAATAAAGGACCATATGCAGCCTTAAGATGCTGTAGGAAACTCGTTGCAATTAGAAGCTGACGCATTCAGGGCAGTGATGTAATTCGATACTTTTAATGAGCACCCAGATAGGCTTTTAAAAACTTTGACAATCATGCCATTCTTATAACCAATTTTTTTCTATTTCTCCAACCCTCAAAAGAGGGGCCGTGGGCAATCAAAGTAATTGTGTAATAACCAAAATATTGAATAAGCTTGCATCTCTTTTGCTCTTTGGTAAAAGAAAAGGGACTTTATGCATACTAAGTGCTCAATAAATACAAGTTTTATAATGTCATGGATCTATAGGACACAAAAATGCAAGAACATTTGATCCAATGCTAGGGGGAGTATTTTCCTATAGCGGTTGTTAGGAGGCATTTATTTATATTTTTAGAGGATTTATTTGAGACAGAGATAAAGAGTGTGCAAGGGAGAGGGAGGGGCTGACAGAGAGGGAGAGAAGCAAACTCCCCACTGAGAGGGAAGCATGACACAGAGCTCGGACTCTCAACCCCAAGATTGTGACCCTGAGCTGAAACCAAGAATTGGAGACTCCACCAACGGACCACCAAAGCGCCCTTGTAGGGAGGCATTTAAATGGAGATATTGTTAACACCTATCACAGCCTTTTATAAATACGATACTCACCTTTGTTGTGATCATCTTCACATCTCAGGGACCTGCATTTCCATTCACCACTCCACAACCATGTGGTTGGCAAACTCCAGTAATATCATTGGCATTCACGGATGAACAAAGGCAGGCCTAGAGGAGACCATGCATCACCGTCTGGTAACTGGCTGAGACACACTCTGGACTCTGATGGCTCCCCTCCCATACTTAAGTACTAATTGTGCCTCAAGCCTTGGTTCTCAATCATGTAAAGTTGCTTCATTCTGACTTCCTAAATGGGAATAACCTGGAGAGGAAAGAATTTTAAAGAAAAGGATGGATGGAAGGAAGGAAGGAAAGAAGGAAGGAAGGGAGGGAAAACAAAAAAAGCAAAATTACCCTGAATCTCATTCCTAAAGAGCCACTGAGCACTCAACCAATGACTAGGTCTCACGTGGGTGTGCCCACACTCAAGGATTGTGCTTGAAGAAGAGAACCCTGCTGAGATCTCAGAGGTTAGCAGCAGTCCTAGTTCTAAAGGTAAACAGGTATGCTCAAAGATGGTTTCACCCTAACACTGGCATCTACTGTGGGAACTCCAGATATCAGCAGGACACCCCTTCTTATATGCCTTCCCTTCATTGTTCAATCTTCAGAGGTTCCATGTTTCTCCCCAACACACAAATGCCCCCCAAACTTCATGCTCCTAGGATTCACCAAACCATGGCTCTCTCTTCCATTTTACAAAACTTGAAATCCATTCCTACTGTGAATCTTTCCATTATTAACCCTGTTTCCCTTTAATCGGGTCAATATGTAGCCTACTAGCATTAGGTACACGCTCTACTTTGCCCTAAATTAATTGACATTTGCTTCTGTAGATCTTACCAAATTACTTCTGATGTTTTATTTCTCCCCCTTACACTGTAGATTCTCAAGAGCAGAATCAGAGACTCAGCCTTTCTTTATGTCTGCTTTCTTAGTTCTCTGCTCCAAAATGTCTCATTCATTTGGAGGTCTATCGTTGATTCTTTATTGTCTCTCCCTCACCCTCTTTCTTCTCTTACATCGTGGTTTATTTTCTCACCTAAACACAATTTTATCTGGCATGTATCAAAATCACAATTCAATACACAATCCCCACTTGTTCCATGAGACAAATGTAATTAAAAATAGCAGTAATAGTTTAACTACACTTTATATTTTACATCTTACTTTCACATATATGATCTCCTCATTTGCAAATTCCAGGTGCTCTTTCTGATTGAAATTCTTGTATCCAAAAGGGAAATCAGGAAGGAAAGTATCTTTAATTACTTAATTCATTTCAGCTCTTCAGGTATTAATCTAATCCACACCATTTTGTTGGTATCACTTAAGAGTCATTTTTAAAAATAAGTTCAAGTTTCCATTTGCCTGGTGGGAAGATTATATTTCAGGATTAAAAGGGGGAGGGAGGTTGGGTAAAGAAATGATTGCTGTTTCATCAAGAGAAGTAGCAGTAGCAGGAATTTCAACAATTTTTCACTTGCTGGCTAATTATCTTATTGGGAATTAAGAAAACACGAAAAAGGGTTTAAACTGTTCCATCCACCAACTGTTTCTAAAAGCTCTTAATTTAATCCTGGGAGGTGCCTTTTCACACCAAGTAATCCTGTTGAGAAATCTCTGTGTATTTTCCACTCTGCTTTTGTTCTTTTAAACCAAGGATAAGAAATCTAAAACTGTGAGCACACCGCCATCTCGTGGTCAGAATGGGTAGGTCAGGAGCCTTAAATCAGGCTGCTCCCCAATGGCTTTAGAGACCCATCCCGCCGCAGCTCAGTGCGCGGGAAACTTAACTGTTCCTTCCATTGAGACACACAGTATTGTTAGGGCATCTGATAAGCAGCCAACAATTTTTTTGTTTCTTTAGAGGAGAGGTCAGGGGCAGAGGCAG
This sequence comes from Enhydra lutris kenyoni, assembly GCF_002288905.1. Lineage (NCBI taxonomy): Eukaryota > Metazoa > Chordata > Mammalia > Carnivora > Mustelidae > Enhydra > Enhydra lutris. Next base: position 97,383,410 of record NW_019154085.1, on the reverse strand, counting down.
AGGGAGAGAGCGAATCTCCAGGAGGCTCCAAAGCCCAGCACGGAGCTGTTGCAGGGCTTGATTTCACAGCCATGAGACCATGACCTGAGCCAAAATCAAGAGCCCCTCATTTAACCCAGTGAGCCACCCAGACGCCCCAAGCAGCAGATTTTTAATGACAAGAGTCTCTCCTACATGCCTAGAAAGTAATTCTCTTTAATTATGGAGGCAAATCCTAACCGCACAGGTAGGGACTTGCTGAGGAAGAGGCCATTAAGAAGGGAGGAAGGAGAAACCAGGCCCTCTCATAAGGTATGGTCAGCTCATGGACAAAACACAATGCTGATCCTGCTCAGACCTCAGTAAACACGGATTTAAAGTCACGATGGTGACGGCAGTGGTGACAGTGACGGTGGTAGCTACCACTTATCAAATCCTTCTCAGGCGCCACATCCTAAGTACCTATAATAACTTATTCAATCCACCCAACAACCCTGTGAGACTCATTTCTCTGATGAAAAAAACAGGCAGAGCATGGCTAAGTCGTTCTCCCAGGACCAAACAGTAAGAGGCAGATGGTGACAAGAGTGGCAATGGGCGGAGAGCCCTTTGGTCAGCCTACCTTTATTTGGTACCTGGTCTGTGCTTAGCAACATGACACATGCTGTGAGAGGCTCCCAAGAGAAGAAAAAGTCATTCTTATCCCCAAAGCACCTAGACAATAGTGAGGAGGATTTATCATCAATGAACACTACTGAGTCAGGGAGCATGGAGTGGGGAAACAGGAGTGGGACCACGAAGCCCAGGACTGTGTATCGCTACACAAGCTAGCTAGCTGGGGCTGACCTCACTTGCCTTATTTGGGAAACAAAACTCTGACTCCCTTCCTGATAGGAAGGTTATGAGATTGAAAGGCAATAATTATTCCCGTATTCAGCACACTCCTTTTTCTGTAGCATGGAGTCACTGCCCAGTGAGGCATGGTCACTCTTGAGAATACAAGAGGATTTACAAGAATCTGGGGAAGCTGGCATGGTAGTGGTCCCTGGCAGGGGTTTGAGCTCTGCCCATGGGTGGGTGGACTTTGGACAAGTAAAGGAAAAAGAAACCATTGTTAGGTGAGAAGGACAATCTAACCAAAGATGCACTGCTGGGCACAGCTTGGTATCCAGCTGATTATGAAAGGTTCCTCCAAGAAAAAACCCCAAGCAAAATGCTATAGGAACCCTGTGTTGTCAGTGCCCCATCCCCCCTTTTCTCCCTGGTAGGCTCTTCTCTTCTCTGCTAGGTCTTCTTCCCATGTGCATCGCCTCAGATGACTCGCATTACATCTCCCCACCATGGCTCTGCTGGCCCAGCCTCATGTTCAAGTTTCTTGAGGTCCTTTCATGTAATAGGAGTATTAGATTAACTCTTACTAAAGTGTCCATGGCTAATCCATATATGTATACATGTACCTATACACAAACCCACATATAAAAATGCATGTATTTTTCTCATACATGCAAACACACATCTATGTACACACACATACTTTTTTTTATGAAAGAATTTTTTTGCCTTAAATCAAAAGTGTGACACATATATCACAGACCTATTTTCAACAAAACACTCCTCCTACACTTTTCAAGAAGTCCTTGCATTATAAGAGACTTGAGTTCTGCTGTGGGTCTACCTCTGGATAACTGTGAAAATCCTTTGCCTCAGCATCCTTACCTTCTACTATCCTCTCCAACTGCTGATGCCCTCTATGCTGGCTATGACAGTATGTCCCTACTAGTCATGTTCCATATCTCCACCTTCTCCCATGCCCTGGCAGCCTAACTATATGGAAAACCAATGGTTTTCTCGCCCCAGCTGTGTTTGGCTAGTGGGAGCCATGGCAGGAGAGCAGAGGAAGGAAGGGAAGAAAGACCGGGGTATCTCTGTATCCCTCTGTTCTTGCCCAGCAAAGTCAATGCAAGCAGATTCCTCCCTCCACCTTCAGAGATAACAATTCTGGGAGCCCTCACTGCTCACAGTCTCTGAGTTCTGGAAACTGCTCACTGCCTCACTCCCTCAGCATTTCCAGCCCTGGGGACTGCTCCTCCCCATAGTTTCCTTACATCCTGTTCAAACCTTTGAAATAATCCCTTCATGAGACTCCCCTTGACAGGCGCCATTTTGTCTTTCTGGGGCCCTGACGGACAGGACAGCCATTACTTGTCTCTTCATTGGCTCATGTACTCCTCTGGGGGAAACAGCTTTGACTAAGGCCCCACTCCCCATAAGCCATGTCTTGCACGGTGTGAGTTTTCTGCCCACCTCAGCCACAGCTGAGTGGACCAAGCGCAGTCATTGGACAGAATGTCCCATAGCAGTTTGGCCAATTACCTACTAGTCCAACAGAGGAGCTCAGCCAATCAGGTTCTTCTCTTAGGCATGGAGGCCTGAGAGATAGAGATAACAGAGCAACAGCTGTGATAACTAACTTACCTAAGTCATGAGGCAGACTTCTCGTGGAAATATTTAGGATCGTGTGCAAAGGAATGTTAGGAGGCAGCTATGAGCAGAATGAGAGAAAATAGCAAATGCAGAGAGAGGCATAGCCACACTGAGAGAGACAGGGACTGCTCCCCAGGGCAGTCTTGGTTCCTCAGTTATGGAGTTTCACCTCCATGAATTCCAGCCAGCTCTGAACTTGAACTCCTGTGAGATCATTACATCAGTACAAAAATATCCCCTTACCTGAACCAGAGTGCCTTCTTTGTGCCAGGTACAAAACAGACAAGGTCCCAACCCTCAGCTTACATCTGTGGGTTGCTGGTGACAAAATAGGGTGGAATGAGGGAGGTATACAAATGTGAGATATCCTTGACTGGATTAAAGTGAAATCAAGGAGTCTCAGGGTCAGCAGCATCTCTACAAAATGCACAAGGATGCTTAAACTATTGAGTAAAACTGTGATAGAATATTAACAAAATGGTGAGGTGTGTCCTTATAAATTACTTACTAACTGAATAGGGGGAAATCATCATTTTATAGCAGGAAAATCTGAATGTCACCACCTGATCCAAGCAATCCAAGTCAGTGTCACACTGTCAAGACATGGACACTGAGTACCTCTTGATGTGATGCCCTGGGAAAGACCCAGCACCACTCTCACCACAGCCCAGCCCAACAGGCAAAACCTGAGTCTAATCATGAGGAAACATTAGAAACAAATTGAAAGACATTCCATAAAACAAATTCCCTATACTCTTGGGACACCCAGGTGGCTCAGTAGGTTAAGTGTCTGCCTTCAGCTCAGGTCATGATCCCAGGGTCCTAGGATTGAGTCCCACATTGGGCTCCTTGCTCAACAGGAAGCCTGCTTCTCCCTCTGCCTGCTGTTCCCCCTGCTTGTGCTTACTTCCTCTTTCTCTCTATGACAAATAAATACTAAATAAAATCTTAAAACACACACACACACACACACACACACACACACCACCACCACCACACACACACACATCAATTCCCTGTACTCTTCAGATTGTCAAGACCATCAAAGTCAAGGAAAGATGGAAGAAATTGAAATAACAATTTCATGTTAAATGAGACCAAAGAAAGGTAAAAACAAAATGAAAAGGATGATCCTGAACTGGATCCTGCTTGAGAAAAACTTCTTTTTTTTCTTTGTTTGCTAACAGACACTTGGGACTCTTACAGAAAAGGAAAACGAGACCTGGATTATTTACATAAAAACATCGGACCAGAGCACCAATAACCTGCTCCTCAAATCCACGTCTCCCTCTCCATTATCCTGGCTCCAAAGAGCTACAAGTTTTATTTCTGGCTTTATTATTATTTCTCTATTATCATCAGCTCACCCAAAGATGATCTATAGCAAGAAAATCTCTGTGCTGACTCTCCCTCTGGTCTCAGGGCTTCCGAGGCCCTCTGATTCCACGCTGATAAACAAAGCTATTAAACAACAACACATCACAGAGCTAAACCTGGTAAGTTGGATGAATTTCCCATTTCTGTTCAAATCCATCGTCTGATGATATTTCAGAAATAAAAACCAAGGCGGTCAATAGTTGCATTGTGGCAATATCAGTTCTGACTGAAAGGTCTATATTTTTGGATTTAAAAGTATTTCAAGGGGCAGTGAATGTTTTGAAAACTCTGGGAGACTGAGGAAGACGTTCTAGGTAACAAATGTCTATTCAGGAACTGACTATAAGCCCTGATAGACTGCTTAGGCTGGTGCCCGGTAAAGATAAAGGAATAAAAGGAAAACCTTCAGCGCACATTAGGCTTTATGGTGGGCTGCTACAGCTTAATTGAGACACAGTGAGCCATACAAAAAGGTGTATATTATATAATACAAGCTTAAATGAATAGGCATCACCAACAACTGAGAAAGAGAAATGAAAGGAACTTCCTGGAGTGACTGATTTACTGACTTTCAGAGCTTTTAATTTTTCTCCACGATGAAAATAGGTGTTTGATCTTTGTTTTGCTTATTGGTTTTAGGCGGGGTCCATCACTTTACTAACTATGAGTGTCTCTTCCTCTCTTCCTCTCTTACCAACTTCCAATATTGGCATGTCCTCAACTGCTTGACATTTTATTTCACTCTGTGGGGTTTTTTTTTAATTAATTACTTTCCACTTAATAAAAGTACTTTGCTTCTTGATAAAGTACCAGATGTGTATAGCAAAAACACGGTCTTGTTGAACACGTTCATCTTTGACTTGAAGATAAGAACAAAAAACATGTCACTCAAGACCAGGGAATACTCAGGGCAGTGTGGGGAGCTCTTAAATACACAAGACAAAACTGATCTGGCAGAAGAAACTGTGGTTGGTAAGAAGTCACTTTAAGTAGTACATGGAATGAAGAAAAGCTTTACTATATTGTCAAAATGGAACAAAGATAAATATTGAATAATAACAATAAATACTGTGTGCCATGGCACAATTCTAAACACTATATATAAAAGCATATATATAGGAGTGCCTGGGTGGCTCAGTCAGTTGAGTGTCTGTCTTTGGCTCAGGTCATGATCTCCGGGTCCTAGGATCGAGCACCGCATCAGGCTCCCCACTCAGCAGGAAGCCTGCTTCTCCCTCTCCCACTACCTCTGCTTGTGTTCCCTCTCTCGCTGTGTATCTCTCTGTCAAATACACACACACACACACACACATATATAAAGCATGATATATATTAACATGTATAAACTAATATATATAAACCAATTTAATCCTCACACAGTCTCTAGAGATAGGTACTACTATTATCCCCATTTTACAAATGGAGAAACTCAAGACACAGAGAGACTAAGTAATTTGACCATGTTCTCATGGATCGTGAGAGTCAGAGCTGGGATGTAAACCCTAGCAGTATGACTCCAGAGGCCATGCTACTGACCACATTTAATCAGATGGCAAATATTTCATGACTATTTCACAATACTGTGTTTTCACTAGAGTGTACTGGTCAGTTTTTGCTATAGTAACAGATAACCTCTATTTCCTAGTAGCTTACGACAATCAGTGTTTTAATCTCTTGCCCACATGACATAAGGGCTGTAGGTGGACTATGACTATGACTGATCAGTTCTTCTGGGCTTAGCTCGGCTCCACGGTGCTCAACAATGTGTGTCTTCACCATGCAGGACCAGCATGAAGGAAGAGCTCCTCTCTGGAACATAGAGGAGGCAGGAATTTAAGAGAGGTAGAGAAAAGTTAAGCAGAGCCCATATTTACTGTCTCTGCTTGAACATAGCAAATGTCCAGTCTGCTTATATCGTACTGGCCTAAGCAAGTCACATGACCCAGCCCAAGGACAGTTATGTGAGGTTGTCTATTTTCCCTCAGGGGGCATAGGCTAGCCATGTAAAGGAAGTGAGCCCTTCCCCCTGTCCAGGTGATCTCACCAGTAAATTAAGAAAGCAAGACTAGTATAGAAAGAATTAACAAGAGAGGAGCAAGATGGCAGAGAAGTAAGAGACCTAAATATCATTGTGTCCCAGGAGTTCAACTAGATAGTTATCAAACCATTCCAAACACCTACAAACTCAGTAGGAGATAGAAGAGGAGCAGCAATTCTAGGAGCAGAAAATGGACCACTTACCAGAAGGTAGGACATGCAAAGTGAATCTGAAGCGATGGGATGATAGATCGTGGGGGGAGGGGCTGGCTCCCTGCAAGCCGCGGAACAGCAGAGCACAAAAACAGAACGTTTAGAATTCTGCTCCACTGAAGGACATTGCTCCAGAGGCTAAGCGGGGGTGGAGACTTCGCAGGAGAGTGTGGTCTCAGGTCCCGCAGGGTCACAGAAAGACCAGGGGTGTCTAAGTGTGGCAGAGCTCTCATATCAGAACGGGGAAACCAGCTACAGAGACAGAGCTGAGGAGTGAGCTCTCAGCCCCGTGTTACCTTAAACTGTGATCCAAGACACAGTGGGACCACTGTTCTTTGAGAAGGAACCCCACAGGTGGCAGATTTGGAGAGACCCCCTCCTTCCTCTTCTGGAAGAAGCAGCGCAAGAGCACGTGGGAGGAATCTGCTGGGTTTGGAGAGTCCAAACAGGGCTGTGTGCCGGAAACAGAAATGCTCAGTCACAGGCAGGGTGAGCTCGGAGCGTGGCTGGAGACCAGGGAGATGGGAGGGATTGACTGCTTTTCTCCGAGGGCGCACTGAGGAGTGGGACCCTGACTCTCGGCTCCTCCGGGCTGGAGATTGGGAGGCCGCCATCTTCATTCCCGTCCTCCAAAGCGGTACAGAAAGCATTCAGGGAACAAAAACTCCCAAGAGCGAACCTGAACGGATTGCTTAGCCCGGCCCCTGGCACCTGACACCAGTCAGAATGGCTAAAATTAACAAGTCAGGAAATGACAGATGCTGGCAAGGCTATGGAGAAAGGGGAACCCTCCTACACTGTTGGTGGGAATGCATGCTGGTGCAGCCACTCTGGAAAACAGCATGGAGGTTCTTCAAATTGTTGAAAATAGAGCTACCCTAAGACCCAGCAATCACACTACTGGGTATTTACCCTAAAGATACAAAGGAAGTGATCTGAAGAGACATGTGCACCTGAATGTTTATAGCAGCAATGTCCATAATAGGCAAACTATGGAAAGAACCTAGACGTCCATCAACAGATGAATGAATAAAGAAGATACGGTATATATATATATATATACACGTATATGTGTGTGTATATATACACACACACACACACAATGAAATTCTATGCAGCCATCAAAAAACAATATCTTGCCATTTGCAACGACGTGGATGGAACTAGAGAGTATTATGCTAAGTGAAATAAGTCAATCAGAGAAAGACAGTTATCATATGATCTCTCTGATATGTGGAATTTGAGAGGCAGTGTAGGGAGTTGTGGGGGGTAGGGAGGGCAAAAATGAAACAAGATGGGACCGTGGAAGGAGATAAACCATAAGAGACTCTTATTCTCATCAAACAAACTGAGGGCTGCTGGTGGGGGAGGGGGAGGGATAGGGTGGCTGGTTTATGGACATTGGGGAGAGTATATGCTATGGTGAGTGCTGTGAAATATGTAAGCCTGATGATTCACAGACCTGTATCCCTGGGGGAAATAATTCATTATATGTTAATATAATTAATTAATTGATTGATTTAAAATAAAATAAAAAAAATTAAAGAACCATGGGAAATATGGACCATCACTTTGTATGATATCATGTTAAGTGAAATTTATGCACACAGGAACCATGTCCTTGCTTGGCAAGACTCTATCGTGACTGTGATTTGACCATGCAGTACTGTGCGAAATGAGGACTGTCTATAATTAATGATAATAATGGCTCAAAAATACATAGTCCATTGTGGAATGGGGCCTTAGTGCAAATTCTCAGGGCATTTAAAATGAAATCTAAACCATGCCTCCAAGGCCTTAAATCATCTATCTTATTCCCACATTCAGCTCCCATCTCCATCCTTCTAGCCCTAGGAGCTTTGCACATGCTCTTCTCTGCTTAACATCCTCTCCGCCCAGATCTTGGAAAGGCTGGCTTTAGGCATTGAAGTCTCACCTGCAAATTGACCTCTTCAGAGAGACCTGCTATGACCAGTCAACCTAAATTAGCCACCCTATCACTCTCAGGTCAACTTTGCTGATTTGTTTTCTACATAAACCTCATCACTACTGGAGACCCTCTTACTGGTATACGTGCTTACACGTTAACAATTTGTCTTTTTCGTTGGAATGCAAGCTCCAAGGACAAAGAATTTGTCTGACTTAGCATCATTCTATTCTTATTGAGTAGGTCATTTGTTGGCACAAATTGGACACTCAAAGAGTACTGTTGAATGAATAAACAGGGGTGGATGGGCCTAGATCATCTAGGGACTTGTAGCTATGGTTTGGATTGTATTGCAAATGCACTGGGAAACACGTACACAATTTTCCAATTATGAACAATCATATATGGGTTCCCAGATCATCCCTTGTGCTTTCTTAACCCAATCGTGTTATTTCTGGGGCAGAGATCACCAACCCAATTAATAATTCTCAACCTTGGTTAAATTTTAGAATCAGCTGGGGCAAGAGGGAAACTTAAAAAAAAATCCTACTTCCTGGGTCCTAATCTCCAAGAATTTTGATTTAACAGGTTTAGGCTGAGGCCTGGCATAGGAGCTGTAATGATACCCGATATTCAGCCAAAGTTAAAACCCACTAGTCCACGTGATGCTAAAGCATAATAGAGATTCCAAGAATGCCTCTTGGGTCGTTGAGTTAGGCTGTTTTGAGCATTTGACTTCCTTCTGACAATGTATGACACATAGTAGGTACTCAATCAGTATTTGTTAATTGGCTTTCTAGTAAATATTTGATGAATGAGTAAATGAATGAATAATTAAATGATTTAACTAAAGTATGTAGGAAATTAGTGGAGGCAAAAGTTAGTGTAGACAGAGGTAATTAGATGAAGGTCCATCACAGGCAGTGGGCATGAACTGAATGCGACATCCACTCATCCTTGTCATATAATGTTCTAGAAACCTGGAGCATCAAGTTGGAATGAGTCACAGAGACTATCTTATACAGGTGTTCATGAGGTTGTTCTGGTCACAGATCCTTTAGAATTGAATGAAAGTTTTGGACACTCTCCTCCCAAGAAGATATATCCACAACTGTGTATCCATTGTGAATGGCTTCAGCAAGCTCCCAGGCAACGGTTTTTCAAGTTAAAATCCTAAGGTTCATCTTAAAGTCTCCATTGATGGAAAATGAAACCGAGGCCCAGAGAGGATGAGGGAACTGCTGGGAGCAAGAGTCAAAACAGGCACATCAGCTGGACTGGAATCTAGTTCCAGTCACACTTAATGTAGTTGCCAGTCTTAATTTTACACACCTGCTGAGGACAAAGTTAAGAGAATACTTGTCATTTTGTTTCCTCCTTCTATCCCATTGACATGTCATAAAATTCTAATAACTAATCTAACTCTACAGCTCTGCCACTTCATTAAAAAGTGGAAATTGAAATTCTAGAGCAACAAAGTCTTCCGAATCTACCATGTTTTCATACCAGTTAAATCTCTGGAAGTAGTGTACTGCAAAATGACCCCATTTAAAGCCCAGTAACCCTGCAATAACAAGCCTGCGGCTGATTTCTAGAGTAGCCTTCTTAGCCAGTCCATTTCTGTGACCACATACAGCTGAAGGGCAAACGCTGTCCAGATGTCAGGAGAAGTAACACCAAGAATAGCCCTGGCAGACAGCCGGATAGCAGGTGTTCTGATCAAATGTGAACTCAGAAAATAAAAGGACCAAATGGGGTCAAAGGACCCATACATTTTGGGATTAAAATAAATTGGTGTCTCCTTGGTCTCCTTGCCCTGGCTAGGAGGAGTCTTCAAAGGCTCTCATTTGAATTATATAGCAGAACACAACTTCTTTAGGATGACTGCTGTAGCCTAAGGAAGGTTTATGAAGCTTCACCTACATAAAGTAAGATTCATTTCTGTCTTGAAAAAGGGCATGGATTAACACACTGTCAATATTACAAAGGATGCAAAAGTGGGTCATCCAGTACTGTAGCCCTCCCCCCTTGTCTGCAGAGGATACATTCCAAGACCCCTAGGGGATGCCTGAAACTGTGGATAGTACCGAACCCATATATATCTGTTTTCCCTATATACACATGCTTGTGGTAAAGTTTAATTTATGAATTAGGCACAGTAAAAGACTAATAACAATAAATAATAATAAAATAGAACAGTTATAACAATATACTGTAATGGAAGTTATGTGAATGTGGTGTCTCTCTTTCAAAATGTCTTATTGTACTGTGCTCACCCTTCTTTTTCTTCTTGTGATCCTGTGAGATGACAAAATGCCTATATAATGAGTGCCTTTATTAGGCACTGTGGCATTGTGTTAGATTGCTACTGACCTGATGATAGGTCAGAAGGGGAATCATCTGCTTCCAGACCATGGTTGACCCCAAGTAAAGCAGAACTGCTGGGAAGTGGTTACTACAGTATCTGGTTCTTCCTCTTCCTCCCCGCTTCTGCTGCTCTTCTAGGGAATCACACATGTTACCAGCACCCACTATAGAGGACAAGAAAAAGAACAAAACCTAAATTAATCACTAGATTGTTTGTGAGACCATGGGAAGAGAACCGGTACCTTTGTCCAAAATGGCCTTTGTGAATGTCCCTTGCACATGTCTTCTCTTATTAACATACGTTCTTAAATCACTGGGTATGCCGTTAGGACTCAAAATACAAAATGAAGTGGTCAGACCCATGGTCCATTCTGCCCAAGAAGGGATTCATGGAATGTTGCAAAGCAACATGGCAGATGCCCTATTTATAACCTTTCCTTCTAACTGTCCCTCCATGATACTGTGGGTCAATCATCTAAGATTTCTATGTACTATCTTTAAAACTTTTTGCAGTTTTCTATTTTCGGTAAATTGTTCTCAACATGTGTACTCTCTGAACAATTAGATCCACAGATTTGCTTCCCTATCTCACTTCCTTAATCATACAAACCTTGGGATTAGATTAATCATGTAAGGTTCTTAATCTACTAGTGGAACCCATTACAACATTAAGTACTTATAGCTACTCCGCAGGGGAGACTACGAGTTTCAGCTTGCAACTAAGAATACCCTGCATTTGAAATAGCTGAGTTCCTAAACATGGCACTTAGAGTGCATAATTTCCCATGAATTTTAAATATGAAAGCTATTTCTATCAACAGGTTGAGGTATATAGACCAAATATTTCTATCTACTCTAAGTTTCAAATGGTTGTGTAAATATTAAGAAAAGGGCACACGTGTGAGGGCCACCTGGTAAAGTGGGAACCAGCCAATGTGAATTTCAACCCACACTTTATACATCAACATCAAAACCTTATCCCTTAGCTTGGTAGATATATGTCACTTTATTAGGAGATGTTTAATTGTAAGCATTTACTGGTTGAGGCTCACAGTCCTGTTATTTCTAAACTTTTATTTGTTCACCTGTCATGGCCAGGGACAACTTGTGTCTAAAAACCTAAAGCATCCCAGGCAAATCCCTGCTCTGTAAACACTAGCCAGGGCTCTGAGGACAATGCTTGGCATGATATCTATCTGGTAAGCTGCCTCGGCATGGGAGGCATAAGGAGGGGTCTGTTCACCTGGACTACAGGCAGAGGCCAACCTCAGTATCCTACCCAGTGCCTGCTTGCCCGGACCCCACACCCACTCTTATTCCCCTTTCCAAGAGCAAGATCAGATTACCAACGACACCAGAATGCACCCTGAGAAGAGAACTCCAAGAAAACATTTGCTTAAGAGAGAATATATTAAAAGTTCTTCTTGTTTTTATCATACGGGTTTTTTTTTTTCACTTAAAAAGTTTATTTACAACACATTCAAGTGTATGCTAAAGGGCTTTAGTTTGCACTTATTTCATTACCTGGAGGCAGAATTTATTTTGGGTTTTATTAGCCATTTACTTTCTGTATCCCAAATTGTGCAAGTTCTTTGCATTGTATACTGGGGTCTGAGTATTCTTATTCTTGTTTTTGTTTCTGTGTTATTCTTGCTAAATCATTTTCTTTCTTTTTTTTGATTGGATTCTTTCAATAAAATAATTACAAATTTTTTTAAGAGTTTATTTATTTGACAGACAGAGATCACAAATAGGCAGAGAGGCAGGCAGAGAGAGAGAGAGCAGGAAACAGGCTCCCTGCCTAGCAGAGAGCCTGATGCGGGGCTCGATCCCAGGACCCTGGGATCATGACCTGAGCCGAAGGCAGAGGCTTTAACCCACTGAGCCACCCAGGTGCCCCAAATAATTACAAATGTTTAAGCCAAGTTTGCCATTTGCTGTGTAATTCTTGTATGTATGCGTAGATCTATTTGGTAGCTAATATGAGAGATTATAAATTTTGAGTGGTCAAATTTGTCAGTCATATTTTGTCCTCCATTTATCACAAGGAAATAAAAATGTGTAACTATGCATGGTAATGGACGTTAATTAGACTTATCATGGTGATCATTTCACAACATATAAATATCCAGTTATTATGATGTGCACCTGAAACAGGTATATATCAATTATATCTCAATTTTTTAAAAAAAAAGCATTTGCCCCTCATGGTTTCAAATAAATTTCCATTTTTCCTCCTCCTCCCCAAAGCTCTTCTCCTAGTGAGAAAGCCTCATATATATATATCCCCAAGCATAAGTTATCCTTAATTTGTATCAGAGTGCTTCTCCGTGATCTCACTCCTAGAAATGAGTAGTCACCAACAGTGGCATTCTATACAGATTCGCAGTAGTGACTCGAAAATTAATAAAATTTGGTATTCCCCTCCTCCCATACCCAAACATAACTAGTAACTGGCTTTTTAACCAACATTCAGGCTTAAAACCCTTGGAGTAATATGGAACTTCCTGACAGCTGTTTTACAAGTATAGCCAAGTCATGATCCTTCCAGAAGGCATAGCAGAAGAAAACCCAGCAAACTAGCCACAATCATAGAGTTCTCAAATCCCTGCAAATTGATATCCAGCCTTCAGGCTGAGAAATACGACAGAGAAGCAGCCATTCTTGTAACATTCTTTGCATAGAGTCTGGCTCACCAGCAAATAACAGGTGGGTATTTCGGTCTAATACTCTCATTCATTGGAGACGGTTCCAAAGCCCTCCTTTTACCAGAGTGTTTCTCCTTGGTATTTGTCTGGTGTGAATGTTAGGAATGTTAGGAAAAGACTAATCAATGTAGAACCTCAAGGGGACCTCAAGGGGCCCTCAAGGGGACCTCAAGGGGCAAAAAATATCTGAAATGTCTGAGTCACCTCAAGGGGAAAAAAATATCTGAAATGTCTGAGGCTTCTGCGAGCCGTCCTGCCTGGTAAGGACCTGTGAGTCCTGTTAGTGACAAGCATCAGTAGACATTCCCCACTTTGAATCATTTTCATTCAAAGGCAGAGGGAGAGGACCTTTCTGAAGGGCAGACCACTGATTCCCTGTAATTTAAAGGAGAGAGCCACATTATGCAGCTCTCTCATTTGAGTTATATAAGACTCAGAGATAAGCATTTCCTCTCTGCGATAAGATCAGGGACCTATAATAGCCATAGAACTATTTTCGTGAAAGAGTCTCATTTGCACGCTTAGCAGCTACTGGGACACACGCGAGCAGCCAGCCGCAGTCTGAAGTGAGCTTGATGTCCAAGCTTAAAGCAAAGACTTGGAGGCTCAGCTACAGGGGAAGGAGGCTGGCCACTGATGAGACGCCAGTGCTGGATACGCTGTTAGTCTTTGTTGTCAGACCATTAGTTCCAGGATCCTGCTGAGACCCAAATGAAGCTAGAATGGGAACATTCTTAAGGATGCAGTTGGAGACGAAGAGTCACAAATGTCAGTTGTTTTGGGGGACAACTTTTCCTACTTGAAAACCAGAGCAGCCAGTGGGAAGAAAATTATTTTGTAATGATATCAGATATGTGCAGACTTCTGACTTGGAAGCAGGGCAGCTCCTTCACTTGTGTGTCCAGCCGTGACCTCAGCATGAGTCCTATGTCTGTAGGGGTGGGACGTCCTGAGAGAGCCTGAGGGCATGGGGTGTCCTTGTATACCCAGTATCACTGCAGCATCATTACTGGGAAGCCAAGTGATCAGATGTTCCTTTTTCTTTCTTTTTTCCTTCTTCTCCCTTTGCAGGGATTTGAAAAATCTAGAAGAAAAGGACAGAATAGATCTGCCAAACTAAAAAGAGCAAGTGTGGGTATTCAAGGCATGAGGAGACTGTCAAAATATTATCTAGGAGGGTACTCATTAAAGACTGTCCCACAAGAAATAAATCTGAAATGGACGGGAAGCAAGGGGAACTGGAAAGTGATTAGGAACCAAGTCCATGAACTGCGTGGACAGGAGAAACTGAGGCAATCACACAGGGCAGGGAGGGCCAAAGGCCTTGTGATTTTGGGTTGATTTATAGGTTCATTATGGGTTCATTTACATACAGGATATGGGAAGATAATATGAGACAGCAACAAAAAAAGAAAAAAATGTGATTATATAGTAATACCCAAAATCCCTTAAACACATCAATGGAAAAGGTTTGGGATTATAAATTAAGTAGTTGTCCATTATTCTGAACAGTCATTCAAAACCAATGCATGCCTTTTACTATGTTTGATTGAAGAACATTGGTTCTTCCTGGATCTTGAACATGTTAGCCTTTAGAATGGAGCTATACTATCAGCTTTCCAGGATCTCCGCATGCCACCTTACCCTGCAGACCTTGAGGTTTGCCAGATTCCATAATCATGTGAGCCAATTCCTTATAACGTATTCTATAACTGATAAACATATATATATAACCAACAGAATGTATTATATAGATGTACTATATATACACTATGATATTGTATACTATAATATATATGACTTATATATCATATATCCTGTTGGTTGTCTTTCTCTGAAGAACCCTGATGGATCTAATAGTATTACCACAACTTTATAAATACATAAACTGAGCTCTAGAGAGATTTAGTGACCACCATAAAGGCACTCAACTCAGGTCTTCTAATTTAGAGATATGCTGACTTGTTCTTCCTCACAGAAAGATTAGACATTTTAGAAAAGTTGTAGATTTATAGAGAAACTGAGCAGATAGTACAGAGTTCCCATCGACATCCTGTACTCAGTTTCCCCTACTATTAATATTTGATACAGCTAATGAACTAATAATGATGTATTATTATTAACTAAAGGGCATCCTTGACCCAAATTTTTTTTTTTTTTTTTTTTTTTTTTTTTCAGATTTCTTTAGTTTTACCCAAGGTTCTCAAGGTTATCTATCCTGGATCCCTCCCAGGATTCTACATTACATTTAGCAGTCATATCTCCTTAGGCTCCATTTGGCTGTTAGAGTTTCTCAGACATTTCTTTTTTTTTTTTTTTTTTTTTTTTTTGATGACTTCAACAGTTTTGAAATACAGTCAGGGATTTTGCAGGCTGTCCCTCCATTGTAATCTGTCTGATGTTTTCTCATGATTAGATTGAGGTTATGGATTTGGGGGAGGAAGTAAAGTGAGATTTTCAACACATCAAGGGTATATACTCTCAATGTGATTTATGACTGTTGATGTTGACCCTGATCACCTGACTTAGGTAGTCTTTGTTGGGTTTCTACATTATAAAGTTACTCCTTTCCTTCTCTTTCCATACTTTGGAAGGAACTCATTATGCATAGCCTGCCTTTAAGGAGTGGGGAATTATGCTCCTAGAGGCTGGAATAGCTACATAATTTATTTGGAATTCTGCATAGGAGAATGGTTTCTTCCCCCAATTTGTTAATGCATTCAATGAACTTTGGGATTATGGATATGTATATATAACCCAAAGTATGTAGGTATGTATGCATGCATGTGTGGATACACACACACACACACACACACACACACACACACACACACACACATACTTTGGGTTATAATCCAATATTATTTTATTTTGTTACACAAATTTTTCCAGCTTTGGTCATTGGGAGCTTTTTCAGTTCACTTCCATGTGCCTTGACATACCCCACAAGTGAGTTATCATTTTGTTTTATTTTTGTTTGTGCACTTCCTTACTTTCTGAACAAGATGCTCCATGTTCATCTTATATATTTTCTGTCCCAGTCCTAGAATCAGTCATTTCTCCAAGGAATCCTGGCACCTCTCATTGGAGAATGATATTAGAAACCAAGACTTTGGTACTTGGTGTGCTCGTTGTTACTGCAGTGTCATTACTTCTAGACCCTCTCAGTGGACAGAGCAAAGAAATGTATGTGTGTGTAATACTATCTATAAACTTTTCTATACATAGCCACTTACATCTACATTAAGTGAAACATTAGTTCTCACTGACAACTTCAATTCTAGTCTACATGGATTATTTTTTTTAAAATTTTTATCAAGACATAGTTAACATTATTATAGTTTCATATGTACAACATGGATCAATTTTTGCGTGTATTGTGAAATGATCACCAAAATAAATCTGGTTAGCGTCTATTACCACACACAGTTGCATTTTTTCCTCTTGTGATGAGAACTTTTAAGATCTACTCTCTTAGCAACTTTCAAATATATAATACAGTATTATTAACTACAGTCACTATGCTGTACATCACATTCAAGGAGTTACTTATTGTACTTTATATATATTTTTTAATTTCTCTAAAAGTGGAGGGGGCAGAGAATGAGGGAGAGAGACAATCTTAGGCAGGCTAGGTTTCATGACCCTGAGATCATACCTGAGCTGAATTCAAGAGTCAGACGCTCAACTGACTAGGCCACCCAGGTGCCCCAAGGACTTATTTTATAACCAGAAGTTTGTACCTTTTGATCAACCCACGTGGATCATTTTAACCTCTTGCCCTTGCTTATCTATAAATTTCCACTCCAACGGTGAGAAATTTTGATCCCACTAGCCACCATCCATTTGCTTAATTGTTCAATTCCAATATAGTTGTGTAATAATGCCAGAATGTCAACCTGTTCCCTTGTGGAAAATAACTTTATCAACTACATTACATCTCTTATGTACAGTTCCTTGCCTTTGATCTACAGATTCCATTAATTTCTATTTATTTAGGGCCATAACTTTTCCCTCATCCCTTTCATTGGGTTGTTTTGTACATTTCAAATACATTCTTTTATTACAGTATATATTCTTCACTGGAATCTGCTGACTTCCTAAACTAGTTTTTAATAGTTGTGCACTAAGGTTCATTCTTTGTCCTATAAATTTCTCTGGGATTTTACACATGGATAATGTCATGTCCAAAATTACAGAATCATACAAAATATTTCAACTCCTCTAAAAATCCCCTATACTTCACCTCCCCCACTTCCTTCTGGCAATCACTGATTTTTTTTTTTTTTACCATCTCTATCATTTTACCTTTTCCAGAGTTTCATATAGTTGAAATCATACAGTTTGTAGCCTTTTCAAACTGGCTTCTTTCACTTAGCAATATTCATTGAAGATCTCCCCACATCTTTTTGTCACTTGATAACTCATTTCTTATCACCAAATAATATTCCATTTTAGGGATGTCCAACAGTTTATTTCTCCATTCAACTGTTGAAGGACCTCTTGGCAGCCAGTTTTTGGAAACTGCAAATAAAGATACCATAAATGCTTGCATGCAGTTTTCAATTCAACTGCATCAATACCTAGGGGCATGATTACTAGATCATATGGTAAAACTATGTTTAGCTTTGTAAGAAGCTGCCAAACTATCTTCCAAAGATACACACCATTTGGTATGTGTATGAATGAGAAAGTATGTGTATGAATAAATGTGTATGAATGGTCTGTGTATGAATGAATAAGAGTTCTTTTTGTTCTACATCTTCACCAGCACTTGGTATCGTTGGTTTTCTGGATTTTAATCATTTTAATAGTTGTGTGGTGGCATCTCATTATTTTAATTCACAGTTTCTTAATAAAAAATTATATTGAACAGAGGAGTTCTTTGTATACTTTACATACAAGTCCATCCTCTGAGATATATATATATGTATATATATTTTTCTTTTTTTTTTTTAAGAAAGAGAGAGAGATCACAAGTAGGCAAAGAGGCAGGCAGAGAAAGGAGGAAGCAGGCTCACTGCTGAGCAGAGAGCCTGATGCGGGGCTCAATCCCAGGACCCCGAGATCATGACTGGAGCCGAAGGCAGAGGCTCAACCCACTGAGCCACCCAGGCACCCCTCAGATAAATATTTTGCAAACGTTTTCTCTCAGTTTGTGATTTGCCTTTTTATGTTCTTAATAATGTCTCAGAACAAAGTTTGCCTTTTAGTAAAGATCGTTTTTTTTTTCTTTCATGGATCATGCTTTTGATATCCTATCTAAAAATTTATTGCCAAACCCAGGGTCACCCAGATTTTCTCATTGAAGATATGAGGTCTGTGTCTACATGTATTTATTTATTGGACACAGGGCTGTCTAATTTTTCTAATATCATTTCTCAAAAAAGACTTACCTTTCTCCATTAAATTCTCTTGTTCCTTTATCAGACATTAGTTGACTATATTTGTATGAATCTACTCAGGGATTTTTATTGATCTATATGTCTAATCTTTCTCTAATACTATGCTTTCTTGATTACTATAGCTTTATAACAAATATTGAAGTCGAATAGTCAGTCCTCCAATTTTTTCATTGTGTTGACTATTTTAGATCTTTTACCTTTCCATATAAACTTTATAATCGGTTTGTCAATATTCACAAAATATCTTTCTGGGATTTTTGACTGAAATTATATTGAATCTGTAGGTAAATTTGGAAAGAATCAACACCTTAATAATGAATATTCCAGTCCACGAGCACAGGTCAGAGTTTTGTTTTCTGCATATTTTGAACATATTTTGGCAAATTTATACCTAAATATTTCCTTTTTTGACACAAATGCAAATTGTATTATTATTATTATTTTAATTTGAAGTTCCAATTGTTCATTGTTGACATATAGGGAAGCCAATTGACCTTCGTACATTCACTTTGTATTCTCTCACTCTTGATGGAATTGTTTATTAGTTCCTGGAGATTTTGTTGACTCTTTGGGATTTTCTACATAGACAATCATGTCAACGATAAGCCACATGGTTTGATTTCTTTCTTCCCAATCTTTATGTCTTTTATTTCTATTTCTTGTCTTGTTTCACCAACCATGGCTTTGAGTAAGATGTTGAATAAGAGTGGTGAGAAGGGACATTGTTATCTTGTTCCCAGTTTTAGGGAGAAAGCATCCAGTTTCTCACATTAAGTATGATGTTAGCTGAGATTTTAATCAAGTTGAGAAAGTTCCCTTGTATTCCTAGTTTGCTGTGAGTTTTTATGAAGAACAGGTGCTGGATTTTGTCAATGCTTTTTCTGCATCAATTGATATGATATTTTTTCTCTTCAGTTTGTTGATTTAGTAGATTACAATATTGATATTCAATTTCAAATATTGAGCTAGTTCTGCACACCTGGAATAAATCTCACTTGGTTGCAGTGTATAACTCTTTTTGCACATTGTTGGATTTGAGATTCCATAGCTTTTTAAGACACACACAGAAAATGACTAGTTCCATTCTTCCTGATATTAAAAATGTTCACTTCAGTATATTCAGAACTCAGAACCTCTTGCCTCACTAATTTGTCTTGTCCCCTGATCCAGTCTTAGAAGCCGCCAGCACAGAGGGGAGACTTGGTAAATTTTTCTCCCCCATCACCTCCTTCCTTACTCACTAGCAGAGATTTTTGGCCACTCCTGCATTGTCCTGGGCTTGGGAGAAAACTAAGAAAGCACAGTCCTGTATGGTTTTCAGGGCTATTCAGACCAGAGCTTTAAGAGGCAGACACCACAGAACACTCCCAGTGAAGGGAAAGCTGGCATGGGAGGTAGGCTAGCAGTCAGGTCAAGGAAAGTGCTGTTCCTTAGTGGGAAAGGCAGTTTCTGCTTATGGATCCTCCAAGAAGGCTCTCATCTTGTAAGGGCTCCTACTTATTACTGAGGTATGTGACCCTGCTAGTATACCTAAACCTCCAACTTACTATTATCAAAAGTAGCCTGGCCTTGGCTATATAGTGAAGAATTCAGAGAAAATTCTGTCCCTTGCTTGAAAATGGTGGAACAGGGAAAGCAGTAGCCTCTCTCTGTCCCACTGCCCCCTTTGTGAGGCAGGGTTGGTGGTGACAGCAGAAGCTGAGCAGCATGATGAGGAGGCTGGAGTGGAGGGCAATAGCCAGCAGTGATCTATTCCAAAGGTCCCATGAGACAACACCAGCAAGGAATTTTGGTAATAGCCTGGGAAGGTGCAGGGTGGAAGCCTGTCTCCATCTGGGTATGAGTAGAAATGTTTAAAAGCAGGGCAGGGAGTCTCAGACTGACCAGTTATGGCAAAAAAGTGGTCAAGAACTTTAGGCTAGAGACCAAAACAATGTGGACTATGTTATGCTTGTGATTTGCTCAGTGAAACTGTTGTTGTCTTTGCCCGTCTTTTCTATGACGATTGGCAATAAACTTGAAAAGAAGTTTCTGAGTCTGTCTTTGAGGCACCAGTAAAAGGTGGAGGGAAAATGAAGACAGATATTTCTGCTAACCAGTTTTTCTGGGAAAAGAATTCCAAAGCACAGGAGAAGTGGTGACTTCATCACCAAAGGGAGGAAAAGTGGCTGTCCTTTGGGTAGAAAATGAGCATAGGAAAAGGGGGCTAGGCCTGAGAGGGCCCCTATATCCTTCAGAAAGAATTTGAAAATGGCACCTCACTCTCTCACAGAAAAATCTGGGTTTTGAGATGTAGAGCTACAGAATCTGTCACCTGCTCCTGAAGCTCATTAGCTATGTGTCTTTGGGCCGTTTGTCTCAGAGCTTCAGTTTCCTCTCCTTTAATGCAGCTAATGTCTACCGTTGGACTATTATAGAAATTAACTGAGATAAAACTATAAAACACTTGGAACACAGCAAAAACTAGTGTTTCTTTAATGTTATTTTATTCTTGTCTGGAGATAAGACTTATTGTCACACATTAATGGATGCTCTTAATGAAGATCCTGAGATATCAAGAAAGACTTAAGCTTAAAACATTTTGCACTTGAAGTCTTCAGCTGTTTTCCAAAAACAAACCAACAAACAAAAAACCACAAAAACTCATTTATTTTAAAGGTTTTTTTAAATAACCACAAACTCTTCAATAGCCTTCGCATCAATAGTTAGGATCGGGGCACTTGGGTGTTTCAGTCAGTTAAGTGTCTGACTTCAGCTCAGGTCATAATCTCAGGGCCCTGGGAATGAGCCCCACTTTGGGCGCTTCTCCCTCTTCCTCTACCCCTCTCCTTGCTCATGCTCTCTCTCTCTCAAATAAATAAATAAAATCTCAAGAAAAAAAAAAGAGTTAGGGTCTATGCCCCTCTCTCCTCTTGTCTTTGAAGACTTACAATTGCTTCATTAAATGATATATAATGCTAAGTCTTCTCAGGCTGGGTCGTTGAAGGCCATGCAGGTTACACCTTCTTCTCACAAGATGATTTCTCTGGTAGAAGGTGGCTATCATGCAAGAAATTCAACTTTCCTGAAACCGCTATTCTGGAGAAGTCACATGTAGGTCTTCAATCAAGAGCTGTAGCTGGGGTCGCCTGGGTGGCTCAATGCGTTAAAGCCTCTGCCTTCGGCTGGGGTCATGATCCCAGGGTCCTGGGATCGAGCCCCACATCGGGCTCTCTGCTCAGCAGGGAGCCTGCTTCCTCCTCTCTCTTTCTCTCTCTCTCTCTTCCTGCCTCTCTGCCTACTTGTGATCTCTATCTGTCAAAAAAATAAATAAAATCTTAAAAAAAAAAAAAAAAAGAGCTGTGGCTGGATAACCATTAAATTTCCTCTTGGACATTTAGCCCAGGTAAGCCTTCAGATGAGAGCAGCCCCAGACAACCTCTGAATACAACCACATAGAACCAGTGAGAACTTTTTTTTTTTATTTTATTTATTTATTTGAGAGAGAGAGAGAGAGACAGAGACAGAGCATGAGAGGGAGAAGGTCAGTGAGAGAAGCAGACTTCCCATGGAGCTGGGAGCCCAATGTGGGACTTGATCCCAGGACTCCAGGATCATGATCTGAGCCTAAGGCAGTTGCTTAACCAACTGAGCCACCCACGCGCCCCTAAGTCAGTAATATACCTTAAATTTCTGATGCACAATTTGGTGAGCAAAATAAATGATAACCAATTTAGATAACTAAAGTTTGAGATAATTTTCAGGCAGGAATAGTAACAAGAACACTTGTGTAGAATACCCCATCAGCCTATGATGAAGGACTGACTTGATGTGACAGTGCTCTCATCAGACCATAATGAAAATTCACCTGGAAGATTAAGAACCTCATAAATACAGGGCTCCCAGATTCTTCCCATATTTCCCCAATGCCTCATTGGTCAATGGATTCAGAACCTTAAAAATAAAACAAACCTCTTTCTCATCCCCATTTCTGTCACCTGCTTGATCATTTTGATGTTGATGAACAATAATTCTGTGTTTCTTATGTTCCTCCAAGTGTAATGAGTGGCTCTCATCCTTCAAACCAGGACAGAGCACCTGGGTCTGCTGCAGGTGGAACTGTAGTCAGCAGGAGATGTGCAGACTGGCAGCCACAGCCCTCCCATTATCGGCAGGGCAGCCGCTCTGTCAGCATCTGTCTGCATGGAAAATAGACCATTGTTGGTGGAATTTGTGAGCTACCAATTTGTCAGTAGCAATGCCTTTGAAGGGAAGAAGGTGAAGGTACAGAGAAGAAATACAAATCCTATTTTTAATCCTCTGGGGTTTAATGTCTGTTTCACTGCTGTTAAGATTTTTGAGAGATAGAGCGTGCCTGAGAAAAATACTATGGCAGAGAGAGAACAGTTCAAATTGGTTTCCATAGCAACTTCTCAGATAAGAGTAATGGTTCTACCCAGGCAAGAGGGAAAATTGGTAAGACTAAAATATTCTCAAAATAAACACTTTCATGACTTTAGTTTTTCCTTAAGTACTTAATTTTATGTAATTTGCTTGATAGACATATTAGAACTCTGACCATGGGGGAATGCTTCCCCATGATCCCCCATTTCTAAGGAACTCATGAAATGCAGAACTACACTCCGATGCATAATGATCTATTATACCCTGTTAAAACAACAAAGCATAAAATTTATAATGTAAGTGAATCTTCAAGACTCCCGCCCCAAGACCTGAAGTGACTTGTTGAATGTCATTCTTGACTGAATACTTGAAAGTTTGGTTTGGGCTCAGTTTACTTACCTAGAATTGGGTTCATTGATGTCTTCTTATTTCACAAGGCTGTTGTGAAGATTAACTGAGACAAAGTATATAAAAATTTTTGTGCAAATCTAAAATACAAAAGTAAAAATAATAGCAAAAGCACTAGTAATAGTAGTAGTAATTGTGGTATCATTATTATTTTTGGCAGAACTCAAACTCAGGTCTCCAGAGTATACCGCTAACCTTGTTTTTTTTTTTTCTACCGTCCCCCAGTATTGGAGTTTGATCCCTTCAATAAAAATTTAATGGCACATGGGGGTGCCTGGGTGGTGGATTCAGTTAAACAACTAACTTGTTTTGGCTCAGGTCATGATCTCAGGGTCATGAGATTGAGCCCTGCCTCAGACTCTGTGCTCAGCAGGCAGTCTGCTTAAGACACTCACTCTCCCTGGGATACCTGGGTGGTTCAGCTGGTTAAGCGACTGCCTTCAGCTCAGGTCATGATCCTGGAGTCCGGGGATCAAGTCCCATACTGGGTTCCCTGCTCGGCAGGGAGTCTGCTTCTCTCTCTGACCCTCCCACTTCTCATGATCATTCTCTCTCTCACACTCTCTCTCTCAAATAAATAAATAAAATCTTTAAAAAAAAAAAAGAAATAAAATTTAAAAAAAAAAGACACTCTCCCTTTGCCCCTCCTCTACCCCCCTCAAATACATAAATAAATCTTTTAAAAAAATAATGGTTGATGGAAGAATCAAACTTTGGTGAGGTGTAAACAACATATTCTGCCATTTCTTACTTCTTTTTACTTTCCAGAGTTGGCCTATTGTTAGTAGCACTTTGAAACACCACAGCTGATATGACCCAAGGAAAGCTAAATGGGTTAGGGGGGGAAAAGAGAGAAAAAGGTGAATTCTAATGAGGAAGAACAAGAAATTAAGAAAAAATACTTTCAGTGCACACTGAAGACATAAACTTTATATTTAAAAATAATTTTAAAATACACAAATATTATATAACATAAATATTTACATATATTATAAATATATACATATTTTTGGTTTTAGGATTTTGTACTGAAATCAATACAACACTGGACTTAAACATAATCACCATTATGTGAGGTGGCTATGATTTGAGGCTCAAATATTTTAGAGCTGTTATTTTAAAACTGACTTCAGAACTAGAAGTTACATTCTATTACTTTAAAATTTAAACTGTGTTATATCTCCTATTCCACATATCATTCATCATATCATCCACACAAATGTGGCTATGAACTACCTTCTATTGTTGACAGAATTCACACTCACACTCAAACTGTAAGAAGTCACCAACACCGAAGATAAGTAAAAGTGTGTGCTCTGAATATAATTAATTCCTACAGGAGCTTGAAACTGCCCTGGGAAATAAAGATTTTATGGGAATAAATCCAAGGTGATTACTTTGAAGCAGACGAAATTCTGGATGCGAACATCATAGCATATTTGCTTTCCTTTTTTTTTTTAAGATTTTATTTATTTATTTGACACAGAGAGAGAGAGCACAAGCAAAGGTGGTGGCAGGCAAAGGGAAAGGGAGAAGCAAACTCCCCGCTGAGCAGGGAGCCCAATGTAGCCTCCATCCCAGGACACTGGGATCATGACCTGAGCTGAAGGCAGCTTCTCAACTGACTGAGCCACCCGGGCGCCCCTGCACCCCTTTTTGAATTGAAGTATAGTTGACATAAAATGTTCTATTAGTTTCAGGTGTACAACACAGTGATTCAACGATTCTCTATAGTGCTCAGTGCTCAACACCATGAGTTTTGTCACCATATTGCCTATATTTCCTATGCTGTACTTTTTATCTCTGTGACTATTTTATAAGTGGAGGTTCGTACCTCTCAATCCCAAGATTAATTATGCTGTTTTGTAGTTAGAACTTCATTCATTCCCTTATTCATCAGTTTGTTCATTCAAAAAATACTAATTTTCACCCCTAGTATATCGGTACTAGAACATTGAGCTGAATATAAGACAGTCTTCTCTATATACTGATATTTCCATCCCCAACCTCTCCTCATATTTTAGGCTTATATTTCTATTTGCCTTCTGAAACTTCCCCTTTCATGTTCCATAGATACTGCAGACTTTATGTGCCAAATTTTATGTCTGGCCACATCAAAGTGGAGACCAAAAAGCTTTTTTTTTTTTTTTTTTCCTAGTTAATCATTGGAATACCAATCTGTTCTTAGCTATAGGAAGTCCAGACACTCCTTCTTAAGACCAACATTTACTATGATTCTTTGAGATCCTGGAGCCTTTTTCAGACCCAAGGGGTCCATGTGACTTCCAATGCCAAGCACTGAGATAGCTATAAGTTTCCCTTTGCCCACCACCACCACCATCTTGAATAGTCACAGAATGAACACTGGTCTCACACAGATCAGGGGTAACTTGCCTTGATGATGCTCTTGAGCACTGACCATATTCTATACACTGGAATGATACTCTCAGCTTAGGTGAGGGTTACAGTTTGCTCTGCTATCTCTTCCCATGCCCAACAAGTTTTTAAAGCATGACACCCCCCAGCATGCCCTTCCAGTGTCCACTGGCCTCAGCCAAGCATTGGTTCCCTCACATGTAAACCCTTAGGCAGCCAGATTCCCCTTCTCTTGTGGTGTTTCTCTCCTTGGTGTCAGCACTGTGTCTTTTATCCCTTTTCTTTGTATTAGAAGAGCATCTTAAAAATGCTAGTATGTTGGTACCCAGACCTACACATTTCATCACTGTGCTGATAGCTAAGGATGCTGAGTACCTGCCACATAGAAGACACAGTTAACCACAGTTAATCACAGTAATGAAGGGAATCAAATCACTGTCATCAAGAAACCTGGCATTGAAAGGATACAACTGACAACTGAAACAAGAAATAAACAGGCTACGTGCTTCAGCAAATCACGTGCCATGAGCACCAGAGGAGGATTTCAACTCTCTCAGAATGTCCCAAGGCCAGACATTATATTGCTGTCCTTGCAGCCCAAACCTTTAGGCTTGTGATCTTTGAACAAGTCCATTTTAGGAAAATGATCTGATACATTAGAGCCATTTTTCTAAACCAGCAAACTTATAGGGATTCCTGTAACATCCCGGAGAGAAAAAGTGGTGGCTATGACCTTGTTTTTCCCTTTCCTGCAGCCTTCCATGTTCCCATCTTTAATTCCCTTCTTTCCCCTGTGAAATAATTTAATCCTATATGTGCAAAAATGGCTTGTCAAAAACATAGCACTTGTAGAGCTGATGACTCCTGTGAGGGATTATACGTGAGCATAGGCGCTACCAGTTAGACACAGTGAGTGGGTTAAAATGTCTGTAGCCATAAGCTGTCTCCGAATCAGCAAATTCCGAAGTATCAGCTGTCAGGTGGTAGAATTCTGGTTAATTGGGTGAGCACAAACATCTGCAAAATGACTCTGATTCAGATGGACTCTGAAGTTGATAGCATTTTAGAAAGGAAAGCATTAACTTCATGTATTTTTCTCTCTATATGCTGAGGTCACTCCTCTGGTCACATTCAAAATTTTAGAATACAGGTGTTAGCTTACGCTTAATATACATGCACAAATACACACTGAACTCTCTCACACCGCCTTCAGAGATGCCAGTAGACCCAATGTTTTCAGGAGCATTGAAACTGCAGCCTCTTTTCACCCAACCACGAGAAGAGAAGCTCAGTACAAAACGACTATGTCCCAGGCACCTGCTGTGGTTTGGGAGAACCTGCAGTGATAAGAAAGGTGAAAAGAAAGGGAAGATGAACAGATGGTAGGGGGGAAGTAAAATCAAGAATACACCATAATCACACAAGGTAGGCAGTTAACTGGCATGCCACTTGGGAGACCACCAACAGTGCTCTTGACCTGAAACATGACCCAACAACTGTATTGATGAAGGGTGCACGTTCTGAAATCATTCCATTTGGATCAAGGAATGAAGACAACTGTCTACAAAATTTCCAGCACAAGGTGTAACATATAACCCAGTTGTACACACTCTTGCATTGTTGTGATTTGGAATGTCAAATTAGCTGGTCAGCTAGTAGGACCTTGAAGAAACAATGAAACATGCAGGTAAGCTTTCACACAGGCAGAAGAACTGGAACATGGTGGACATAGAGGGAGGCGATCCTGGGTAGGCCAACTCTCCTTTAGTCATTTATTCATGCCACAAACAACTATTGGCTTCTTACCATGTTTAAGGTACAATGTATGGACATATGGAGATGAACAAAGCCCTCAGAGAAGGTATGGCATTAGTGTGTGTGTGTGTGTGTGTGTGTGTATGTGTGTGAACAGCACATGGAGACTGTGTGGGAGAGGAAGCAAATCAACTAACCACCGATTCTATTACAATATGAAAAGTGCCCTAAAATAAGAATATGCCAAGAACAAAGGCATCAGAGATGATTCAATTCAATTGATTCAATCTTGAGAAGAGGAAATAGGTACAGGTCTGAGAATGTTAAGAGAAAAAGTGACTTAAGAGTTAACCAGGAAGGAGCAGTGGACCAAGAGGACCAAAGTTACTTCCCCATCAAAGGAGTCTCTTTTCATGGGAATCTTCAACCTCCTTTCCACAGAGAACATCCTTTTTTCTCAACAGATCTCCAGTCAGAAGTATTTGCCAGCCCCACCCATCTTTGACAGCTCCACCATTTAGCTGCAACACATCAGAAAATCTACTGACTGAGGATGAAAAAGCATCAGGTAAAAGCAAGACAGTGGCCACCAAAGATGCCTGGCCATCAGCTCATGGGCAGGCCTGTGGACAGAAAAGCCTGTGGAGTCCCATGCCCTGTGAACCCCATGCTGTTAATGGCTCCCAGGTTCTAGGACCCTTTCTTCACTCTTATCCCTAGGGTTCTATAGACTGCCCCACAAATTTGCTATTTACATAGACCTTGGACAGCCATTTAGCTATGCACTCCGCCACCTAGAACCAGGGGGCCCTGCTTCCCACCTCCCAACAATTTCCTCTGCTCGGTGCTAAGCCCAGCTATGCTTGATAAAGATGATTCTCCTGGGAGCATGGGAGGAGAGCTTTTATGCTGGATAGTTTCCGTTGGTCATTCCAAACTTAACCTTCACATTCTACACCAGACTTTGCTACAGGAACTGACTTAATGGACCACATCAATGGGCTCTTTTGTCTCAAGATTTCATTGGGTTTAATCAACTTGGCAGGGAGGACCTGAGACCAGAGCCTTTCATCAGATTGTCTGGGTCCCTTGTCAACGTTCACACTCCTGTCAAGCAGATGACTACAAGTAGCTATCCTTTAGGATTCTGGGAGTGGTTCCTCACTCCTGATCCCTCCAGGTATAAAGGTGCTACAGCTGTTGTTAGTTTCATATTACACCTTATTAATGCCCTTTAGCCCTATCCGCAATCCCCTTTCATTTAAACTTGCCACACATCACCCAGCCTGAGGTGCTGGGTGCCTCCTGCTGGGACCTTGCCTGACAGAGCTGGGTTTTCTTCGAAGGCAGAGACAGGGAGAGGCCAACTCCCTTCTTGGCCCAGGATTCAACAATTCCACAAATCCTTACTGAGAGACTACTGAGGACCATACCAGGAAGGGGTAGTGAACTAAACAAAAAAAATCCTACATTCATTGGTTCTGCATCCAATGGAGGGAGACAGTGAATGAAAGATATACAGCAAGTGCTATGGAGAAGGGGACAAAGGTGAAGGAGAAGGGAACAAAGAGGCCCAGGGAGTCAATCTGATATAACATGGCCAAGGAAGGACTGGTTGTCTTTGTGCAGGGTATGGCCATCAGGCTATACAGGAAAAAAGGAAAATCCCAAATTCAAAAACTGTGAGGAAATTCCCTGGGAGAAAAATTTTGATTAGCTGGTTCAAAGCAGCAAGCAAGGATTTGACACGTCCTCATCTTTAGAGAGAACCAAAAGAATATCAAAATTGGCAAAGTTAAACATTTTAACAAACAACAACAACAACAACAACAAAACTTTAAGTACTTCAAGAACTTTATTTACCTGACTTTGTAACCCAGGCAAATCAGCACTTTGTCCTGACAAGATGTGGGAATGACATGAAAGTTTATCCTCATAAAAAAAAGCGTGAAATATTAAGAAATTATTATATTTCAAAGGATAATTCAGGGCAAAATGTTTTTTTAACCTCATAATTTTTTGTCCTGATAAACTCATTCCCTCCTCTCCATTTAGGGGATATAAAAGTTGTGGGTTCATTGCTGCAATGGCAGTAATGTGTCAGAAAGGAAATATTTAGTGGATCTTAGAGGATTTGATGTAAACAAGATGTTTTGGAGAAGCATTATTTTTTTTAAGATTTTATTTATTTATTTGACAAAGAGAGACACAGTGAGAGAGGAACCCAAGCAGTGGGAGTGGGAGAGGGAGAGGGAGAGGGAGAGGGAGAAGCAGGCCTCCCACCAAGCAGGGATCCCAATGCAGGGCTTGATCCCAGGACCCTAGGATCATGACCTGAGCCGAAGGCAGACGCTTAATGACTGAGCCACCCAGGTGCCCCCTGGAGGAACATTATTAAGGGGAAAAGCCCCTCTCTCTGCATTGCCTTCAGGATCCAGGCAAGTTAAGATCCTGAATGAAGAGGCCAGTGGGATGAGGGGAACTGGATAGCCAGGCTCCTCTAAGGGAGCAAATGATATTCCATTGCACCCAATCATGCAGAAATGAGGACCCAGCATGACCTGATATTCCATTTTTCAAGAACAGCCAGGAAGCTGCATCTTGACATGAAATCTCCTGATTTCAAATGCTAGCAACAAATGAAAAGATTTATGTACAACACTGGGCCAACTAAACAGAACTTCTATAGATTGCCTTTGTCTTCTGGCCAGATTTAGCCTGTTGGCCATGAGTTTGCTACCTCCACTTCAGAAAGAGAGGAAATGCAAACAGCAACACAGAGATGTAAAAACCCTCATTGGCCACAATCCAGCAGTACAATCTGCTACAAACAAACACTGTGCAAAAGGGATGTTTGCCAGAAGAAAACAGAAGAAGAAACATTGCAGGATAAAAAGAAAGTGAAGGACTGTAAGAAGAATCATCTCCTGAACAAAATAACAGGCACAGGAGCTCAGAATCCACTGGAAA
Organism: Enhydra lutris kenyoni; assembly: GCF_002288905.1. Classification (NCBI taxonomy): domain Eukaryota; kingdom Metazoa; phylum Chordata; class Mammalia; order Carnivora; family Mustelidae; genus Enhydra; species Enhydra lutris. The sequence goes on along the minus strand of NW_019154085.1, from coordinate 97,353,021 downwards.
AACCAAAGCAACTCTCTCACCTAAAATCTGGAGGGATGTGCCCCCCACCTACTGCACCACAGATGAGGTTCAAGCAAATTTGATTTGGGACACAGGGTATTAGAAAGCAGAAGAGGGTCAGTAAAGTGTCCTCCAAACTGAGAAGGCACTTGAAGACCAAGAAATGCAACAAGCCACTGCATACACAGCTTTATTCAAGGGAACTTACTGACAATAGGGGAATCGGGCAGACCACGATCCAGCTGCCGTGTGGCCATTCTTCATCCTGCCTGGACCTTACCTCACACCATCTACAGAGTGAGGTAGTGGGGTCACAGAGTAGTCACCTAAAGTGGGGCCTTCTGTATGTCAGTCATCCTTCTTAGTTATATAAAGTGGGACCTTGTATACGCCACATTAACGAAGAACAGAACAAGCCTCCGTGCATTCCATTCAGGGCATACATTAACCTCCGGGGGACCTGGCACCCGTAGCCCCAAGGGAGATCATCCCATGGGCATGTACAAGATGGAGAACTAGAGCTAGTCAGTGTCATCAGCATTCCCACACATAGTCACTCAAACGGCAACTAGATTATAAAAAGATGAGAACACTGTGCTCAGAGGGATGGAGAGAGTGATCTTTCCAAACTCATATGGCTCAAGGGTAGCAGAGACAGGAGGTGAGTGCTGGTCTTGCTTCCTGGGCATTGGATGCCCTTTCAGTAGCTACGAAGCCCAGAGTTATCAAACTCATTAACTGAGAGACACAAAGATGAAGAAGGAGCATCAAACTCATCAACTGAAGAAAGACAAAGATGAAGAAGGAGCAAAGGATGAGGAGGAGAAAGAAAAGGAGGATGGGGGAGGGAAGGCAGAGAAAGAAGGAAAGAAACAAGGAAAAGAAAGAAAAGAGATGAAAGTAAAAGAAAAACAGCAAGAAAAGGAAAAGAAAGACAGAAAATCAATGAAAATGCAGGGAAAAAGAGGGGAAATGGAGAAGAAAGAAAGGTCAAAGAAAAAGGGAAGAAAACAGAGTAAATGGGGGAAAGGAAAGAAAGGAAGGAAGCAGAGCAGTTTAATAAGAAAGGGCAATAATAAAAAGAAAAGCAAGAGAACTTGGGAAGGAAAGAAGGCAAGAAAATGGAAGCGATAATAGAGAAGCGAGAACAGGAAGTGAGAGAAAGGGAAGTAGGGGGGGAGGGAGGAAGAGAGGGAGGAAGAAAGGTTATTTTCAGATACACAGAAGAAAAATCAGTGATGGCCGCCATGCACGAACTCAGTTCTAGATCAAGGTTCTCCGCAGCTTACAGTTCCTCTTGGCCCAAGCCCAACTGCACAAGAACCAGACAGAACTCAGAGAGGAAGAGAGAACACAAGGAAGGACAAATGTCCTTCGCTTTCTGTGCCCAGGGCAGCGTGAGGTGAGAAATGGCCTTTTACTGGCTGGTGCTGAAGGGAAATCAGCTAATGAAGGACTTTTGTCATGTGAGCCAGGGTTACCAACTCCAAACAGTGAAACCTTTGTTATCCAAAGCATGAAAGAATGAAGAAGTTGACTACATCCATTCATGTTTCTCCAGGTGGTGGAGGCTCTGGTTGCTACCCCTCCCTCAGAGGGTCCATGGGGCCCAGCTACTCTGTACCAGCTTTGACAGAAACACTCTTTCCTCCAAAGCTATGGTGGCTTCTAAAGAAAGTCTTAAGGTATTCCTGGGCATGTGAAAGATAAGGGCCTGTCATTCCTGCCCTAGTACTGAGTACCTAGTCAACTTCTACTTCTAGGATTTGCACGAAAAGAAATGGAAAACACAAACTAAAAACACTTTTTGCCCAGTGCTAGTCTCACAGCAGGTAAAGTACTGGTGGACTTGGATGGGATGTTACTACTCTCTTTCTACTTCCAAGGTCCTGTGTTATCAAAGGATTCCAGCTGTGGTTTCTGGTAGTCTCTGGAATGTTCTGCCTCATTGTTTTCTGAATCTGGGAAATGAAGATACCATCTATAGCAAATGGGAGGCTGAGCAAACACACTGTCCTCCATTCACAAAAGAAAGGAAAGGGGATGCATGAAAACTCTCATTTCTTAAGTACAGCATGGAGAGTTTTAATGACTTTATCCTTACAAATAAATGAGCATCTGGTACTCTCCCCACTATATCTAAGACCTAGTACAGAATTTGCAGGTTACATATGTCTGTTCAAAACTGAAGTAGTGCTGTGTATGGAAAGAGTCCTGGACTGGATTGTTTTCCCTCCAATTAGACAAAGGTAAGTCATCAGCCAAGTTACCAAAAGAGTGCTTTACAGGTTTCTTCTACTAACTAAATTTAATTGATTTAGTTTGGAGGTCTCAAACTGGCAGGCCTGACACAGAATCTGACCAGCAGACACAGTGTCTGTGCCTGGCGCTATGTCCTCAGCCTGTCCCCTGGTCTGCCTGGCCCATGAGTTTTGGGGGTAGCATGTCCTGGGTTAGCCAGCCTGAAGGTCTTTACTATGGCATTGTGCCACCCGTTCCCCTAAGTGAAACAAACAGACTAGCATCATGCCACTTTCCTTCCCAGCTCTGTGACCTGCTTGCCCAGGCTTTTTGGGGGCTGCACTTCTTCTGCCCATCTCATCACTATTGAGGTTTCTTCGGGTGCTCCCCATCCCAGTCTACACAACACACGCTAGATGCTTGCTTCCCAGGCTGAGCACCCAGGACTCCCCTGCCTATGGTTTCACCTCTTAGCTGCTCCATTTTCCTCCTATGCATCTCTGCTTAGACACTCCAACAGCACCACACAGTCTCAACAGGGTTTGAAGTGTGAGCCGCATTTGCTCCCCTCCCTTCTCTACCGCACCACACCTAGCTACTGGTGCCAACCTCTCTCCTTCTCCTCCTTCCAACTCTGAATTTCACTGTTCCTCCATTTGCTCGGTCTAACCACTTCCACTCTCTCTGCCTGGAGCCCTTCTTCTCATCCTTCAGGTACCAGCTTACCTCCTCAGACAAACTTTCCCTGACCACAAGACTGCTTCTCTGGGCTCTCACAGTACCTATCCCATCTGGGCCATCCTCATTTACTCACCCATTTACTGTCATCCTCCTAAAAACAGGCTCAGTGCCTTGTTGACTCTTCTCTTGTATCTAGCACAGCACTTCCCCAGTAAATGAGAAAAGCAAATTAAAGACAGATGGGGTTCCTTTCTCCTACACATGTATTATCAACCTCTAAGGATCCTTTTCTTCATTTCTTTTTCCTAAGCTTAGCTCATCAATCAATGACCTGCCATGACACATTCTTTACCAGTTACTATCCAGTGATGTCATGTGTGCATCGAAGCAAAAACTGTTGTCTGTATGGATTCTCCTGTGTTGAAGTCACTGCTCCTGTGATAGCAGGATGTTCACTATGAGAGAAATGTTTGCCTAGGAGGGGAGTAAAAGTTTACCATTTGATTCACAAGTGAGTTGATTTGGTGGAATGGAAGTCCACAGGAAATTTGCCCTCCCTTGCTGGGAAGGCCTTTTCTGTTCCTGGTTAACATGCATGACTTGTTTCTGGCGTTCTTGGGAGTAGGTCCAGTTGCGCACATTCGCGGAGGATGGACCCCTCTCTATCGCTCTCATCTCCAGCTTCTGACCCCTCAGCACTCGCCACTTCAAGCGGCGCTGGCGTGGAGATAGTGTTTTTGTGAGCATGGTGACATATTTGCAATTCACCCGCATCTTTAACTTGACCTTGGCAACAGGACTAGGTGGTTGAGGTGAAGATTAATGAGACAATTCTTTTTACAAGGAATATAAACAGCCTGACTTGGCTGTGCTAACAGCAGCCATGACATTTGTTGCTCCTTTAGGGCCGAGAGCTTGCTCCTTGAATTCTGAGCAGTGGAAAGTCAATGCAAAATGTTCTTTGAGGTAATCACTTATAACGGAGAAAAGTAAATTAAGATACGGCTTGATATCATTACAAGAAACACTATTAACATTAAAGTCTCTTGAAAAATAGAAAGATAGAAAAACCTTAGAACAAGGTCTTAGTACCACTCCTTGCCATCTCTCGTGCTCATACAAGCCATTTAAAGACTCAAAGCCTCAGCTTCCTCGTCTAAAAAATGGAAATAATTATTCATGAAAAGGAAAGGAAAAATGAATACTAATGTAAGAACCAGCTGAGGCCACTTTTGTAAAATTGGGAATTCAAATCTGAGAAGATAGCTTTTTATTTAGGAAAATGCCTTAATAACCTTCTTTGATAGTAAAAGCCAGGACCCTCCAGAGCATGGGCTGAAAAAGAAAAATGGTTAAAAAAAAAAAAAATCAAAGTGAGAGGAAATTTAAGCCCAGAGCAAAGGGCCAGAGAGTCATCGGAAGTGAGAGAAAGGAAAGATGGAGTCCATATAAGGCTACAATATTTCCCTGTGGTGAAAAGTGCTTGGTAGATTTGTGTGAACAAGAACATCTGAATGGAATTTGAAATGGTTTTCTGCCTGGTGTAATTACCTCCCATTTTCCCAAAACTTGAATAAAGTCTGCAACACACAACAATCTGGAGTGAGCAATGAATTGTCAGGATGAAGAAAGGCTGTGGAAGAGCAGCAGGGAAGGAGGCCCGGCAGTCTCAGGGATCACGCAGCATCCTGAGGCAGATAGCAGCAGTGCAGGCTGACCAGGGGCTGTGAACCTCCCTCACTAAGGCCCCAGAGGATCCATCTCTAGCTTCAAGCTTGCCTCCCTGTGAAATTCATGGAACCATTGGGTGGGTCTGCTGATGCCAGGCAGAAGGGAGACTTAAGCCCTCTTATTTGGATATTCCAGATGGAAGGTGACCCCAAAAGGAGGACCCAGATGCTCTCGGGTTTCATAGTTGCCCTGACCACCTCATAGAGATGTGGTGGTGAGGACCGTAGGGACAATAACAGATGTGTAAGGAGTTGACACAAAAACTACTTTCACTAAGTAAAACAGCTATTGTAAAGAAAGTCATTGTTAGAAGTAGTTTCAGTAGGGCGTCTGGGTGGCTCAGTTGGTAGAACGACTGCCTTCGGCTCAGGTCATGATCCTGGAGTCCCGGGATCGAGTCCCACTTCGGGCTCCCAGTTCTGCAGGGAGTCTGCTTCTCCCTCTGATCTTCTCCCCTCTCATGCTTGCTCTCTCACTCTCTCTCTCTCAAATAAATAAATAAATAAATCTTTAAAAAAATAAAAAGGAAGTAGTTTCAGTAACATACAAGGTAGAAAGCTAATAGAATAAGCATTGATGATTAGATTTCCAATTGTGACCCACTTCTTCCAAGCAATTAAAAAGCAACAAGATTTGCAGCTTCCAGGGGTTCATTAGAAAGGGTGACAGTGAGTTCTATCTTGCAGTTGTTACAATATTCAGGTAACTATACATGTGGCTTCCGAGTATATTTTATAAATAAAATAACTATTTTTGGAACATGATGAGAGAAACGCTATGGATGGATTCATAGAGAAGACGTGCTATTTATGGTCACTGAACCCAGAGATTATGATGAAGAAAATAAACAAAAACTGACAGAAACCTAAGAAGCAAAGTGTCTGTCAAACCTGTGTTCCAAGCCCAGCCTGAGCACAAACTAATCATAACCTTGAGCAAACCACTTAGCCTCTCTGGGCTTCTTGTCCTCAGCTGTAAAATAGCAAAAAGTATGTCTGCTCTGTCCTATGCACCTCTCAGCACCGTTGAAGGAATAGGAAGAGACACTGCCTATGAAAACCCTTTAACAGCTCTGAAGTACTCTGAAAAAGAAGACATCACCATAAAGCAGTCTTTTTTTTAGTGTTTATTTCTTCATCTGTTTTCTGGGTGCATAGGTTTTCTAGGTAAATTCTGCATTAGCCTGCTCATGCTGCATAAAATGTCAGATTTCTTTAAAGATACCCAGTGATAAATCATTCACCCGGCATCCTACAAGGGGGTTGGTTCTACTCCCCTCCCAGGTGCTGGAGAACAGAAGGGCAGGGAGCAGCCTGGAGGGAAAATGATTCAGCTCAGGATCACCCTCTGATTGTTGTTATATGGGTAAGAACTGGAAGAGAATACAAAATACCCGAAAATAATAACTGCACGGGTTAGCATCATGAGATGGCAAGTCCCTGTTTTACATCTTCGGTGCTTCCTTTTTTATAGCTGTAATGTTCTTATGCGATAATAAAAACAAGGAAATAAAAAACCCTCATATGCACTTGGCAACACTTTGCAGTCACAGAGCCTTTTCACATACAGCGATGGGATTCTTACTACCGCCCTGCGATGTGGAGAGGGCCCTGTAATTGACCCCGTTTTGCAGCTAATGAAACTGAAGCTTGGAGAGATAACACAGCCTGCAGAATCAATATATTCTTTCCATTCTTGAACTGTGCCTCCCTAAAGAAAACAAGACTCTGCTTCAGGGAGGAACTAAGAGAGGTGAGAACAAATAAAGGGCTGCTCAGAAGACCATTCTAGAAAGAGGCAAGTTTGCTGAAGTTGCTGTGACTCAAGATGAGATGTAGGCTCTGAAAAAGTCATGAAGATGGCCAGACACGTGTAAGGCATTGTTAAATTTGCCTGTGAGAAATACGGCTTATATTTTCACAAATGGAAAAGGGGGAAGAAACCCTTCCTCTCCCTGGAGTAGGACGCAAGTCCCAGTGCACTGGGACATGGGAGGGCTATTGGGAGCACTGGACTTTCCCACATAAACATGTCTGGGCTTCATAAAATGTTTGTTGTAATTTGATGACTTGAAAATTGGTTGAGATTTTATAGAAGAGAAAATTGTTCAAGAAGAGCTGCTGTGAGGAGAGCAAGCAGCAAGCAGAGCCTTCGGGACAGTAGATCTGAATGAAAGCCACGCACCTCACATCCAGGCTCATAGTGGGTCCAAAACTCAGGAAACAGAGAAGCTGGGACATCCGCTGAGACATCAGAGGAAAGACGCTGAGCTAAGGTGGAGGTGCAAACTGGTAGACCACAGACCAAACCCAACTCTTGGGTATGCTCTTTGGAGTCCCCAGAACTGTTATCACAGGTGCTGGTGTTATTTTCATATGAATCAGTTGCCAACATTTTAGTATGGTTGAATTTCACACAAAAATCTAGGTCTCTGGCTTTTCTTGAAAATATCAAATATTCTGCTTCTTGAGGCCAGGATGCCTGCAGGGAGACAATTGGCTGCTATGCTCTCTGCTCCTCCCCAGAGACCCCCAGCCAAGGGCACTGATGTACCTTATCCGGATGGCTCTATATGCATTTGAGGTCAGGACTCCAGCTCTAGTGCTCAGGCTAAGATTGGGAGGGCAAGCCCAGACAGGCATGAGGCAGCTCCAAGAACCCAGGCAACCAGGAAACTTACTCTGCCTTGTGTCATTCAGACTGTTTTTTCAATTCCCACCTGCCTGAGATACCTAGACTTACAAGTTGATTGTGTCCCTTCCTAAAGAGAAGCAGAGATCATGGCTGAGCACTGATGCAGGAGCAACAGTTGGAACGTTTACCAGGAGACCTCAAGCAGCATGGATGTGCTCAGGGTCAAAATCATCAGGGCAAATAAACAGACAAATAGCAGCTGTAAGGGCTCAGCAGGGGGAGGTGTGGAGTAAACTCCTTCTACTTGGGTGATTCCCTCCAGCACACCTTTTGAAGGCTCTGTACCGCACTCCCACAGCGGGGGCTTTCATCCATAAGACCAAAATGGTTGTCTCTGAATGCCAATGGACAAGAGGGGGCCCAGAAGAGTGAGGCTTCCATGAGGCTCAGCTCCAAGCCTGTCACACTGAAGACCATGGTCAAAGTTATTTAAGAAATGAAAGATTGGATCAAGTCTGCTTCTCAGAGGTGCTGGTGGGAAAAGGCACTGGTATAAGCTCTAGGGAGGGCAACGTGGCCATAGCTAGCAAAACCACCAGAAGATTGACTTTGACCTACAACCCTTGAAACTTTTTGTTGCATTTTATATTATAGATATACTTGCATAGGCATAAAATGACACATATGTAAGATTATTTACTGCAGTTTTGTTTATACCAGAGAAAGATTGGAAATAATCCAATGTTTCTCAAGAGATTAGTTAAACAGTTTATGGTACAGCTAAAGAATGGAAAACTATGCAGCTGTTAAAAACATGATACTCAAAAAATATATACACATGATACTCTCTATGTACTAACATGAAAAATATCCAAAAATGGAAATGAAAAAAGCAAGGTACAGAACAGTACATATAGTATATTACCTTTTCTCCATTAAGCAGGGAAGACAAGTCTATATTCATTTGCCTTTCACACTTTACACCCCTAAAAAGTAGGAAGAATGGTTACCTGTTTGGGGCAGTGTGGGCAGATGGGTAGATGGAGGGGGAGGCTGGGTGGGAGAAAGCCTTTTCACTGTCCCCTTTATTGTTTTGCATTTTGGACCCTATGAACATGTTACTATTTAAAACACAAATGCAGGGGCGCCTGAGTGGCACAGTTAGTTAAGTGCCTGACTCTTGGTTTCGGCAAGCCCAGGTGGCCCAGAAGAAGCCTGGGTCCCTAAAGATGGGTTGGAAATTTGAAACTGGATCCAAAAGTGGGAGCCAGCGTCAACAGCATGAACACCAGCACATCAAGTTGTCTGGGTAACCTCGTGGCTCGTCGTCAATGATACCAGTCTCACACATATCCCCGTCCTGCCTGAGGCCAGGCATCTCCCAGAGCAGGCCCTGTGGAGGCAAGGGTCTCTGTCTTCCCCGCACTGTCCTCAGGTCATCTATCCCAGACCCCTCTCTCCACACCCGAGGACCTTGTTGTTCAAGGTGGGGTTTGGGAGGGTGTGCATTTACCCTAGAGAAGCAAAATTACTTGGAGAGACTGTTCAAACTACTGACTCAGACTGAGATTACCAGATTGGACTAAACTAAGTCTCTTCTGGGACTTCTTACCTCCCATAGGAAGGGGCCGCATAAAGGAAATCATATCAGTAATGAGCAAAATAAGGAAAACACATTTCCTGCATATCTATGTGTGTTAAGAGTAATCTACTCGGCTAGATATTTTTAGGGGTACATACGTCTCTAAGTATGTGTGCATACATGTAATTTGTAAAAGACCATCAAACGCCTTACAACAGAGCACTCCATTCAAAGGAAGGATTGAATGCAGCCTAAATTTTAGAACACTTTTCTCCCTGATTTGGAATTGCCCAGGGAAGCCTCTGATAGCATGTTCTGTCTATGTCCAAAGCACTCACCATCCGGTCACATGCCCTGAGAAAGTACAGCCCTAGGATATACTCACCCTTCCACCCGGCAAAGTTGCTCTTCTCATTCCCATGGGCCATCTTCCTGCCCCTTCACAGTAGGAAATCTCACACCCTGGGGAACACACTGCCCATACACAGAAGACTGATGAGTGGGATCATTTATCTTAAACTTTACCCTTCCTACAAAATGCTGCTACTGCCAGATACAGAGACGTGATAGCTGACAATCTTCATCGCGTGTCAAAAATAACAGAAAAGAAAAAATAGACTGGATGGACAGCTTAGATCCCCATGTTACTTATTTTTCTTTCTTTCTTTTTTTTTTTCAAAAGCAATCACATCTATTTTATAGCTGAGAAACAATTCAGAACAAAACAAAACAAAACAGGAATGTCTTTTGAAAATAGAGTTTTGTCAATATTAAGCAATCAACAAGTATTTATGGGCCCTTATACCTAATGGAGGAGTCAGACAACCCTGGAACCCCAGGCACTTCCCAGAATCTGGTCCTGGCTCAGACCTTAGGGGACACCAAGAAGGTCAGTTCTCAGGAGGCATGGTGGGGAACTCACAAGGTCCCAGGAACTGGGAAGAGGTCCTAATGTGGGAACTGAGTGTGAGGGTCAAAACCAGGAGACGTTAATAGGAGAAACAGGACAATGGAGAAAGAAAATAAGGGGTTCCTAAAAGGCAAGTAGAAAGGAAGGTGAAATGGGGAGAGACGAGGGTGCAAGACAGGTCCAAGTGAGTTCAGGATAAATTTTACAAGTCTATGCTTACTGTCTTTCTGCTTTGTTTTTGTTGAAGTTGGTCCTTCTCCCTTGTTGGAATGGGACCTGCCAGTAACCCAACAGTGCCATGTGCTTATAGTCTAGGGAGATACACAGCACTGATTTACAGGGTGAAAGCTAGCTCTTCAGGGCAGCACGCACAGGATACCAGGAGAGGAGCATGGATAACAACATGGGAGTACCTAGAAGGGAAGAATACTGCACCAGAGAGAATGGGAAGTCTTTGTGACCTTGAGACTTGGACATGGCTGTACAAATGGGAGCCAGTGGGCACACTGCAGTGCTATTTCTCATAGCACAGAGAGGACATGATATCTTCTACATGACTTCAGCCAAGCTCAGAACACCTCGGTCCTCTGGTACCCCTCCAGCAGGATGATCCAAACCTATTCTGTCCAATAAGGTAGCTATTGACTACATGTGCTATTGAAATTGAAATTAATTAAAATTAAATAAAATATAAAATCCAGTTCCACTTGTGGCTAGTTGCTACTGACAACACAGAGTGGACATTTTCATCATCATTGGAAGTTCTATTAGACAGAACATGTTTCAAAAAAAATGTTAGGGGTGTCAATGGTAATTCAATAATATCAGCGTGGGCTCAGCATATATAGAAACTCTGGGTTGGAAAAATATAAAATAAACTTCAATCTAAAAAAAAATCTTAAAGTTTAAATCACTTGATTTAAAAGACTAAATAATTAACCCAAAGGATTAGCCCAAGCATTTTTAAGTCCAGAACTCATGTGTTAGCAAATTCAGGTGGTACTAGGATTTCTACAAAATAATAAAAAGAAGTTCACTGATTTTCCTTGATTCTTTCCTACTATTTGTATGGCAAATATGGGGGAAAAAATATGCCCTCACCAGTTTACAGCAATCCCAGAAATTGCATCCCACTCACAAGGGAAATTTTGAAAATATATGCTTTTCTGTCTTCATCCACAGTCACTCTGTGTACAGAACACAGTTGTTCATTTGTAAATGTTTTATGATGTTTGGGTGACCTCTGGGTGCTCTCCAGATATCATGGCCATTGACAATCCTAAGTGTTTTGATAGATACCTGAGTAGGCTCTTGCTTAAAGAAGGCAAGGCCATCCCATGGCCCCAAATGAAGACCTAGAATGTAACTGTCCCATTTTGCATTCATAAACTGGCAAAAAAGGTTTTAAAACTTCCACCTTGGAGCTGACAAAATATGTAATGGAGAATGACAAATGATCACATCCCTGTTCAGAAAGCCACCTGCTGCTCAGCAGCAGTATCGAAATCAGCCCTTCAAAGAGCAGCCCTGATCACAGATCAAAGAAGAAGATGCAGAGGAAAAAACCCAGACAAATCTTTCACTCCATTGTCTGCTGACTTCCTTTTAAAAAACACAATAATAATTTACCCAGTGACATCGTGACAATATATTTTGTCCTCAGTCACTTCACAGGACTCTCCTTCAATCATTGGATCTCTGACTAGCATGTGTTTCTTCCATGAATGAAATAATTTATCTTTTTGAATATGATTCTTTTCCCTTGTCATGAAGATGCAGAATAGTGATTGATTCTGAACTCTGGTGTCTGGGTTGGCTTTTTGTTGTAGTTCTCCAGAAAACAAAACAAAACAAAAATCAAACAGTAAACCTTGGAGACATTCACTTGGATTCTCCCACAGGATGGTAGTTATTATTATCAGCTAGCTAACACTTATAATTGCTTACCATGTTGCTGGCACTATGCTGAGCACTATTCATGTGTCTTATTTGATCTTTATAACAGCCCCTGAGGAGATGCCACTATTATCCACATGTGGAGAAGGGGGAGCATGAAACAGAGGGACAAGGAGCCTCCAGTCATTCGAGTGGCAGAGCTAAGACTCAACCCAGGCCTGTCAGGTGTCACTCCTGGGCTTGTGCCCACCCAAGTACTAATCTCCATGAAACTGGGAGATAATATCTCCACAGGAAGAAGGAAGGGAAAGAGAATAAAAGAAATGCAAACGAAGCTGGATGCCCCCAAGGAGGCCCTTATAAGTGTGCCTTAGAAGGAGCCTAGAGCATGGAATGTTTTTCCATCTTTTTGTGTCTTCTATTTCTTTCATGAGTGTTTTGTAGTTCCTCAAGTACAGATCCTTTACCTCTTTGTTTAGGTTTATTCCAAGGTATCTTAGGGTTCTTGGTGCTATAGTAAATGGAATAGATTCTCTAATTTCCCTTTCTATATTTTCATTGTTAGTGTATAAGAAAGCAACTGATTTCTGTGTATTGGTTTTGTATCCTGTCATTACTGAATTGCTGAATGAGTTCTAGTAGTTTGGGAGTGGAGTCTTTTGGGTTTTCCATATAAAGTATCATGTCATCTGCGAAAAGACAGAGTTTGATGTCTTCTTCACCAATTTGAATACATTTTATTTCTTTTTGTTGTCTGATTGCTGTTACTAGGACTTCTAGTACTATGTTGAACAACAGTGGCAAGAGTGGGCATCCTTGCTGTGTTCCTGATCTCAAAGGGAAGGCTGTCAGCTTTTCCCCATTGAGAATGATATTCGCTGTGGGTTTTTCATAGATAGATTTTATGAAGTTGAGAAATGTTCCCTCTATCCCTATACTTTGAAGAGTTTTAATCAGGAAAGGATGCTGTATTTTGTCAAATGCCTTTTCTGCATCAAGTGAGAAGCCCATGTGGTTTTTCTCTCTTCTCTTATTGATTTGTTCTATCACATTGATTGATTTGCAAATGTTGAGCCACCCTTGCACCCCAGGGATAAATCCCACCTGGTCATGGTGGACAATCTTTTTAATGTACTGCTGAATCCTATTAGCTAAGATCTTGTTGAGAATCTTGGCATCCATATTAATCAGGGATATTGGTCTGAAATTCTCCTTTTTGATGGTGTCTTTGCTTGGGGATCAGGGTAATACTGGCTTTGTAGAAAGAGTCTGGAAGTTTTCTCTCTGTTTCTATTTTTTGAAGAGCTTCAGGGAAATAGTTATTATTTCTTCTTTGAATGTTTGGTAGAATTCCCCAGGGAATCTGTCAGGTCCTGGGCTCCTGTTTCTTGGGAGGCTTTTGATCACTGCTTCAATCTCATTAAGGAAATGTTGAAAAAGAAAAACAAAACTGTGGGCATCACGTTGCCTGATTTCAAGCTTTACTACAAAGCTGTGATAAACAAGACAGCATGGTATGGGCACAAAAACAGACACATAGACCAGTGGAACAGAGTAGAGAGTCCAGATATGGATCTGCAACTTTATGGTCAAATAATCTTTGACAAAGCAAGAAAAAACATCCATTGGGAAAAAAGACAGTGTCTTCAATAAATGGTGCTGGGAATATTGGACAGCTATGTATAGAAGAATGAAACTTGACCCATTCTCTTACACCATACACAAAGATAAACTCTAAATGGATAAAAGACCTCAACATGAGGCAGGAATCTATCAAAATCCTAGAGGAGAATATAGGCAGTAACTTTTTGACATTGGCCACAACAACTTCTTTCAAGACATGTCTCTAAAGGCAAAGGAAACAAAAGCAAAAATGAACTTTTGGGACATCATCAAGATCAAAAGCTTCTGCACAGCAAAGGAAACAGTCAACAAAACAAAGAGACAACCCCTGGAATGGGAGAAGATATTTGCAAATGATACTACAGACAAAAGGCTGATATCCAGGAGCTATAAAGAACTTTTCAAATTCAACACCCAAAAAACAGATAATCACGTCAAAAAATGGGCAGAAGTCATGAACAGACACTTCTCCAAAGAAGACATACAGATGGCTAACAGACACATTAAAAATTTTTCATCATCATTAGCCACCAGGGAAATTCAAATCAAAAACCTTTGAGATACCACCTTACACCACTTAGAATGGCAGAAATTAACAAGACAGGAAACAACAAATGTTGGAGAAAGGGGAACCCTCTTACACTATTAGTGGGAATAAAAGTTGGTGCAGCCACTTTGGAAAACAGTGTGGATGTTCCTCAGAAAATTAAAAATAGAGCTACCCTATGACCCTATAATTGCACTACTGGGTATTTACCCCAAAGATACAGATGTAGTGAAAAGAAGGGCCATATGTACTTCAATGTTCATAGCTGCAATGGTCATAATTGTAAAACTGTGGAAAGAGCCAAGATGCCCTTCAACAGACGAATGGATAAAAAAGATATGGTCCATATATACAATGGAATATCACACCTCCATCAGAAAGGATGAATACCCAACTTTTGTATCAACATGGACAGGACTGGAGGAGATTATGTTGAGTTGAATAAGTCAAGCAGAGGAAGTCAATTATCATATGGTTTCACTTACTTGTGGAACATAAGGAATAACATAGAGGACATTAGAAGGAATGGAAAAGTGAATTGGGGGAAATCGGATGGGGAGACAAACCATGAGAGACTGTGGACTCTGAGAAACAAACTGAGGGTTTTAGAAGGGGGGTGGCAGATGGGTGAGCCTGGTGGTGGGTATTAAGGAGGGCAAATATTGCATGGAGCACTGGCTGTGGTGCATAAACAATGAATCTTGGAACACTGAAAAAAATTAAATTAAATTAAATTAAAAGAAAGAAGGAGCCTAGAGATTTCTAGGTACCTTTCAGGAGGAATGCTACTCATGTCGACTACAGCTTTGGGGAAATTCCTATAATTACATAATTTATCAATAGTTCACCTTTTGTTTAACCTTTTTCCTATTTCTCTGTGGCATACAAAAATCAAAAGATATTTTCTATTGTTTTGACAGCAAGAGGATGGGAGAGAAAGAAAGATGTTGCACTCTCTGTTGGGATTCCATAAAGGGAAGGTTGGCCAGGGTCGTGCAGGAAGAAAGAGGAGTGGATCTCTCAGAAGGGCCTCAGGGACAAGGGAAGTGTTGCAACTTATCCTTCCCCAGGGCACATCCCTGGGCAGGGTGGGTTTACCAAAATGCCAATGTCTTATAGATCAATTTGGTTGATTGGTTAATCTAATTACCTACCTTGTTGATGTCTGAAATGCCACTGTTAAGGCTTTCTATTTAGTTCAAGACTTTATTTCCTATTAAAATGAAAATGTGACAGGTAGAGTATTGAGATTTTAGGCCAGGAAGAGGAAAAGGGCTATCTGATAAGTAGTCTGTCAGTAACTAGAAAGAAATGAAAGAAACCTGGGTACAGATTTTGGCTCCATGACTTAACCAATGTGATATTTGGGAAGGGTTTTGTAGTCTTTGGGGCTTTGGTGTTCTCAGGTATAACTGGAGATTCTAACCACATGTCATCACTTGACTGTGAGGACTAGTGACCCAACATCTTGAAAATGCCTGGTGTGTGGTAGGTGTTCTTATCGTTTGGGCAGGAGAAGAAACACACATTAATTGCAGCCTATGATGGGCCATATTCTCTCACAGAAGTTCTCTAGTTTCCACAACAATTTTCCATCTTAAGTAAGGATGGAGGATTATAGTGGTGAAGTAATGTGTCTGGATTTATATAGTTACACAGAACCCAAATTCAAACTTGTATTTTGACTTCTAATGCAGTATTCCTTCTATGTTAGCATATAATCTCTCAAACACAAAAAGGTAAAGATGAGGGAGAGGTTTTATTTGATCTTATCAAAGTAGCCCTCATAGGCAACCCTCTGCCCTACCTCCAAGGAGTACAGATTCTACACTAAAAAAAATAAATAAATAAACTAGAGTATGTTCTCTTCTGTCACACTACAGATCCGATGACCTCTCAAGTGTCTTAGCAGACCCTGGAATGTTTGCTCCATGTCAAGTGGGCAGTATTGATTATATTATTACAGGATAACAAGCAGATCCATGAAGTAAGCACCAGAACTAATTGGGACTGCTTTTCTATAGATTCAGGTTTTTTGGCTGAGCAATTGTGAATTGAATTAAACCAAAAATGTGACATTTTTGACTTCCTTGGGTCTTGGCATTGTTGTGGTTTTTTTGAGAGCCTTCTCTGGGCATTTGAGTTCATGAGCCAAAGAGCCGAAATGCCCAGTGCACATGCCAATGGCCTTTTTTACTAACACAAGGAGAAAAAAGAGAGGGCAGGGGGCAGGCAATGACAAGAAAGAGAAAAAGAAGGGAATTAATATTCATTCAATCACAACCATGTGCTCGTCACTGAATGAGATGCTTTACATCTTTAAATTTTTTGGCATCAACTGAAGCAATTTTTATTAGACCCTTTTTACACAGTGAGTAATTTAGAATACTGGTATTTCTAATTTGGCCTTTAATCTTGTCAAATGAGTCTGCTTTTGCCAAATATGAAGGGAGCTCAGGATGATATTTAGCTGGGATTCAGGCAGGTCTGACAAATGGCAAAAGAAGCCTGCCAGAATATTTTTACAATAAGACTGAGGAGTCTCCTATAGAGAACTCATACTCAGGGAGTTGGAGAACAGGCATATGTTTGTTGAGTAGCTAAGATCCATTCCACACCTCTTTCTTATTAAAAGCATCTAAATATTGGCAGGAATATCAATACACATAATTGGACATTTGTTTCCCTAGCCTACCTTGAAGATAAGAGTGATTGCATTACTGAATTTGGGCCAATAAGACACAAGCAAATCTACAAGGAAATTCAGAGAACTTCCACTTTCCAAATAAAAGGAGAGAAATGAAAGTGGTACCACACTCTTCTATCTTCATTTACCTTAAATATGGATATGGTATCTGGAGTGGCAGCAGCTACCTTAAGACCATGAGGCAACGGTATGAAGGAAGAAGATTGAAAGATTGAGCAGGAACTTGCCTGATGTTATAACTTTCCTCATCTGCACCAACAACTGTCTACCTCCAGACTCGTTGCATGACAAAATTACCTATTGTTGACTTAAGCATCCATTGTTGGATTTTTTTCTATGACTTAAGATCAAACCTATCCATAATTGATACACCCAGCAATAAAGCCTTCCTTGAATTGGTAAGGAGGCTCTCATAAGCCATGGATCTATTCCTCTGATTTGTCTCCCTTTCCCTTTGCACACTGGACCATCGTCAAAGTATTGAGGAAAGCAGGGGACTTACGCACAAAATAAAAGCTAACAGAGCTCCTCCCCTGAAAATACTGCGTCCCTCTAACAATCTAACTTCAAAGAGGGAAAAGTGGTGTGAGTTAGGGCTCTTTAGGCTCAAAGTGATAGAAAAGGTATACAGACTGGTTTGAGCAAAATGAAGAAACAATTGGCTTGCATACCTGTCAATCCAGGAGGTGGTCAGACTTCAGGTGCACTGGATCCAGGGACACAAATGACATCATCAGGCCTGGATCTGTACCAATTTCTCCACTGCACTTACCCTACATTGTCATCTCTCTCAGAAAGACTGTCTCTTCATTGCACTAGCTCCAGTCCTGCATTCTCAGAACAGCAAACCCAACAGAGAGGGGAGCAAACACCTCTTTCCTGATCATGTCACAAAAAAGTTGAGCTTCCTTTGCCAACTTGGGTCATGTGCCACGCCAGAAGTGGTGCAGGAAGTAGAAGAATCAGGCCTACCCAAATTACATGGACTGATTATGGGTACATGTTATTTTCCCAAAGGAAAATTTATTCCCAAAAGGATTCTCTGCAGGCAAAAGCAACACCATCACTGTTCAGAAGCTCTTCCCAGCCCTTTACTTAATACTAAAAATGCTGGGACCCAAGAAACTCCATAATTCAGCTGTGGTGGGAACATTGACACTCCCTGAATTAAAAAAAAAAAAATCAGACAATTTCAAAGAAGAGAACTCAGACAGTAATGGTAGGTGAAATAGGCTTTTGAGGGGAGTGCATTTAAGTTTTCATCTAGAGATATTACCAAATTCTGATGTCTTATATCAGTGCATAGAATCTGAACCATGGGCTGTCTGTCTTGGGTATTACTACAGCTTCTTTTGTTCCCAAAAGCTAGTAAGGAAAATGAATTAGACCATCATCTGACAACTACTGAGTGTCTGCCACACACAGGGTAGTTAGTGGGCTAAGGAATTGTGGGCAAATCAAATAGTAGAAGACATGACAGTCCTCATAGATTTTACAAATATATTCATCCAAGCACAGCTAATAATGCAAAGCAGAACAAGCAGAGGACTGGTACTGCTTGTGCAGAAAAAGAAATATTAATGAAGGCTGAGCATGTCAAGGAAGAAATCACAAAGAATGAGTATTTAGGATTCAGAAAGAGATATTTCCTTGTCATGAAAAGAGAACCCTTCTACAAATCAAGACTTTTCTCTTATTATTTTTCTTTTCCCAACAACTCTGAGCCAGGAGTACAAAGGCCATGTTTGCCTTTCCAGAATTTACCTGCTCCTCAGGACTGACCCAAGGGAGGGCCGGTGGAAGTGACCCCTGGAGACTCTGCAGAAACAGAGCTCACCACAGTGGGCGGGCTGATATGGTGCCTCCCAGCAGGTACAGAGTCCCAGAGATCACAGGAACATACATAGAGCTGGTCCACAGGCCATCCCACTCTCATCTGATGTGATCAAACAAACATCAGCTGTAGGAGAGAGGTAGGTCCAAGATGTGTAGGGTCAAGGGGAGGGCACTTTATTTTCTTAGGAGAGAGGATACTTGAGTGTGTCTCACTGCTGGGGAAAAGGTTCCATTTGAGAAGCAGACATGTGCACACAAGAGGAATAATTGATTAGAGCAGGATTTCTGAGGAGGCGGGAGGGTTCTCAGAGTGCAGAAGAGGTTTGGCTTCAGACGGAGTAGGAAATGTGTGAGTAAAGCTCTTGGAAGAGGAAGGCAGCTCCAGCTGGCCCAGCCAGAGACTTGGTGGTCAAAAGCAGAAATTCCAAATTCAAGTAGGAGTAGGCTCAAATCCCAGGTTCCCACTTCTAAGCTGGGTACACTTGGGCTCCCTTTCTTCATCCAAAAAAATAAGAATTTTATATTTCCATCCTAGCTTTTGTTATCTTAAAGACTGTATGAAATAATGTACACATAAGGCTGAAATAATAGGAAAGAGTATAACGTGAACCCTAAGACACATTAGCAATTAAGAAGGATGAGGCAGATCTTCACATGTAAGCATGACAAGATCTGTAAGACATACTTCTGAATTGTTAAGACAGGAAATTACAAAGTAAAATATATAGTAGCATAACATTTACATTTAAAAATCCATATAACAGCAGTGGATTGAAAATCATGATATATGGATAAATCTCTGAGCTCATTATTACAGAAAAAGAAACCTAGTAAGAGGAGAAACTTTCAAGGATACTAAGTATCCTTATTTTTAAAATATTTCATTATCTTGAAAATAAGCAAATAAAGGATAAAATCAAATATTTCTCTTTGAATTCCCTAAAAAAGCTGTACTTCAGGGTAACCAAATAGTTGATAAGGGGAAGGCTCCCAGAATATTCCAGCTAATAAAGAAGAAATAGCAGAATTTGAATAGCACCATTTGGCAGCCCCCAATGAATGAATGTATCTGACGATTGAGCATCAGTAGATGGTAATACCACAAAAAGAGAAACATTTAGAAATCAGGCACCTGCTTACAGAAGAACACAACACCTCCTATGAAGGAGTCCTGCAAAAAACTCAAGTCTAAATCTGATCCCACCTCTAGAGGCAACGACCAATCTACAAGAAAGATAAAGACAGAGGAACATGATAAAGAGCACCAAGGAAATGACAACATTCAAATCCAGACTGTGGGAAACTCTCAAGACAAAGCCTAGTTTCTCAAAAACAAAACAAAACAAAACAAAAAACTGTAATGGGAACAAAAAGCAAGGAAACCTAAAGATTAAGAAGAATTTGAAAAGTCACCTAATGATATGTGTGAACCCCATTTGGATCCTGACTAAACAAGCAACCTGTTAAAAGAAATGATGAAGGGGCGCCTGGGTGGCTCAGTGGGTTAAGCCGCTGCCTTCGGCTCAGGTCATGATCTCAGGGTCCTGGGATCGAGTCCCGAATCGGGCTCTCTGCTCAGCAGGGAGCCTGCTTCCCTCTCTCTCTCTCTCTGCCTGCCTCTCAGTCTACTTGTGATCTCTCTCTGTCAAATAAATAAATAAAATCTTTAAAATAAAAAAAAAAAGAAATGATGAACACTGGAGACATTTCAATTACAACTAAATGTTTAAAATACTTAAAAAGTGCTATTAATTTTTTGGCACCTGTCTCGGATGGGGGTCCCTGGAGGCAGTCCCTGAGATAATAATCTACACGCCAGTGTTTCATTAAGGAATTTTTCTCCCAGGAAACATTGGTAAGGAAGTGGAGGAAAGAAAATAGAGAAGCAGAAGAAATCGGGCAAGGATACCATCTGAGGCAAAGTCCCAGCCTCAGCCCGACCCTGTAGGGTGCCCTGGAGGCCAAATTACACTACAGTTTGTTCCACTGCGAGATAAGGGAGCTGGTGTCCATAGCCCGGTACCAGTCACTGGCTAAAAAAGAAGAGTGGGAGAGGGGTACTTCTGGCTTTTGGTCAGTCTGGAATGGTGACGTATTCTACATCATGCCCTCTGGAGGACACAGTCTTAAATGTGGAAAGCCCTCACAGCAATTTCCCCAAAGCCTAGGGCCCTTTTTGCAGACCAGCCCCCGGAGCAGACTGGGAGTGTCCTCAAGCTCTATGAAACACTTACATAAATCTGCAGCTAAAAGTGGCATCTCCTTAAGCATTTTTAATGGATATCTTTCCAAAATGTATCACATCATAGAACTGAGGTCAATGAAGCAAGTATGCTGAATAGAGTTTAAACTTTACTAAATGACTTCAGGTGACCTAAATTATGTCCCATAGAATACAAGCTCCAAAGAATGCTGTAAGAGACAGGCAAACAGGGTTCTCTGACCAGAAATATGTGGGAAAAGAGAACCCATTCAAAGTTAAGCAAGTGCCTTTCGTACAGGCCTTCCTGGAGCTATTAACATGCTGATGAGCATGCTGTATGTATCCCTCAAAGGCAAGGATTTCCCAAACCAATCATATACATCCTTAATTCTAAGATACACAATTTTATGATTTTAATATCCCTGAAATCTGGTGCATCTTACATGGATCTTATGAAATAGGAATGAAAGGCTACATAACTAAGTTTTTCATGATACACATTTTTCCAATTTTAATATCCCTGAAATCTGGCACATCTTACATGGATCTTATGAAATAGGGATGAATGGCTACATAACTAAGTTTTTCATGTACAACCCAGCCTCTCATGTCCCAAGTCCAAGTCCATCCTCAACAAACTCAATGGGAACTCAATGGCCTACTGTGTGCCCACTGAAGACCTACTATGCACCAGTCATGGAGCTCTATTTTCAAAGTGGTTTCCACCAGACACAGAGGAACTGATCTCTTCTTCGTACCATAAGGAATTTGGAGTTTCATACGATCTATGAGTGCCAGACACTGAGGTGAACATCTAAGCTCCCTACTTAGTCTGGCATATTCCTATCCAGATAGCAAGAACCGCATGCAGAGGCTCCTGTAGAACAGACCCCTCAGCTTTCACCGACTGGCAGGCTCATGCCAACAGCCCATCTTGGGGTCCAGGCAACCTCCCAGCAATGACCACACAGCTTATGACTCAACACTGAGGTTCTTCAGGGGTTTGACCTCTGCCATCTTCTCAACTGTCCCTTTCCCTTCTTGACACCTTTTGTCGTGCTTTACAATGCATTGTTCCTCATCTGCTGCAGGCTGAGTGAGGGAACCAAATCTGCTAGAATGGAGTGCCAACTGTGAATCAAAGAGTTCTGAATAAAATTCTGAGGTCATGATGAGGGTTCTGGACTTATTCAGGCTTCACAGTGTGGTCAGTGGGTAGGGAGAGTCTGGGGTCATGGAGCAGAGGCCAGGAGAGCCAACAACCTTGGTTTCAGGCTGGACCCTGAGGGGGTGCCCATTCATGGTCACCCAAAGTGGTGTCCTAATGTTGGTTTCAGGTCAAGCAGATCTCCTCTATGAGGAGCTCCTACCCCGGGGGTAGGGCGGAGATGCTCAGCGGGAATATAATGCAGACAGTCCGGGAATTCCTGAGGTCTTTCTGGGAGGAGCAGTAGGTTCCCAGTGATGAGGAACTAAGAGTGCACCCCCAGCTGGAGACTGAGTTGAGGGGCACTGCTGCCCCAGGCTGAGGGGGCAGGAACAGAGAACTGGATCCTGTAGGGTGCATGGGGACTAAACGTGAGAGACAGAGGCAGCTCAGCTGCCACTTTCCGAGAATCACTCAAGCTCCAGGGTCTTCTGCCCCTGAGGTAGTGTCCCAAAGACCTCAGGAGCCAGGCAAGTCCCCTGGGAATCAGACAATGGACCCCTAGTGATGGGATGGCTAAGTGAGAGTGACTCCTGCCACCTACCCCCACAGCCCCCCAATCTGAATTTTTAAAACCCACTCTGCCAGACAACCACAGCCCCTCTGGGGACAGCACCAGCAGAGAAACAGATTCCAGACAGGAGGGGCTGCCAATGAGCACCCAAGGCAGATTGGGGTGACAACAGGTCTGACAGATGCCTCAGCTACGCAGGAGACAGACACAGCCGTCCCTCAGATCCTCCTTTGCTCACGGTCAGCCCAAGACTCACTTCAGTGATGAGGGGACATTCCGGCTTGAAGTTCTCCAGGCACCCAACCTTCCCCTTGCTTGATGACAGACGTGGGCTAAGGACGCTGCAGCTGTCACCCTGAGTGATGAGGGTGATGACAGTAGCCAGGGCCGGGGTTTTTTGATCAGTCTCACCTGGTGACTCTGGAGGCCATCCTAGGAGTGTGATCTCACCTGGACTTCTAGTTTCGGGTTTCTTTGAAAGAATTGTCTTCATGAGGTGACACTGGACTTGAAGTGACAAAGAGAGAGATAAGGGGAGATGGACATTTGATCCAGTCATTTGACCCTCATCAGACTGGCAGAATTCTCTTCAAAGAAACTGTGGTAAACCTCCCTCTTTTCTGCCCTCCGCTCCGTGGAAAAGCAGCATATGGACAAGAGTGTTCATTCACTACTGTGTTTGTACAGCTGGGCACCCTCTCCAGTGTCCTGCACGCACACTGCACAGACACCTCTCCCTGTGGGCCCTGTCCCCTGCCTAGATTTACTTCCTGTCAGGTCATTCCACTCCTGCTCCTTCCTCAGGAGTAGGGGCCAGCTCCTCAGAGAGAACACAGCTGGCTCAGGGCCAACCCGGGCTGCACTCCTGTCTAGTGAGCAAACACTTACATTACACTTGCTGTGTGCCAGGCCCTGGCCTGAGTACTTCATAAATATAACTCATTTAATCTTTGTAATAACTCAGTGACCTAGGTACTAGTATTATCCCTATTTACAGATGAAACTGAGGCACAAAGAGTGATTTATCCAAATTTCCCCAGAAGCCAAACCTCGCATGCTGTAGGTCTTCATTAGTTCTTGAACTGATTGCCTGCGTGTGTGATAAAAGACAGAGAACCCACATGTGGGGTGCATAGAACCGCTCCCATATTATCACAAGCAGAACTTAGTTTGTGCATATAGCTTCTCTTTAAAGACAGGTCTCAGGGCACGTGGGTGGCTCAGTCAGTTAAGCATATGCCTTTGGCTTAGGTCATGATCCTAGTGTCTTGGGTTCGAGTCCTGTATCCGGCTCCTTGCTCAGGGGGAGCCTGCTTCTCCCTCTGCTTGCTTCTCCTCCTGCTTGTGCTCTCTCTCTCTGGCAAATAAAGAAATAAAATCTTGAAAATAAATAAATAAAAATGAAATTTAAAAAATAAAGACAAGTCTCTATCAGGGCACCTGGGTGGCTCAGCGGGTTAAGCGTCTGACTCTTGCTTTCAGCTCAGGTCATGATCTCATGAGATCCAGTCCCGTGTGGGGCTCGATGCTGAGCACTGGGCATGCAGACTGCTTAAGGTTCTCTCTTTCCCTCGCCCTCTGCCCCTCCCCACCCCCAACACATGCACGAGTTCTCTCTAAAAGAAAAAAAAAAAAAAAGATAGGTCTCTATAGCTTGAGTAAGCGTTTGCTTAAGGTCTATGTGAAGGGAAAGGGAAACAGACCAGGTGATATCTTGAGGACTCTCTGAAAAGGTATTTACTAGCAATGGGTGGTATATCAAACACCATCCTAAGCTCTTCCCTACCTTACTTCATTTTAAAACCCTTATCAGTCCAGTGATGTCAAGTGTCTTCATTGCACCCATCTGGGGGTTGAGGTAACTGAGGTAACTGAGGTAACTGAGGTAACTGAGGTAACTGAGGTAACTGAGTCTTTTAGGGCTTAAGTGATTTGCCCAGGATCCTATAAACATGGTTTTTCTAACTGCAGACCCCCAGGTCTTAGCTCTTCACATTAAATGCTGAGGTGGTAAAGGGATAGGGACTTATTTGATGTGAGGAAAGTGGTTTATGGCCCTTATTTGGGAAATACAATAGATGCACTTATCAAATTGGCCATGATGAAAAATAATAACAATTTTAACTGTTGGGGAGAGTTTGGGGAAATAGCTACTCAAATCCCTCCTGGGAGAAAGTAAACTGGTACACATTTTCTGGAGTGCAGTTCAACATGGAAACCCTTAAAACTGACTATGCTTTAATTCTGTAATCTCATTTCTAGGCATTTTGCCTAAGAATATAATTGGACAATTATACAGACATATGTGCAAAGCTGTTTATTATAGAAGTTATTACAATAGCAAAAATCTGGGAAAATCAAGCAACAATAGGCAATTATTTAAACAATGGAAGGCGTGACAAAATACTTACACACCCATGGGAAGTGCTGTTGTAAACCTATATACTGACAAGGAATGACACACATGATTTATTTAGGTTGAAGTAAGCAGGTTACAGACCAAAAATAATAATTTCTTCATGAGAAAAGTCTGCAGAATAACCCACCCACAATGTCAGTAAAGGTTATTTCTGATTAGTAAGATTTGAAATAACAGTTTTTCTCCTCATTAGCTGTATTCTCCCCTATAAAATAATAATTGTGTGATTCTCCCCCAAAAATATTTTTTTAAGATTTATGTATTTATTTGAGGGCAGGGGAGAAGCAGAGGGAGAGGAAGAGAGAGGAACTCTAAGGCAGACACTATGCTGAGCATGGAGCCTGACACAGGGCTCAAGCTCACAACCCTGAGATTAATGAACTGAGCTTCTGAAACCAAGAGTAGGAGGCTTAACTGACTGAGTCACCCCAGGTGCCCCAGAAAAAAAATATTTTTAAAAGGGAGCTGTAGAGCATAGAAAGAGGAAGTCAATGGAATGGTCCTGAGGAGGAAACAGTAAGTCTGAGTCCTGAGTCCCACGGGAAATCCCATACTGCACAACGGCTAATTGCCCCCAAGACCCATCCTGGCCTGGACATCAAAGTGGATGAGAAAGACGTAAAAAAAAAACATATTAACCCAAGAACCGTAAAATTCTTGATATTAGCCAATCATGAAAGCAAATGGAGTGGGGACTTGTTTCTTTCCACCCTGTAAATTGATTCTAAACCAGTAACTGCTCTTCCAGCAGAGAGGACTGAACCCAGGAGGCCCAGCTTACAGGAAGGGGGATCAAGAACAATGGCAACCTGCATGCCTTCAGGTCAGAGGAGCAGCACCCAGTATGAGCAGACATGAGGAAACAGCTCCGGGGTGACTGGGACATCCAGTGACTGCCGACAGCCCCACTCCATCTCACTGGGAGCCCCCTGTTTCAGCAGCAGAAAGTGCTCGATTCCTGAGATGTTAGGGGATTAGACTCCAAGAGTCTGGGCTTGCAGGGAAAGGGCTTATTTCCTATCTTGCTAGTGGACATGTGAATTGTGATGGCCTTTTTGTGAAACCATCTGGAAATATCCATCCCAGCGAACTGTGTGTATAACCAGCAGTTTTACTCCCAGAATCCATCCCCCAGAAATAACAGCCCTTGTTCAGGAAAATGCCTCTCAGTGGGTCTGGTCCAGCGTATGCAGTGTGTACTACCATCAGAGTCCTAATTTCCAGATGTTGCTGGTATAGGGAGACCTAATAAGGTGACCAGAAAAAATTCTGAAGTTGGGTGTGGGGGAAGGGAAAGTCCAAGTTGAAAGGGAGGCACAAGGTGTCCCCACGTAGGACAGGAAGGACCATGAACTGTGGAGGCAAAGCATGACCCAATCCTACACTCGGGGTAGGAGGGATGGGGTTTTAACATGTACCTCAGATTTGTTTCAATGAGGTATGGTAAGGCACACAGACAGGGAATGTCTGTCATGAGGGAAGAAGATTTTGGAGTCCTAGTTCCCTTGAAACAGAAGGTTCTCGGTTGGTTTGCATTCGACAGTTGCCATCCCAGGCAGGTCCTTCAATATCTCTAGGAACTGGCTAACCTGGGAGGGTTAGCAAGGTCCCAGATACCAAAACATCAGAATAAAAAGACGTGCTCGATTCAGCTGGCCAGGCCCCACAGTCCAGTGGCTCAAATTCCTCCACCTCGGTCCGGAAAGTCACAGAGACAAAATCCTAGCAAAGTGCCTGTCGTGCAGGGACCAATACACCAGGGGAGAGAAAGCCAGAAGCAGCAAATTGGAAACTCAGAGGCACATACAGGAGACTCCGACTGTCGACTGTCGGGAAGCTTAGCTTCTAGATTTGAGATTATGACCCCATTTCAAGACCCAGCATGTCTGGCAGAGGCCCAGTGTGACACGATGCTGTCTTCTCTCAGGGTGATAGTTCTCTCCAGGCAAAATCCTGTGGAGAGAAACCAGAGCCCAAAGCCCTCAGGGGGATAAAGAAGGCAATAACAGAGAGAGAGAGAGAGAGAGAGAGAGATAGTCTTCCCTCTCTTTGCGCCAAGCCTAAATTCCAAGGACCTGGGTGGTCTGGGAGACTCGGGTAGGTCAGGAAATGAAGCATGCTCTGAATGGGAAGTCTGACTTCTAATGATGCGTGTGCATATGAGAAAGGAATGAGTCATTGCTTCCACCCAAACTCACTCACCTGCACTCCTGGCCCAGCCAAGGTGGACCGTGCCTTCTGGTGGGTGATGCCACCTCATTTGCTGCAATTACTTAACAGGAACAGTTGATATTCAACTAGTCTGAAAATTTAATAGAGAGACGTTTGTCTTCATTTCAGCCCAAAGCTGGATCCCACTTCAAAGCACTTGTAATACTTGCACAGAAGCAAGATACCTGCCTCTCCTGCATGATTGGCATTTGAGATGGTCGCTAAAAGATGAGAATGTCCCCCCCGGGCCACCAGAGTCCTTTTAGAATGGAATTTTCCTTTTTTTTAAAGATTTTATTTATTTATTTGACAGACAGAGATCACAAGCAGGCAGAGAGGCAGGCAGAGGGAGAGGAAGGAAAGCAAGCTCCCTGCCGAGCAGAGAGCCCGATGTGGGGCTTGATCCCAGGACCCTGGGATCATGACCTGAGCCGAAGGCAGAGGCTTTAACCCACTGAGCCACCCAGGCACCCCTGAAAGGAATTTTCTTAACTTTAAGGGCCCTGCCCTTGCCTGTTGTCTCCATCTGCCATCTTACCCAGCCCGCCATATTGCCTTACTCAGCCCCTCGAGTTCCCACAGTGCAGGCCGAGGCAACACCCGAGACCCTCAGCTATGGGAAACTCTTTGATATCCCTGGATTTTCCCTGAAAAAGTCCCAGCTTGAATTGCCCAGCCCACTCTCATTTAAGGAGATACCTTATGATTTTGGCTGGTCTTTGGCTGCCGGGATTAATGTATCTGGGCTGAGACCTCACTGTTTTCTGGCCCTTTCCCTCCAGGTCATGCTGATCCCACTACTTGCGCATCAGAAGAGCTACCCTTCCCTATGTGTCACTAATCTACACCCTGCCCCCTCAAATGGCACAGACATGTACCCCCTGCTTGTTATTATCTAATAAAATGTGCCAAGGGTGCCTGGGTGGCTTGGTCAGTTAAGAATCTACCTTCGGCTCTGGTCATGGTCTCAGGGTCTTGGGATTGAGTCCAGCATCTGGTTCCTCACTCGGAGTGGCGTCTGCTTCTCCTTCTCCCTGTGTCTCCCCCTGCTCATATTCTCTCTTACTCAGGAAGAAAGAAAGAAAGAAAGAAAGAAAGAAAGAAAGAAAGAAAGAAAAAAAAGAAAAGAAAAAAAAGAAAGGAAGGAAGGAAGGAAGGAGGGAGGGAGGGAGAGATGAGGAGGGAGGGAGGGAGGTACGAAAGGAAAGATGAAATGGAGGGAGAGAGAAAAGAAGGAAGGTAGGAAAGAAGGAAGGAAGGAAGGAACTAATGCCTACCAGCTAGCCCCTTTTCTCTCCTCAAATGGAACAATGGGACAGAAAACACAGTATCTGATGATTAATAAAAATATTACCCACGGTACCCGCTCCCCCCCACCCCGGCCACCCAACCAGGAGTCAGGGCTCAGCTCTGTAGCTCGATGGTCTTCCCAAGCCTATGCAACTATTAGCTATTGGAATTAGCTTTAAAAATGGTCTCGCAGGACTGCATTTCTCAGACTTTGAAGAACCTACAACTCCTCTGGGGATCTTACTAAAATGCAGATTTGATGCCCTAGGTCTGGGGTGGACTTAACACCTTGACTTGTCTTACGAGCTGCCTGGTGATGCTGATGTTACTGGTACATGAGCCAGGCTTTGAGTAGCAAGGGCGCAGGGCACACACAGCTCTGAGCCTCAGTGCATGTATATAAACACGCACTTGCTAGGGCAAACATCCACATCTTGAAAGGGGACACTGGGACAATGATCTGTTTGTTGATTTCTGAACCGGACTGCTTTAAAGATCTCTAAATTCTCCACACGGCTTCAAGGAGCTATCGTTCTGATACTGTCTATAACCACATCTTCTAAAAAACTTCTTGCACCCAAGCCAATTTCAAAATGCATTTGAGGGAGGGAGACGCCTTTGGGCTGCAGGGTAAATCCCCAGTGACTCAGGGCCCCGGGGGGAAATCGCTGATTTGTGGATGTGGAAATTGAACCTGGAAGGGATCCAGAAATAAGAACAGGTAGCTGACATCACCTGGTGGCTCAGGGGAGCCCCCAAGCTAGGGGGCTTAGCCCTTCCTTGTGCTGACTGTGGGTGGCTGCTTTCAACCTAAAGGCAAAGGAAGCTAAGGTTGAGAGCCCACCTGCATTTTTTTCTCATGCTCACTTTAGAGGACAAATCTTAGTGTAATTTAACCCCCCCCCCCAAAAAAAATCGTTTTGGAGTTAGGTGCTTTTTGATTTTCTTCTCTTTTTCCTAGAGAATCAGTTGGGGCACATGGGTGGCTCAGTCAGTTAAACACAGGGTCCTGGGATCCAGCCCGGCATTGGGCTCCCTGCTCAACAGGGAGACTGCTTCTCCCACTGGCTCTGCCTGCTGCTCCCCCTGCTTGTGCTGTCTCTCTTAAATAAATGAATAAAATCTTAAAAAAAGAAAAAAAAAACTTTAAAAAAATTTTAAAAAAGGAAAAGAGAGCCATTTGTAGGTGTTCTTATTCCCTGTCCTGTGGCTTTTGTAGGCTGTGGCTGTAGACAGCCTACTCCTCCTTGTATAGACTATATACTTAGGTAATACAGGATGAGATCACTGGGGAGTTGTCACAGCAGGGGCCATATCCTTACAGAATGAAGTTAACAACTAATAGCTTTGTTGTTTCTTTCCAACTGTTCAGCAGCCAGCCTCTCCATTTTCAGAAGGAAGTCTTGCCTTTCAACAGTCTGCCCCTTTTCCAAACACACCTTACGCGGCAAGTCATCTAGATTCTCAGAGAGCTGTGTCTCGGAACCATGCAGAGGGTCCTGAATGGATGGAGAAATCTTAGGGGCTGGTGAGAATGCGTAGGGGCTGTGCTGGGCTCACTTCAATCTGGTTTAGCGCGCTCTGGAGCTGATTCTAAGCTCTCTGGCGCCACCTGCAGGAAAAGTGCAAACACTGCAAAAGGGCGGATTTCCCATGGGAGTCCCGGTAGAGAAGAGAGACTACTTAAGATGATTTCACGCTTTAATGCCTTAATGGTATATTCCTGTATTTCTGCGCTTGATGTGCTAAATTTTCTTGAACCTGAGCAAGTGCTCAAGTCTTTTCAAAAGAAACATGGTTTAGTGGCACAAAACTGATGAGTTTTGAGAGATCATTAATGCCCTTGAAGTAAGTGGTCTTTGTGAATATGAAACAAATGGTGAGAAATTGAATTGGTCCCTCTTTTTACAGCATTGGAATTAAGCCTATTTAATTTATCAAGTCATGTTCATGCTCTGGTTTTATATACTGGTATCTATCAATAAATCCTGTGATGCTTGGAAAAAAGAGACATTCCTATTTGCACTAAAATGGTTACCAGTACATTACAAGGTTTGCGTAGTGCCCTGGGAAGAACAATGCATCAGGAGCTGGCTCAAACTCGGGCCAGTCACCTGGAGTGTTCCAGAGCAAGTTGCCACCTGTTATAACTTAGCGTCCTCAGTTGTACAAGGGCAATGACCAGCTACCTTTGAGGGCTGTTATCTGGGTCTAATGTGTTAATGAGTGTAGACCTTCTGGGATAGTTAATCCCAGAGATGGCATTAAAATTTTACTTATATGATTCAGTCCTGACTTTATTAAATTCTGTCTAAAATCTTGCTATCATGAGGCTTGCAGCTCCTCAAAAATGATTTAAGTTCTATCACTATACCTGTGGTCCAGTATCTTTTTGTAGTCCTAAAATTGTCTCTTTACAGTAAAAATGACTTTCCCTTCACACAATTTCCAACCCTAATCTCCAGTTGTGTTATGGATTACGACTCAATGATCTCTAGAATGATTGATCTTATTTTGCATTTGTCCAGGGGGTGCTTTTTCCTTCCCAGCCTCTGGACACATGCAAAATAAGATCGATCATTCTAAAGATCATTGAGTCATTATCTATCCATACGGCAATCATAGACTGGGGTTGGAAAATGGATAAAGAGAAAGTCCTTTTTACTGTCCCTTTAAATGTCCTTCTTGCCACTTGGAGGTCTTGCGGTTCTAGAACCCTTAGTGGTCCTGGGGCCTTCCCCTCAGATGCTGAGTTAGCTGTCAGTTTATAGGAGTTTGGGCTGTCAGATGAAGTATGATAAGAGTGGAAAGGACATGAGAGGCCCAAAGATGCTGTTTCTAACTCCTGCCACTACATGGCTCTGTGTAACTTGGCCCCTGAGCCTTCCAATTTTTTCTTAATCCACACCATGTAGATAGCCATGAGTCTGTCTATGCCTGTACTAGCACTGCCCCCTTTCTAAGAGTTACTAGAGTGATTGCATATGCTGGAAACAGTAAACCAAGCTCAAAGATGCATGTCCCTCTCAAAAACATAACACATTTTCTCAGTTCCCTTTTGCATTTATGGGTGAATATGTGACACAAATCTGGCCAATGGGAAGTCAGAGTTCGTTAATAGGTGAGACTACTGGGAAAGCTCCATTAAAGGGACTCAGCTAGCATGTTCCTTTCACCCCCTACTGATTCTCTTCTTCTTGCCACAAATGCAAATGAGATGGCTGGAAAATGGCAGCCTTATTGTGGTCATAAGACAAGCATGCCCTAAGGATGATGGAGCAGAAAGACTAGAAACCTGGGGTCTCTGATGACAGCATGGATCTGCCCTTCCAATCCTGAACTGACTATAATCAGACTTCACACTATGTGAGAAAAACAAAACCCTTCATTGGAGTAAGTCATTATATTTTCAATATCTGATTTTTGTAGCTTAAGCCTTAAGCGATACAGGACAGTTATTATTAAATAACCAACTGCCTAGTCAGTCACAGAGGAAGGAAAGATTTTGGCATTTTCATAATCAATATTACTGCAGGTACACAGTAAGAGAGTTTGGCAATAGGCACTTGGTATTTGCCTACCAATGCCAAATCCACACAGAGGAGCTCATGCCTTGTCTGGCTAACACCTAAATTTTTCTTCCTGGTTGCAATTTCATCCTTGCAGTTCCTAAATTTGAATCTTTTTTTTTTTTTTAAGATTTATTAATTTATTTGAAAGAGAGAGAGCATGCATGAGTTGGGGAGGGACAGAGGGAGAGAATCTCCAGCAGACTCCCTACTGAGTGCAGAGCTTGACGTAGGTCTCCATCCCATGACTCATGAGATAAGGATTTGAGTTGAATCCAAGAGCTGGATGCTCAGCAGACTGAGTCACCCAGGCACCCAATCTTTTTTTCTTTTTTTTTTAAGATTTCATTTTTAAGTAATCTTTACACCCAATGAGGGTCTCAAACTCATGACCTTGAGAGCAAAAGTTGGATGTTTCACCAACTGAGCCCACAAGACACCCACCTAGGTTTGAATCTTGTCAATAGAGTGAGATAAAATATGTTAAAAAAAAAAAAAAAACTTAGCACAATGCATGGCACATAGCATTTAATGCTGTGAACGCATTCAGAAAACCAGAGAGTTAATGAAATCTGTACAGTAAAGGCTGTCATATGACAATCCTAATGGAAATGTGTTCCTGAAATACTAATTTATTATCTATTAGTAAGAATTATGGGTTTACTTCATTGTATAAACTACAGTACAAATAATAAACAGATAAATAAAGATTTTTAGGTATTATAAAATACATACTAATAAAATAAAATGAAATTCAGAAAGTTATATACTTATGTAGCAAACTGCATAGTCCCCAAGTGACAAAAGGAACCACATTGGGAGAAAGTGTTGGCAATCATTTGGTGATAGATAATCACAGGCTCAGTTTAGACTCTGCCAAAACATGGTCCTCAGCAAGAGTATAGAACTGTCCTTGGTGACTATACACCCTAATGCATCTTTTCTCAAGAGTTAAAATGGCATACATTTCCGATAAAGGCCATATTTATCTATAGTGAAGACAAACCAAGAAAGTGGACAGCGGGCTCATGGAGTCCTCGGAACACTGGGGAATCCAGACACAGCCAGCTGGTCAACACAGTGTCCTTCCCTGTGCCTTTTACTCTGTGTAGGTTACTGCAGTGTTTGAATCTGTCAAAGCGACCAGATCTGGCTCCAGATATTTTTGTTCATGGTCCTTCTTTTTGTTCTTGGAGGTGGATGAAGAAGCCCTCTGATATCTTCTGGATGAAGAGCTGCTTATAAAAAATGACATTTCAGAGCTGGGCTGTTGCATTGCTAGATTTGGAAAATGACATTGCCAGTCTTTTAACACCCAGCTGGATCAGTGGCCTGTGTTTCTTTAAGACAGGCTCAGCCCCTTAATGTATACATTCCTTTGGTCAGTAATTGTGGATCAAAATGATTTACTAAAACACAAGGTAAATGGCAGAAAGACATGACTACACAGGAATTAATAATCCTCTTTAGGAAATACACTCAGTTTCAGAGAGTGAAAGTAAAGGTCTCATTAGCATGGAATGTTTGCATTACAAGCGCTATCTCTCACTGGTAAAGAGTGTGTATAATAGTTCCCACTCTCACGTATTTTGAATGAAAGTACACGAGAGTACTCAGAACACTGAAGAAAATATGTAATGGTAAACTACAAATAACTTTTTTTTAAAAGATTTAATTAATTTATTTATTTTACAGAGGGTGCAGAACACAAGTAGAGGGATGGGCAGAGAGAGAGGAGGACAATCTGAAGCAGACTCCACACCCAGCACTAAGCCTGATACGGGGCTCGATCTCACAATCCTGAGATCGTGACCTGAGCTGAAATCAAGAATTGGACACTCAACCGACTGAGTCACCCAGGTGCCCCTTCAAAGGACTTTTTTTTTTTTTTTTTTAATTTATTTGACAGACAGATCACAAGTAGGCAGAGAGGCAGGCAGAGCTCCGAGGCAGGCTCCCTGCTGAGCAGAGAGCCCGATGCGGGACTCGATCCCAGGACCCTGAGATCATGACCTGAGCCAAAGGCAGAGGCTTTAACCACTGAGCCACCCAGGCGCCCCTAAAGGACTTTTTATACACATACATACATATATCTTTTTGCTAGAGAATTAAATTTAGAGACAAATAACATAATAAATTAGTACAGCAGATTCCATTAAATGGAATATATATTGGCTCTAAAACAATTATTCATTCCTCTCTCTTTCTTACAGGAAAACACTATATTCTCCATTTCAAAAACATTTCTTGGAGGAGGGGCAAGATGGCAGAGGAGTTAGGGACCCTATTTCAACCAGTCTCCTGAATTGAGCTAGATATCAACCAGAGCACTCTGATCAGCCATGAAACCAGCCTGAGAGGTAAGATTATACACTTCTGTACCTGGAGAGGTACAGAGGAGCTGGGAGTGCACAGATTTTGGAGGGTAAACAGAAGGGGGAGGGAGCCACCAGAAGTGGCCCACTGGAAAGTAATACCCCAATGCGAAGGTGCCCTGTGACTGGGGACCCAAAATAGCTTGGAGACGGTGGCTGCCAGAGGATGGGAAGGGACTGATAACAGCACTCAAACGGAACAAAGTGAATTAAAAAACAATTGGTGGGACCTGGCAGCCACAGGCGGGCACCTAAGGGCTTGGTCCCAGGACAGCTGTAGCTGCCCACACCTGAGAGGACCCGGCGTGGCCATCAGTCAGCAGTCCCTGGGGCTGCCTGCAGGCCACAGCCACCACAGCCAGCTCCACTGCCTCCACCACCACCGGGGCTAAGGGCACCCGGCACGGGCTCGACTCAGCGTTTTTTCCTGGGACTGCCACCACAGCCGCCTCCGCCTCAGACATGGCTGAGAGGACCTACCGCGGGCTTGAGTCAGTGGTTGAGGAACAGCAGTCGCTGGGACGGGGCTCACCAGGACGACCAGTGTCTCTCACAGTTTTGGTAACACAGGGGTGCAGAAACAAGTGGGGGCCTCAGGTGACCACTGAGACGGTGGCTGGGGTTGTGTACCGCCTGTGGGAGGCTGCGGTGTTGAGCAGAGTTTGCAGAGTGGGAGTCTGTGTGTTCCCGACCATCCAGAGGGGAGCAGACTGTGGCTTCTCTCTGAGGTGCAGGTCTGGGTTCTGACAGTTCACTTTTCTCTGACCCTCCGAAAAGTCACGAAAAGCCACCAGAGAACAATAACCTCCATAAAACAAAAGCCCGAAAAACCGGTTTCCACAGAGCCCAGTCCCTTGACAGAAGGCAGGGCAACTCCACTCAAGCAGGATCTACTGAAAAACGAAGCAGCAGACTCTTCCCCCAGAAGACCAGCTGAAGGAACAAGAGGACAACAACCACAGGGTCCCCATGAAACTGTAAAAATCCCAACATTAAGGGAAAACAATATATTAAGCTCCCGATATTGCCTCACAGCCTGTATTTTTCTTAGATACAATTTTTCTCTCTCTCTTTTTAAAAATTCTTTCTCATGATTTCTTACTATTTTATTTTTTTTAACCGACTTACTATTTCAACTAGATGTTTAATACAACAAATTCCATAGTAACTTTTTAACGTGAACTTTTTTCATTCATATACTTTTTTTTCTTTTATATATATATACAGATATAAGCTTCAATGAAGTCCTTTTTTTCTATACATATAGATTCACCCTGGAAGAACTGAAATACTCTTCCTCGCCCACATTGAGGGATTATAACCACCTTCCTGTCACCCCCCTTTTAATTTTGTGTTTTTATTTTTTTTCTTTTGCTTTTGTCAGTCTTCCTCTTTGTTTTTGTTTTTGTACTTTATAAATCTTATTCTTGGGGTTCATTTTGGTTGGGTTTTTTTGTTTGTTTTATCTTTTATTTTTTCTCTCTTTTTGGTGGTGACTTCCGATTGCTCTGAAACTTCCCAGGGTGCACCTTGCCTGGGTTGTGGTTGATATTTTCAACTATACATCCCCTCAAACACATCTCACCAGAATGACTAGGAGGAGGAACCCCAACAGAGGAAAATTCAGAGACTGTGACCTCTGCCACAGAACTATTGAATATGGACATAAGCAAGATGCTGGAAATAGAATTCAGGGTAACTGTTATGCAGACAATGGCTAGGCTGGAGAAAACCATTAGTGACAACATAGACTCTCTAAGATCGGAAGTGAGACCTGATCTGGCAGAACTTAAAAATGCTATTAATGAGATCCAATCTAATCTAAATACTCTAACAGCTGGGGTAAATGAGGCAGAAGATCGAATTAGTAAACTAGAAGACAAACTGATGGAAAAGAAGGATCAAGAGGAGGCCTGGAAAAACATCTTAGAAACCATGAACACAGAATTAGAGAAATAAATGACACCATGGAATGTTCCAAAGTCAGAATTATTGGGATCTCTGAAAGAAAAGAGAGAGAGGACTAGAAGATACAGTTGAGCAAATCCTAGCTAAGAATTAACCTAATCTGAGAAAGGAACAAGTGTTCATGTTCTACAGGCAGAGAGGACATACCCCAAGATCATCAAGGGTAGAGAGACCTATCAACAAATGATTGTGAAATTCGTGAATCGTAAAACAAGAGAAAATATTTTAAGGGCAGCTGGGGGAAAAGATTCCTTATGTACAGAGGGAGGAACATCAGAATAACATCAGACCTGGCCACAGAGACCTGGCAAGCAAGACCTGGCTAGAAGAACATATTCAGAGCACTAAATGAGAAGAACATGCAGCCAAGAATACTTTATCCGGCCAGGATGTCCTTTAGAATGGATAGAGAGATAAAGAACTTCCAAGAACAGCAAAAACTAAAAGAATTTATGACCACCAAGCCAGCCCTACAAGAAATATGAAGGGGAGGTTCTATAAAAGTAGAAAGACCCCAAGAGTGATATAGAACAGAAATTTACAGAGGCAATCCATAGAGACAAGGACATCGCAGGGAACATGATGACAATAAAAACATATCTTTCAATAATCACTCTCAATGTGAACAGCCTAAATGCTCCCATAAAATGGCACAGGGTTGCGGATTGTGTAAAAAGACAGGACCCATCCATATGCTGTCTATAAAAGACTCATTTTGAACCTAAAGATACATCCAGACTGAAAGTGAAGGATGGAGAGCCAGCTTTCAAGTCAAGGGGCCTCAAAAGAAAGCTGGGGTAGAGATTCTTATATCTAACAAAGTAGATTTTAAGCTGAAAGACTGTAGTTAGAGATACAGAAGGACACTACACCATTCTTAAAGAGTTTATCCAGCAAGATCTATTAACTGTAAATATCTATGCCCCCAACATGGGAAGAGTCAACTACATAAGCCAACTGTTAATCAAAATAAAGAGACAGGGGCACCTGGGTGGCTCAGTTGGCTAAGTGTCTGCCATCACCTCAGGTCATGATTCCAGGGTCCTGGGATTGAGCCCCATGTTGGGCTCCCTGTTCAGTTCCCTCTCCCTCTGCCTGCCACTCTGCCTACTTGTGCTCTCTCTCTGTGGAATAAATAATAAAGATCTTAAAAAATATAAAGAGACATATTGATAAGAATACATCAATTGTAAGGGATCTTACACTCCACTCTCAGCAAAAGACAGATCATCCAAGCAGAAAATCAACAAAGAAACAAGAGCTTTGAATGACACATTGGACCAGGTGGACCTCATAGATATATACAGACCCTTCCACCCCAAAACAACAGAATACTCCATATTCTCAAGCACACATGGAACTTTCTCCAGAATAGACCACATACTGGGTCACAAATCAGATATCTGCTAAAACCAAAGGCTGAGATTATTTCCTGCATATTCTCAGACCACAGTTCTTAGAAACTATAACTCAATCACAACAAAAAGTTTGGAAGAAATTCAAACACTTAGAAGCTAAAAACCATCCTACTCAAGAATGTTTGGGTCAACCAGGAAATCAAAGAAGAACTTAAATTACTCATGGAAACCAATGAGAATGAAGACACATTGGTCCAAAACCTATTGGATACAGCAAAGACAGTCCTAAGGGAGAAATACATAGCCATCCAAGCCTCACTTAAAAAAATAGAAAAATCTGAATACACAAACTTTATTTACACCTTAAAGAACTGGAGAATCAACAGAAATTAAGCCTACCCTATGCATGAGAAGGGAAATAAAGATTAGAGCAGAGGTCAATGAGTTAGAAACCAGAGATACAGTAAAACACATTAATGAAACCAGAAGCTTGTTTTTTGAAATAATTAATAAGATAGATAAACCACTGGCCAGACTAATCCAAAAGAAAAGAGAAAGAACCCAAATTAATAAAATTATGAATGAAAGGGGAGAGATTGTCACTGACACCAAGGAAATAGAAACAATCATCAGAAATTATTATCAACAGTTATATGCCAATAAGTTAAGCAACCTAGAAGAAATGGATGCATTCCTGGGAAACCTATAAACCTCTAAGACTGAAACAGGAAGAAATTGACAACCTGAATAGACTAATAACTAGTAACAAGACTGAAGCAGTGATTTAAAAAAAAAAAAAAAAAAAAAAAAAAAACTCCCAAAAAATGAGTCCAGGACCTGACAGATTCCCTGGGGGATTCTAGCAAACATTCAAAGAAGAAATAATACTTATTCACCTGAAGCTGTTAAAAAAAAAAGAAAGAAAGAAAGAAAGAAAGAAAAGAAAAGAAACAGAAGGAAAACTTCCAGACTCTTTCTATGAGGCCAATTACCTTGATCCCCAAACCAAGCAAAGACCCCATCAAAAAGGAGAATTTCAGACCAATATCTCTGATGAATATGGATTGTAGATTCTCAACAAGACCCTAGCTAATAGGATCTAGCAGTATATTAAAAAGATTATCCACTACGACCAGGTGGGATTTATTCCTGGGATACAAGGGTGGTTCAACATTAGCAAATCAATGTGATAGAACAAATCAACAAGAGAAGAACCACATGGTCCTCTCAATTGATGCAGAAAAACCATTTCATTTGACAAAATATAGCTTCCTTTTCTGATTAAAACCCTTCAGA
The DNA here is from genome assembly GCF_002288905.1 of Enhydra lutris kenyoni. Classification (NCBI taxonomy): domain Eukaryota; kingdom Metazoa; phylum Chordata; class Mammalia; order Carnivora; family Mustelidae; genus Enhydra; species Enhydra lutris. The sequence goes on along the minus strand of NW_019154085.1, from coordinate 97,314,223 downwards.
GTACAGGGATAGAAGGAACATTCCTCAAATTCATAAAACCCATTTATGAAAAACCCACAGTGAATGTCATTCTGAATGGGGAAAAGCTGAGAGCCTTCCCACTGATATCAGGAATGAAAGGATGTCCACTCTCGCCTCTATCATTCAACATAGTACTAGAAGTCCTAGCAACAGCAATCAGACAACAAGAAGAAATAAAATTTATTCAAATTGGCAAAGTCAAACTATCTCTCTTCACAATTGACATGATACAAGAGTTTTAATAGAAAACTCCAAACTTTTGTGTTTGGAAAACCCAAAAGACTCCACCCCCAAATTACTAGAACTCATACAGCAATCCAGTAATGTGGCAGGATACAAAATCAATGCACAGAAACCAGTTACTTTCTTATATAGTAACAATGAAACTGTAGAAAGAAAAATTAGAAGACTGATTCCATTTTCAATAACACCAAAAACCATAAGTTACCTTGGAATAAAACTAACCAAAGAGGTAAAGGATCTATACTCAAAGAACTACAGAACACTCATGAAAGAAATCTAAAAAGACACAAAAAGATGGAAAAATATTCCATGCTCATGGATCAGAAGAATAAACATTGTTAAAAATGTCTATACTACCCAGAGCAATCTATACTTTCAATGCCATCCCAATCAAAATATCATTGGCATTTTTCAAAGTGCTGGAACAAGCAATCCTAAAATTTGTATGCAACCAGAAAAGACCCCAGATCACCAAGGAAATGTTAAAAAGAAAAACAAAGCTAGGAGCATCTCGTTGCCTGATTTCAAGCTGTATTAAAAAGCTGTGATCACCAAGACAACATGGTATTGGCACAAAAACAGACACATAGACCAATGGAACAGAGTAGAAAGCCCAGATATGGACTCTCAACTCTATGGTCAAATAATCTTCGACAAAGCAAGAAAAAATATCGAGTGAAAATTCTCTTCAATAAATGGTGCTGGGGAAATTGGATAGCTATGTTCAGAAGAATGAAACTCAACCATTCTCTTATACCATACACAAAGATAAACTCAAAATGTATGAAAGACCTCAATATGAGACAGGAATCCATCAAAATCCTAGAGGAGAACATAGGCAGTTACCTTTTCTACACTGGCCACAACAACATCTTTCAAGACATGTCTCCTAAGGTAAGAGAAAGAAAAGTGAAAATGAAATTTTGGGACTTTATCAAGATAAAAAGCTTCTGCATAGCAAAGGAAATAGTCAACAAAACAAAGAGGCAACTCACAAAATGGAAGAAGTTATTTGTAAATAACACTACAGACAAAGGACTGATATCCAAGATCTATAAAGAACTTCTCAAACTCAATACCCCCAAAACAGATAATTATGTCAAAAAAATGGGCAGAAGACATGAACAGACACTTCTCCCATGAAGACATACAAATGGCTAATAGATACATGAAAAAATGTTCATCATCAGTAGCCATTAGGGAGATTCAATTCAAAACCGCATTGAGATACCACCTTACACCAGTTAGAATGGCCAAAATTAGCAAGGCAAGAAACAACAAATATTGGAGAGGATGTGAAGAAAGGGGAACCCTCTTACACTGTTGGTGAGAATGCAAATTGGTGCAGCCACTTTGGAAAACAGTGTTGAGATTTTTCAAAAAATTAAAAATAAAGCTACCCTATAACCCTGCAATTGCACTACTAGGTATTTACCCCAAAGATACAGTTGTAGTGAAAAGAAGTGCTATATATACCCCAATGTTCATACCAGCAATGTCCACAATAGCCAAACTATGGAAAGAACTGAGATGCCCTTCAGCAGATGAAAGGATAAAGAAGATGTGGTCCATATATACAATGGAATATTACTCAGCCATCAGAAAGGATGAATACCCAACATTTGCATCAACATGGATGGGACTGGAGGAGATTATGCTGACCGAAATAAGTCAAGCAGAGAAAGTCAATTATCATATGGTTTCACTTACTTGCGGAACTTAAGGAATAACATGGAGGACATTAGGAGAAGAAAGGGAAAAGTGAAGAGGGGAAATTGGAGGGAGATATGAACTATGAGAGACTGTAGACTCTGAGAAACAAACTGAAGGTTTTAGAGGGGAGGGAGGTGGGGGATGGGTGAACTTGGTGGTGGGTAGTAAGGAGGGCACATATTGCATGGAGCACTGGGTGTTATACGTAAACAGTGAATCTTGGAACACTACATCAAAAACTCATGATGTACTGTATGGTGATTAACATAACACAATAAAAAAAATTTCTTGAAGTTTTTCTTTGTGTCAGGCTCAGTGTTGGTAGTTAGAAACAAAAGATGAATAAACATAAATGCTACCTTAAAGGGGAATGGCATAGTACAGTGGTTAAGACTCTGGAGCAAGATTGCCTAGTTGGGAATACCAGCTCCAGTATTTATGAGATCTACAGTATGGGAAATTACAAACCTCTTTGTCACTCAATTTTCCCCTCTGAAAAATAGACATAACAATAATACTTACATGAGTAAGTAGGTGTAAGTAGGTGAAGAGGGTGACATTATCAACATAGCAAAATAAAGTTTTCTACCATCTTCCCCCAAAGAACAGTAATTTTGACAATCACCCATGGACAAGGTAGAATCTAGGAGTCCATCAGAGAAGTTCCAGCACACTGTTAAACAAAAATAACCCAAGATTGGATGCACTGATGAAGATAAGAGGAAGAGTGTTACTTTCACCTTGTCTCCCCCTCCCCCAGGCAGCACAGCACAGTACTAAGAGAACTTCTTGGCCCATGATTCCTCCCACAGGGAAAACCAAAAGCATATAAATGAGTGCCCAGCTACCCTGTGTCAGACATTGCCGAAGAGGTCCTTTTTTCTCCTCACCCCACTCAGAAGAGTTACTGAGCTACATGACTGGAGGACATTGAGTGGCCTAGAGGACATCAAGTAGATGCAGATCCTTCTAACTATATCAGTGACTCCTTGGGAGGTTGTCCCTATGGATCACCCCAAGCTTTCCCACAACTGTCCCCATGACTCTGCATGCTTCATCCAACATCCCATCCTATTTCAGTGTGCACCACCTTAACACGTCATCAATGGTGGCTAAAAGTGAGCCTTTGAAGATGGCTGGTGAGCATGTGCAAAAAGCCAGCCTGACTCTGCAGGACTGAGAGAAATCACACAGGCCTGAGAACAAAGCATCCCCCTAAGGAAAGCAAGCAAAGGGAGGATGTCAACACTCAGCCTGGCTTTGCAGCTTTACAATCCTAAACTTAAAGTCATTTGTAAGAATTACCCCCTCAGAGGAAACAAGAAATGTGAAGCAAGTGTATCCGAAGGAAAGATGTGGGAAGGCCTCAGAATCCCTAACAGAGCTGAAGGAAGGTATTTCTCTCCCAAAGCCAGTCAGTAAAGACTGGACAAGGTAACTGCTTCTTCTAATGTAAAGAAAGCCACGTAAAACTTCAAGGAAAATAAAAAATCAAGGAAATGAAAGGCTCTGCCAAAGCAGCACAATAATTCTCTAGTACTATCTCTAAAGAAATGTAGTTCTCTAACTGGCCTATTAAGGAATTCAAAATAACTATTTTAAGGAAGCTCAATGAGATACAAGAAAACACTAAAAGAAAATTTGGTGAAATCAGGAAAATAAAACATGGACAAAATGAGAAATTTAACAGAGAGATATAAATTATAAAAAAAGAACCAAATAGAAATTCTTGAGCTGAAGAATACAATGAATGGAATGAAAATTGCAACAGAAAGCACTGACAGCAGACTAGATTATGCAGAAGAAAAAATCTGTGAAATAGAAGACAGATCATTCGAAAGTGTGAAGTCAGAAGAAAAAAAAAACGCATGACAAAGAAGAAAGAAAGCCTATGTGACCTATGGATTACTCTGGAAACAATCTACACATTACTGGAGTTCCAGGAGAAGAGAAATATAAAAGGGGCAGAAAACATATTTAAAGAAATAATAGCTTAGAACTTCCTAACTCTAAGGAGAGATTTGGATATCCAAATTCATCCAAATAGCTTATATATACCCCCATAATTTTAACTCAAAACAATCTTCTCCAAGACACGTTATAATAAACACATTATAATAAAACTGTCTAAAATCAAAGACAAAGACAGTTTTTTTTTTGTTCATTTGATTTTATTTTGTTCCTTTTCAGTGTTCCAGCATTCATTGTTTATGCACCACATCCAGTGTTCCATGCCATATGTTCCCCCCATAATATTCATCACCAGGCTCACCCAAACTCCCATCCCCTAACCTCCAAAACCCTCAGTTTGTTTCTCAGAGTCCACAGTCTCTCATGGTTTGTTTCCCCCTCAGATTTCCCCCAACTCACTTCTCCTCTTCATCTCCCAATGTCCTCTATGTCATTCCTTATGTAAGTGAAGCCATATACTTGACTCTCTCTGCTTGACTTATTTCACTCAGCATAATCTCTTCCAGTCCCATCCATGTTGATACAAAATTTGGGTATTCATCCTTTCGGTTGGAAGGATATACTCCATTGTATATATGGACCATATCTTCTTTATCCATTCATCCGTTGACGGGCATCTTGGTTCTTTCCACAGTTTGGCGATTGTAGCTATTGCTGCTATGAACATAGGGGTACAGATGGCCCCCCTTTTTGCTACATCAGTATCTTTAGGGTAAATACCCAGTAGTGCAATTGCAGGGTTATAGGGAAGGTCTATTTTTAATTTCTTAAGGAATCGCCACACTGTTTTCCAAAGTGGCTGCACCAACTTGCATTCCCACCAACAATGTAAGAGGGTTCCCCTTTCTCTACATCCTCCCCAACACATGTTGTTTACTGTCTTGTTAATTTTGGCCATTCTAACTGGTGTAAGGTGATATCTCAATGTGGTTTTGATTTGAATCTCCCTGATGGCTAGTGATGATGACCATTTCTTCATGTGTCTGTTAGCCATTTGTATGTCTTCTTTGGAGAAGTGAAAGACAGAGTTTTAAAAGCAGTAAGAGATGACAGAAAAACTTTCTCACATGGAAAGGAACCTTCAGAAGTTTATTAACAGATTTCCCACCAGAAACATGGCAGGCTGGGAGGAAATGGAATGATACATTTAAAGTGCTGGAAGAAAAAAGCACCAAGCAAGAACACTTTAATCAGTAAAGTTGTCCTTCTGAAATGAAGGAGGGAAAATATTGCTTTTTTCTTTCTTTCTTTTTTTTAAAGATTTTATTTATTTATTTATTTATTTATTTATGAGAGAGAGAGAGGGAGAGGGAGAGAAGTAGGCAAAGTGGCAAGAAGAGGGAGAAGGAGAAGCAGGCTCCCCACCAAGCAGGGAGCCCAATGGAAACACTGGATTTGAAATATACTTCAGACTTGAAATCAGGTAACATGATGCTCCCAGTTTTATTTTTGTTTTTCAACAATTCCTTAGCGATTCGGGGTCTCTTCTGGTTCCACACAAATTTCTGGATTATTTGCTCCAGCTCTTTGAAAAATACCAGTGGAATTTTGATCGGAATGGCATTAAAAGTATAGATTGCTCTAGGCAGTATAGACATTTTAACAATGTTTATTCTTCCAATCCAAGAGCATGGAATGGTCTTCCATCTTTTTGTGTCTCCTTAAATTTCTTTCATGAGTGTTCTGTAGTTCCTCGAGTACAGATCCTTTACCTCTTTGGTTAGGTGTATTCCCAGGTATCTTATGGTTCTTGGTGCTATAGTAAATGGAATCGATTCTCTAATTTCCCTTTCTGTATTTTCATTGTTAGTGTATAAGAAAGCCACTGATTTCTGTACACAGACTTGAAAGAAATGGACCCAACAGATATATAAAGAACATTCCATACAACAGCAGAGACACATATTCTTCTAAAGCATGCCCAAAACATTCTCTAGGATAAATCCTCTGTTGGGTCACAGAACAAATCACAGCAAATTTAAGAAGATTGAAATCATACCAGGCATCTTTTCTGACCAAACTTGAAATCAATAACAGGAGGAACATTAAAAAAAAATCACAAATATGTGGAAATTAAACAATACACTCCAGAACAGTCAAAGAAGAAATTAAAGAGTAACCAAAAAATATTTTGAAATTGGGGCACTTGTATGGCTTAGCTGGTTGAGCATCCAACTCTGGATTTCAGCTCAGGTCATAATCTTAGGGTTCTGGGATTGAGCCCAGCACTGGGATCCATGCTCAGCAGGGAGTTGGCTTGAGGATTTCTCTCCCTCTCCCTCTACCCCTCCTCCAGCTTGCACATACTCACCTCTCTGTCTCTCTCTCTAAAATAAATAAATCTTTTTAAAAAATTGAAACAAATACAAATGAAAATATGAGATACAGTAGATGCATTCTAAGAGTAAAGTTTATAGTGATAAATGCCTACATTAAGAAAAGAAGGAGCTCAAGTAAACAACTAAACATTATACCTCAAAGTAGAAAAAGAAGAACAAGCTGAGTCCAAAGGTAGCAGAATGTCCATAATCAAAGTCTACTCAAAGTCATCTACAGATTCAGTGAAATCCCTATCAAAATTCCAATGGCACCCACAGCTAATATCATCCTAAATGGGGAAAAACTGAGAGCTTTTCTCCTAAGTACAGGAACAAGACAAGGATGTCCACTCTCACCACTTTTATTCAACATAGTACTGGAAACTCTAGCCACAGCTATCAAACAACAACAATGACAACAACAACAACAACAAAATAAAATAAAAAGCATCCAAATTGATAAGGGAGAAGTAAAACTTTCACTATTTGCAGATGACATAACAGTATATATAGAAATCCTAAGGGACTCTACCAAAAGACTGCTAGAACTAATAAACAAATTCAGTAAAGTCACAGAATACAAAATCAAGGTACAGAAATATGTTGCATTTCCATACACCAACAATGATGCAGAAAGAGAAATTAAGGAACCAATCCCATTTATAATTGGAACAAAAACAATAAGATACCTAGGAATAAATCTAACCAAAGAGATAAAAGACTTGTACTTTGAAAACTATAAAACATAGATGAAAGAATTTTGAGATGACACAAAAGAATGGAAAGATGCTCATGGATAAAAAAAATAAATATTGTTAAAATGTCTATACTGCCCAAAGCAATCTCCACATTTATGCAATCCCTATCAAGCTACCAATAGCATTTCACACAGAGCTAGAACAAACAGTCCCACGATTTGTATGGAACCACAAAAGACCCTGAACAGCCAAAGCAATCTTGAGGGGAAAAAAAGCAAAGGGGGAGGCATCACAATTCTGGACTTCAAGTTATATTAAAAAGCTGTAGTAATCTGAACAGTATACTACTGGCACAAAAATAGACACACAGACCAATAGGACAGAATATAAAACCCATAAATGAACCCATAACTGTATAGTCAACCAATCTTCAACAAAACAGAAAAAAATATCCAGTGGGAAAAAGACTGTCTCTTCAACAAATGGTGTTGGGAAAACTGGAAAGCAACATGCAAAAGAATGAAACTGGACCACTTTCTTACACCATACCCAAAAATAAATTCAAAATGGATTAAAGACCTAAATGTGAGACCTGAAACCATCAAAATCCTAGAAGAGTATACAGGCAGTAACTTGTTTGACATCAACTGTAGAAACTTTTTTCCAGATGTGTCTCTTGAGGCAAGAGAAATAAAAGCAAAAATAAACTATTAGGACTTCATCAAAATAAAAAGCTTCCTCACAGTGAAGGAAACAATTAAGACTGAAGGGTAACCTATGGAATGGGAGAAGAAATTTGCAAGTAACATATTTGATCAAGTCCTGCAATATAAAGACCTTATAGAACTCAACACCTAAAAAATGAATAATCCAATTAAAAATGGGCAGAAGACACCAACAGACATTTCTCCAAAGAAAATATACAGATGGCCAAATAATGCATGAAAAGATGTTCAACATCACTTATCACCAGGGAAATGCAAATGAAAACCACCATGAGATATCATCTCACACCTGTCAGAATGGCTAAAATTGACAACACAAGAAATAACATGTGTTGGCAAGGATGCAGAGAAAGGGAATGCTCTTGCACTGTTGGTGAGAATGCAAACTAGTGCAGCCATTCTGGAAAACAGTATTTCCTCAAAAAGTTAAAAACCAAGTTACTCTATAATCCAGCACTCACACTCCTAGGTGTTACTCAAAGAATACAAAAATACTAACCCAAAGGGATACATGCATCCCCATGTATACATGAGCATTATCTACAGTAGTCAAATTATGGAAATAGCCCAACTGTCCAACAGTTAATGAATGGATAAAGAAGATATGGTATATATATATGCCTTGTGGAATAGTACTCAGTCATGAAAAGGAATGAAATCTTGCCATTTGCAACAATATGGATGGAGGTAGAGACTGTAATGCTAAGTGAAATACATCAGAGAAAGACAAATATCATATGATTTCACTTATACGTGGAATTTAAGAAACAAAACAAAATGACCAAAGGAAAAAAGTAGAGAGAGAGAGAGAGAGGCAACCAAGAAACAGACTCTTAACTATAGAGAACAATCTGATGGTTACCATAGGAGAGGTGGGGGGGATGGGTTAAATGGGTGATGGGGATTAAGGAGTGCACTTGTTTTGATGACCACAGGGTGCTGTATAGAACTGTTGAATCACTATATTGTACACCCAAAACTAATATTACACTATATGTTAACTAACTGGAATTTAAATAAAAACTTTAAAAAATTCCAATGGTATTTTACATAGAATAGAAAAAACAAGCTTAAAATTTGTATGGACCCACAAAAGACCCCAAATAGCTAAAGCAATCTTAAGAAAGAACAAAGCCTGAAGCATAATGCTTCCTCATCCCAAACCATATTACAAAGCTATAATAATCAAAACTGTATGATACCAGCATAAAAACAGACACACAGACTAATGTAACAGAATCAAGAGTCCAGAAATAAACCTTCCAGCATACAGTCAACTAATATTTGACAAGGGAGCCAGGACTACTGAATGGAGAAACAATAGTATTTTTAATAAGTGGTGTTGAAAAAGCTATTGCACATGCAAAATAATTTAATTGGACTTCACTGTTACAGCACTCAAAAAAATTAACCTGAAATGGATTAAAGCTTGAATGTAAGACCTGAAAACTGTAAAACTTCTGGAAGAAAACATAGTGAAAAAGCTCCTTGATATGGGTCTTGACAATGATTTTTTGGAAATGTCACCAAATGCAGAAGCAACAAAAGCAAAAATAAACAAATAGGACCACATCAAATAAAAATCTTTTGCAAAACAAAAGAAACAATCCACAAAATGGAAAGGCAATCTATAGAACAGGAGAAAATACTTGCAAGCCTATATCCAATAGGGATTAATATTCAAAATACATATGGAATTCACACAACTCAATAGCAAAAAATATTTATGATCATTAAAAAATTATCAAAGGACCCAAATAAAGATTTTTTTCCAAAGAAGACATACAGATGGCCAACAGGTTCATGAACAGGTGTTCCACATCACTCATCATCAGGAAAATACAAATCAAAACCACAATGAGCTATTGTCTCACACCTGTTAGAATGGCTGGTATCAAAAAGAGAGAACAAATGCTAGGGGGAATATGAGGGGAACTCTTGTACAGTGTTGGTAGGAATTGGTGCAACCACTATGAAAAATTATGGTAGTTCTTCAAAAACTTAAATTTATATATGTGTGTGTGTGTGTGTGTGTGTGTAATGATAACTACCATCTGATCCCACAATTCCACTTCTGAATATTTAATCAAAGTAGAAAGAGAATAACTCAAAAAGGTATCAGCATCCCCATATTCATTGCAGTATTATTTACAATAGCCAAGACATGGAGACAACCTAAGAGTCTGACAATGAATAAATGGCTAAAGAAGATGTGGTGTATAATTAAATGGAATGTTATTCCACCTTGATAAAGAAGGAAACCCTCCTGTTTGAAACGACATTGATGGATCTTGAAGGTATTATACTAAGGGAAATAAGTCAGAGAAAGACAAATACTGAATAATCTCATTTATAAGTGGAGTTTAAAAAAGCTGAACTCATAGAAAGAAAGAAGGGTGGTTGACAAGGGCTGAGGAGTGGAGGATGGGCAAGTGTTGGTCAGAGTACAAACTTCCTGGTAGAAAATCAGTAAGTTCTGGGGATCTAACGCACTACAAGGTGACTATAGCTAACAATACTTATTGTATACATGGAAGTTGCTAACAGAGTAAATCTTGAATGTGCTTGACACACATGCACACAAACATATGCACACACGAAGATAATTATGTGAGGTGAAGGAAATGTTAGCTAACCCTGTGGTGGTCTTGTTTTACAATATATGTGTATCAACTCATGGTGAATATCTTTGACTTACAGAATGTTATGTCTGGATGACATTTCAATAAAGCTGGGAAAAAATAAACATTAACTGAGTTAGTATTTGTTAAGCACCCAACAGTTAAAACGTGTTGCTTTAAATAAGTAAAATAAAGGCACATATGGTTCAGGAGCAAAAACAGACATGAAACCTGGCAATGTGAGCAATGTGAAAAGTGCTATGATCGAGATGTGTTCTAGAAGCCAAAGAGGGAAGAGACTAGGCCCCATCAGAAGGTCAGGAAACACTTCTCAGAGAAGTGGGGGAGGAGGGTCCTGCAACTGCATTTTGCAGGATAAGCAGCAGTCCTTCGGAGACCAAGGAGGAAGCAGAGACTGTAATATCTAGGCATTTAAGTTTCCCTTCTTAGTTTGTCTGGTGTCTCCATCTTCTCCTAGGTCCTCCCAGACCAGGGGGAGAGACAAACCCCAACGCAAGAAGGACCCCTCAGCTGGGCTGAAAAAGAAGAGCTCAGGGTTTCACTTTCAAAACCTCGTCCCTGATTTGTCCATCCTGGGACAATTGGTCAGCTGGCTCCTAACTTCCCTCAGGTTTCACCCCTCACCCGCATGAGGGGGCCAGTTTCAACCAGAGCTGGGCTGACTGACCGCTGAGCCCCGTGGAGCCTATGGAACAACCGTTTCTTCCTAAGTCTCCAGGGCCCTGCCTTGCAGGGATGAGGAGCAGAGCAGCGTCTGGAGCGGTGGGCGAAGGGTGGCCCTTGCTGAATTCCAGCCTTCTCTGGCTGTCCCTGAAGGGTTTCCTTCCAAAGAACTGAAGCCCAGCCTGAAGGAACCAAGTCTGATGTGTACGGGACAAGAGGAATCAGAAACCTCTCTTTTCATTGTAATCCTCCTGTGTGTCCCTGTGAAGAAAATTTTCTAGACCGAGCAACAACAGCAGGATCTCACTGCCTCTTCTGAAGCCTCACTGGTAGGAAGATTCCAGTCTTTCTCCTTTGTGGCAGAGTTCTTGTAACAGGAACTGTGGCCAATCTGCATTCCATTCCCTACTTGGGGTGCGACTCTTCTACCCACTGTGTTTCCCATTTCTGCCAGGAGGCTTCTTTTGTAACAATCCCTGCACCAATTAACTCATGTCCCACAGCAGCAAAAATAGGGGGACAGGGGCGCCTGGGTGGCTCAGTGGGTTAAAGCCTCTGCCTTCGGCTCAGGTCATGATCTCAGGGTCCTGGGATTGAGCCCCGCATTGGGCTCTCTGCTCTGTGAGGAGCCTGCTTCCCTCTCTCTCTGCCTGCCTCTCTGCCTACTTGTGATCTCTCTCTGTCAAATAAATAAATAAATTCTTTAAAAAAAAAATAGGGGGACAGATGGGTAAGTAAAACCGATGGAAAAGCCTAGCATGGCTAGGCTTTGTCTCGAAGAGACTGGTTCTCAGACTTTAGAGGTTGGTACCCATCAGAAAGAAGTAATACCAGTCTACGGCCATACCACCCTGAACGCGCCCGATCTCGTCTGATCTCAGAAGCTAAGCAGGGTCAGGCCTGGTTAGTACTTGGATGGGAGAAAGAAGTAATACCAGATTAACGTGTTCATTTAGAATTTAGTAATTAGATAGCTACAAGTTAGTACCTGCTGACTGTACCTAAGGAACGTTTGGCCTTGGGTGGTGCAGACTTATAGGATTCGAATACCCCCACAAGTGGAACGTTTCTTTCATAGCCAATCTTATTTACAGAGTTCCCCAAGTATGTGTGCAGCATGAACGCAGTAAGTATAGCATCAGTAGCTTGGTTCTTTGTAGTCCTGAGACACCCCCTGTTTTTTTTTTTTTTTTTTTTTTTTTGCACCTGAGGCTCCTCTCTCCCCTACCCTGTTACCCTGTTCTGGAAATTGAAGAACAGTTCCATGCACAGCCGATGCCCATTCTGTTCCATTTCCATTGGAATTTGTCTCATCAGTACATCTTGTAAACCATAAGCCCTAGTTTTATGGTTCTCAGCTGTGGTCCCCAGAACAGCCACATCAGCATCAGCTGGAAGGGACTTGATAGAAATACAGATTCAGGGCCTTACCCCCCACCTATTGAATAGGAAACTCTAGGACAGAGCCCAGAAATCTGTATTTTAATAAGTCTACTACTATTGATTCTAGGATGCAAACTCAAGTTTGAGACCCACTGATCTAGTCTTGGGTTTCAAGGACCCCAATTATACATATGTCTGGCTTTGTGGGCTATGTATTTTTGTCACAACTTAACTCTGCTGTTGTGCTGTGAAAACAGCCATAAATATAATGTAAGATGAATAAGCCTGACTGTGTTTTAATGAAACTTGATTTACAGAAATAAATAGGAGGCCGTATCTGGTCCCCGGGAGGTAATCTGCCAACCTCTGAGAGTTTTAAATAGTGTTTCATCCATCAGAATTTCTATTTCAGCGTGTCTCTGATCCTGGGTTCTCTTGGAGCCCTTATTCTTTGTGTGTATTCTGTGGAAATTATATTTACCCCATGGTACAAAAGAAAAAATATAACTATTAAGAAAAGTACAAAGCCTAGCTTTTCCAAAGGCTTGGAAAGCATGTAACAGCCCCATTTTACCAGAAGAAAACTGAGGCACAGGACATGATTAGGGCCTGCCGTGCTCCTCAGTCAACACTGTGTTCCTTGAGCACCGTGTTCCCCCTTTTCTATGAAACCTGATAGAAACAGTGCCTACCAGAGTTGTGTGACAGTAACCCAGGACCTGTAATTACATTCGGCCACGCTGCTCGTCCCAGGTGACTCACTTTCCATGATCTAGATATCTACACTCTGCTACCTCCTCTTATCTGGGGGCATACAACCAAGAAACAATGAAAACAGACAAAGTAGTTAATCATTGGCTTAGGTATTTCCCTGGATTTTATCAATCAATGATCCATCTGGATATCCTATTCTTTTTACAGAACAGCTGGTACTCTTTCCTCACCATTAGTAAAGCTTAAGTATTGTCAACAGGATAGGGACAGGTTTGGTCTAACCAGGACGGTATCTAGGTCTCCTCTGAAGACTTTGGGCTATGGTGATCCTCCAAAACCAGGGGAGGGGTTTGGGGTGAAGCTTCAGGCCAAAAACATAGTGATCAAGAAAATTAGAAACAAATGTGCCTGGGCTATACTACACTAAATGCTTGCGTGGAATGCTATGACTTAACTGCTGATGGGAAAAGCGTGAAAAGATACGGAGCATTTTCTTCTTGCTTTTTGAATTAGCATAAGCTAGATTATCTCAGAGTAACAAACAGCCCCCAGGTTTCAGTGGCTTTAATGCAGCAAAGGATTTGGGGTGATGCAAGTGCTTCTTTAAGGCAGCTTTCCTTGTGCTGCAGCTCCGAGTCAGGTGGTTTTAACCCAGCAGCTCTGCCCCTAAAAACAAAGCCTCCACAGGATCTCATGCCCCAGCAAAGAGAGGTGCCTACCTCCTCAGCTCACAGGTCACCCAGAACAGGCACATGGCCCTGTCCAGCTGCAAGGGGGCCTGTCCTCCCTAAGCCTGGAAGGAGAGGAGAATTGGGTGTGATACCAGTATACTGAAGCTCCTAATTTCAACCATATTATGTCATGTGTGTTTCCACAGCCCCCAAAGGAGGTCAGCTAACATGAAAGCCAACCATAGCTGAGTGGACTGAACACGGAGTGTGTTTTTAATTGAAGTATGGAGCGCAACATTATATTGGTTTCAGGTGCACAACGTATTCGGCAATTGTATACATTACTCAGCGCTCACTGGGATAAGTGTAGCCACCATCTGTTATAATATTATTACAATATTCTGGACGATATTCCCTATGCTGTAGTTTTCATCTCCATGACTTACTTATTTTATATCCAGAAGTGTGTACCTCTTAATCTCATTTATCTGTTCTGCCCATCCCCTTACTAGTTTGTTCTCTTTATTTAAGAATCTGGTTTTTTTTTTAAGTTTTTATTTTAATTCCAGTTAGTTATCATACTGTGTAATATTAGTTTCAGGTATACAAGAAGTAATTCAACAATTCCCTACATCCCTTGGTACTCATCATGACAAGGACATTCCTTAATCTCCATCACCTATTTCACCCATCCCCCTTCCCACCTCCCCTCCAATAACCATCAGATTGTTCTCTTAAATAATGAAGAGTCAGTTTCTTGCTTTGTTACACTCTGGTTTTCTTTCCCCGTGTCCTTGTCTTGTTTCTTAAATTCCACATACCAGTGAAATCATATGGTATTTGTCTTCCTCTGACCGATGTATTTCACTTAGCATTATACTCTTTACCTCCATCCATGTTCTTGCAAATAGCACGATTTCATTCTTTTTATGACTAATATTTCGTTGTGTATATAAACCATGATTTCTTTATCTGTTTATCAATTGATGGACACTTGTGCTGCTTCCAGTCTTAGTTATTATAAATAATACTGCTATAAACATACAGGTACTGGTATCCCTTTGAATTAGTATTCTTGTATTCTTTAGGTAAATACCTAAGAGTGCCATTGCTGGATCATTGGTAGCTCTATTTTTAACTTTTTGAGGAAACTCCATACTGTTTTCCAGAGTGGCTGCACCAATTTGCACTCCCACCAGCAGTGCAAGAGGATTCCCCAACACCTGTTATTTCTTGTGTTCTTGATTTTAGCCATTCTGACAGGTGTGACATTCTGACAGGTGTGCATTTCCCTGATAAGTGATGCTGAGTATCTTTTCATGCATCTGTTGACAATCTGGATGTCTTTTTTGGATGTCCGTTCTTGTCTTCTACCCATTTTTTAAAGATTTTACTTATTTATTTATTTATTTTTAAAGATTTTATTTATTTGGCAGAGAGAGATCACAAGTAGACAGAGAGGCAGGCAGAGAGAGAGAGGAGCAGGCTCCCCGCTGAGCAGAGAGCCAGATGTGGGGCTTGAGATCATGACCTGAGCCGAAGGCAGAGGCTTAACGCTCTGAGCCACCCAGGCACCCCATTCTACCCACTTTTTAATTGGCTTATTCATTTTTGGGGTCTTAAGTTCTATAAGGTCTTTATATATTTTGGATAGCAGGACTTTATCAGATATGTCATTTGCAAATTTCTTCTCCCATTCCATAGGTTTCTTTTAAGTCTTGTTGATTGTGTCCTTCACTGTGAGGAAGATTTTTATTTTGATAAGTCCTAACAGTTTATTTTTATTTTTATTCCTCTTGCCTCAAGAGGCACATCTGGAAAGAAGTTGCTATGGCTGATGTCAAAGAAGTCACTGCCCGTGTTCTCTTCTAAGATTTTGATGGTTTCAGGTCTCACAATTAGGACTGTAATCCATTTTGAATTTATTTTTGTGTATGGTGTGAGAAAGTGGTCTAGTTTCATTCTTTTGCACATCGCTGTCCACTTTCCCCAACACCATTTGTTGAAGAGACAGTCTTTTCCCATTAGATATTCTTTTCTGTTTTGTCAAAGTTTAGTTGACTATATAGTTGTGGGTTAATTTATGGGTTTTCTATTCTCTATTTTTGTCCCAATACCATATTGTTCTGAACACTACAGTTTTGTTATGTAACTTGAAGTCCAGAATTGTGATGCCACCCCGTTTGCTTTTCTTTCTCAAGACTGCTTTGGCTATTCAGGGTCTTTTGTGGCTCCATACAAATTGTAAGATTGTTTGTTCTAGCTCTGTGTAAAATGCTGTTGGTAGCTTGATAGGGATTGCATAAATGTGGAGATTGCTTTGGGCAGAATAGACATTTTTTTTCAGAATAGACATTTTAATAATATTTATTCTTCTAATCCATGAGCATGAAATGTCTTTCCATTTCTTTGTGTCATCTCAAAAATCTTTTCTATGTTTTATAGTTTCCAAAGTACAGGTCTTTTACCTCTTTGGTTAGGTATTTTTTTTTTTTTTAATAGTTTTCAAAGTACAGGTCTTCTACCTCTTTGGTTAGCTTTTTTTTTTCCTAGGTATTTTACTATTTTGGTACAATTATAAATGGGACCAATTCATTCTTTTTCTGCTACTTCATTATTGGTGTATAGAACTGCAACAGATTTCTGTGCATTGATTTTGTATCCTGGGACTTTACGGCATTTGTGTGTCAGTTCTAGCAGTTTTTTGGTGGAGTCTTTCAGGTTTTCTATACTGTGTCATGTCATCTGCAAATAGTGAAAATTTTACTTATCTTCCTTACTGATTTGGATGTGTTTTACCCTTTTTTAGTATCTGATTGCCATGGCTAGGACGTCCAGTACTATGTTGAATGAAAGTGGTGAGAGTGGACATCCTTGTCTTGTTCCTGAGCTTAGGGGAAAAGCTCTCAGTTTTTCCTCATTAAAGATTATGTTAGCTGTGGGGTTTTCATAGATGACACCCTCCTTTTTAGATGGCCTTTATTATGTCGAGGTATGCTCCCTCGAAATATATTTTGTTGAGGGTTTTTATCATCAATGGTTTTCATACTTTGTCAAATGTTTTTTTTGCATCTATTGAAATGATCATATGTTTCTTATTCTGTCTCTTATTGATATGATTTATCACAGTGATTGATTTGCAGAATTTTGAAACATCTTTGCAACCCAGGAATAAATCTCACTTGATCATGGTGAATAATTTTTTAATGTATTTCTGAATTTGGTTTGCTAGTATTTTATGGAGATTTTTTGCATCTATGTTCATCAGAGATATTGGCCTGTAGTTCTCTTTTTCAGTGGTGTCTTTTTCTGATTTTGAGATCAAGGTAATGCTGGCCTTGTAGAACAAATTTGGAAGTTTTACTTCCTTTTTTGTTTTTTGGAATAGTTTAAGAAGAGTAGGTCTTCATTCTTCTTTAAATGTTTGGTAGAATTTTCCTAAGAGGTCGTCTGGTCCTGGACTTTTGGGAGTTTTTTTTATTACTGACTCAGTGTCTTTGCTGGTTATTGGTCTCTTCAAATTTATCATTTTTTTCCTGTTTCAGTTTTGGTAGTTTATATGTTTCTAAGAATTTATCCATTTCTTCTAGGTTGTCCAATTTGTTGGCATATTGTTTTTCAAAATATTCTCTTATGATTGTTGTATTTATGTGGTGTTGGTTCTTATTCTCTTCTCTCATTTGTGATTTATTTGGGTCCTTTCTTCTTTTTGATAAGTCTGGTTAGAAATTAATCAATTTTATTGATTTTTCCTCCCCACCCATTCACAAAGAACCAGCTCCTGGTTTCATTGATTGGTTCTGCTGGTTTTTTTGTGGTTTCTATATCATTTATTTCTGCTCTGATTTATTATTTCCTTCCTTCTGCTGGCTTTAGGGTTCATTTGTTGTTCTTTAGCTCCTTTAGGTGCAAGGTTATGTTGTTTATTTGAGATATTTCTTGCTTCTTGGGATAGGCCTGTATTGCTATAGACTTTTCTCTTAGCAAAGCTTTTGCTACATCCCAGAGGTTTTGGACTGTTGAGTTTTAATTTTAATTGGCTTCCATATACTTTTTAATTTCTTCTTTGATTTCTTGGTTCACGTATTTATTACTTATAGCATATTATTAACGTTCATGTATTAGTGTTCTTCCCAGATATTTTTTTGTGGTTGAATTCTAGTTTCATGGTGTTGTGATCAGAAAATATACACTGTATGATTTCAATCTTCCTAAATTTGTTGAGGTTTGCTTTGCATGCTAATGTGCAGTATATTTGGGAGAATGTTCCTACACACTTGAAAGGAATGTATTCTGCTGTTTTAGGATGGAATGATTTGAATATACCTGTTAAATCCTTCTGGTCTAGTATGTCATTAAAAGCCATTGTTTCCTTGTGATTTCCTGTTTAGATGATCTGTCCATTGGTATAAGTGTGGTTTTAAAGTCCCCCACTATTACTGTATTATTATTAGTTAGTTTCTTTCTTTCTTTTTTTTTTTTTGGTATTAGTTAGTTTCTTTATGATTGTTATTAACTGTTTAATGTACTTGGGTGTTCCTATTATTTCTTTTTTTTTTATATTCCACATGTATGTGAAATCATATGGTGTTTGTCATCTCAGTGTAATGCCCTCTTTGTCCATCCATGTTGTCACAAACAGCAAGATCTCATTCTTTTCTATGGTTGAGTAATATCCCATTGCATATAGACACACACACACACACACACAAACAGATCTTCTTGATCCATTCTTAATTGACGGACACTTAGGTTTCTTTTTTTTAATATTTTATTTATTTATTTGTCAGAGAGAGAGAGCACAAGAAGGAAGAGTGGCAGGCAGAGGCAGAGAGAGAAGCAGACTTCCTGCTGCGCAAGGAGCCGGTTGCAGGACTCGATCCCAGGACCCCAGGATCATGACCTGAGCCGAAGGCAATTGCTTAACTGACTGAGCCACCCAGGCATCCCAACACTTAGGTTTCTTATATAATATGGTTATTGTAAATAATGCAGTAAACATAGGGGTGCATACATTTTTCAAATGAGTGTTTTCATTTTCTTTGGTTAAGTACCAGTAGCAGAATTACTGGATCACATAGTATATCTATTAACAAGGAGTGTTTTTAGTAGTCCTGACATATTATGCATACATAATAAATACTGTTGTTCCCAAACACCTATCAAACACTGGTCCCCGATGTCCTAGTTCTCAGCACAGGCCTATTTGGGTTTTACTATGATTGCCTCTATTCTTTGTAGGATTCAGATCAGCTGATGGATACAGCCAGACAGGATGCCTGTGAAAGAGGCCAGCCAATGAATTAGAACCACTAAAACCAAACACAGAAGTAGAAGTGAAGACCAGTCTGTCTTCTCAAGTCTTTCCATCGTCCTTGGCCCTCTACCTTCAGACAGGACACATCTACCCTTTAGAGTGTCCTACTTTATCCCACTTCAATATCTCAAATTAGAAGATGATACTGAATAAGACCCTGAAAGACAAAGACTCCAGGACTCCTTTTCATGGGCCAGTCTTCTGCCTACCAACTCTTCATCTGTCCAGAACATGGTTATTTCATAAATACCATTGCCTGAGCTCTTGCTGTGTGTCAGGCACAGTGATAGAAATGTTATATGTATTATCTTAATACCACAACAGCCCTATGAGGAAGACATTGTGTTTATTTTACAGATTAGAAAACTGAGAATGAACTTGGTTCCATTACTTATTTAATGGATAAATAATTCTACAAGTTTACACAATTAGCAAGTGGCAAAGCTGGAACCCACCCTTAGGCCAAAGCCAGGCTATGTTATATCTGTTGTGCTGTGTTGTCTGACCGATAATTGCTTTTTTTTCATTCATCAAACATTTAAAGAATACCCACAATGTATCCTGCACTTTCACAAAGATCAACAAGGCTATGCCTCTGGTTGTTCGCAATGTGGTAGTTAAGATGTGCATACAATGTTTGGGATTCTCAAGGCAAAAGCTGTAACCTACCTGGAGAGGATGGAGAAAATTCAGAGAGGAGGTAACACTGATTTCTGAAGAGGAAGCCTGGAGGTTTGGGGTGGGATCAGAGAGAGAATTTCCACTAGGTACTCTTTTATGCCTTTTGAAATCAGGATCCCAATGAGAAATTAACAGGCATGTGGGATTGGTGGTTAACTGGTTCCTAGTTGGGAGATGTAGATCACATGTACTTCTGGCGGGCCGTGGCCACCACCACACCATACCACACCACACTGCACCCTACCACACCCCACCTCACACACCGCTCCACAACCCACACCACACCACACCCATACCACCCAACACACCCTCCAACACACCACCCCACAGCCCACTCCACACACCACACCACAGCTCACCCCACACACCACGCCACAGCCCACTCCACACACCACACCACACCACCCCACACCAGCACTTGATTTCAGGCCAGGAAGTCCAGGTGTTGGGACTTTGGTCAGGATTAACTCTTCACTCAAGTGCCCATAATGAGGATGCAGCCAAGGCTGCTGACAAAGAACTAGAACTGGCTCTGGGCCTCAGGCCAGGAGTGCTTCCAGTATCCCAGGTGCAATTCCTCTCTAAGAGTTTCCCCTGAAGTAGAGGAAGACTGGCCCTGGGGACCGAGGAGTGTAGTGAGGTGATCTCAAGCTGTACTGCCCAGACCAGCAGCAGCAGAACCTGGAAATTTGTTAGAAAAGCAAATTTCAGGTTCCATCCCAGATTGCCAAATGGGAAACAATGTGTCCTTTTTAAATCTGTGGAGATAATCCATTGTAAGAATTTTATTTCTTTCCCCCAAAGACACAGGAACTTGAAAGTTCTCCTAGGGTTGTTCAACCATTGCATAGGCCTCTGCCTCCTGCCCCACTTCTCCTGGACCAGCCTGGGCCACCTCTTGAGAGCCACAAATTCTCATTGCCTTCTGGAAAGCCATCACATGGCATAGTACAATTTGAGAAAGAGCAAAAGAAGAACTGTGAGTGTATTGACATGAGGAATGATAGGTGGTTTGCTTGGAGAAGAAGCTGGAAAGAGACGAAGGGGACTGGATCTTGAAAAGAAAGGCAAAGAGAAGAGGTGTGCTGATGTGGACACTAGAAGACTATTTTTGAGAGATTCCACAGGAGCACAGTCATGCTCTGGGCCTTGCTCACAGTCCTGGGTACCAAGAGGAGCAGCAGGAGACAGAAAATACAGGAACCCTAACAGGGAAACAGACAATAGAGTCCTTCAATTTAGCCCACTCTTTATTGAGCATCTCCTCTGTGCCAAGCACTCTGAAAGTGAAAAAGAAATACTGAGGAGCAGTAAGAATGTGGACCCTGCAGCCAGACTGCCTGGCTTTAGATTCCCACTTGAGGTACTGCTCAGCCAGCAGTAGCTGCGTAGCCATGCCTGCTCTGTGTACAGGTAACATCTGTTCCGAGTGGTCACGGCCTGGACTCGCTTGTCCGGTGCCTGGATCATCCTAGTTGTTAGATCTTTCAACCATAATCCATGATGTCACTTACCTGAAGATTGAATTTAGCAAGTTATTATGATTCTCCACCTGTCTCTTTCCTTATCTGTAAAGTAGGAACAGTAATAATACCTATCTCAAGTGTTAGGAGGATTAAATGAGTTAACATCAAGACTGTGCTTAGAACAGCAGCTGGTGCAGTCAGCTCTTGATAAACATTAGTTATGATAATTATTTTCTCTCAAAGCAGAAACAGTGCCTGAGTAAAGGCCAACATCTCAGAGTTAAATGTCCAGACAGAGTGGCCTAAGTTGCTAAAAGCAGAAACTTGCTTCCTGTAGTGACTTGATTCAAGGGCTCAACACCCACAATCATGTCAGAGCAGCAGGCGGTCACTGGATGGCCACATGGTGGGAATGATGACACCATTGCCTTTCTCTAGCCAAAACAGAGCCACTGCACATGCAGATAACCCTGCTCCCCTCCAGAACTTGCAGATGCTCTGGCCCAAGTGCTGGAACAGGCTCTTGGAGCCCATTCAAATGTGGGGAAATATTTAGATCCAATTGAAGTCACTCCAGATTGTTGGCTCTTATTTTAGATAAACAGGATAAGCAAAGTTGGCTTAAATGAAAACTGGTAATAAATACTCTCTTTTCCTGTGTTTTGTTTTGGTGTTTTTTGTTTTTTTTTTTTTTAAATTCTTCAAAGTCAAATGCTCCAAGTCTAAAGGTCTCATGGGGAATGTCTGGGGGATTTCTAGAGCTTATTTTTACTTGGCTAATAATGAAAATTCTTTATATTATACAGACCTTTCACATACGTGTGATGCTCACAGTATAGCTGAGAAGAAGGTAGGACAGGTGATCTTACCTTCATAGTAGACAGTTGGAAATTGAGGCTCTGTGAATATAGATGGTTTGTCTTGAGGCTTATGGCCATTTCTGATGAGTAGACAAAGGTAATGAAAACCTCACTCTGGAAATGTACAGCCCTTCCTATTCATTGATAAATTGGATCCTTCTTTGAGTATATCACTCTCCAAAACACTCACCCACCACAAATTTTCTTCAAGATACCCATGGGCACAGTGATCCACACATATCAGCAATAGCAGACATGTGGCTTCAGGCAAGAAACAGAGTGACCCACCCCAGCAAAGACTGAAGATCTCTAATCATTCAACTACCACCACCACTACCTCCTTTCCACACTAACCATTGAAAGCTGGTTCTACACATGTTCTCATACCTCTGGTCACAAAAGAGAGAGTTAGGTACATATCTTCTGCCTCCTAAAATAGACATTTGAGGATGGGGCAGAATGAAATATTTTTTTAAACATTTAAAAGAACTACATACATCTCTAAAGAAGACAATCAACTTCATATACAAACCAGAAAATACGCAAGCATTACAATGGGAAAGGAGTGAATGTGGCAATATGCAACTTTTCAAGCAGACATGGATAGGAAGAAAATCACTATCATGGAGAAAAAGAGCTATACAGAGCACAAATATACAGATATATCTAATATATTTTGAGGCTCCAAACTATCACGGTAAGCTCTATTTCTTTGCAAAAATTAATAAATTAAATCTTTCTTTCCACCATGAGAGATCATGAAATCAACTAAAAGACACCAAGGTAATTTTACGCTGTGACACTCTTCTAAATTTAGGCCAGTGGGCACCACCACTATTTTGTTAGGCAACTAGACAATTATTTAGCAAGAGGTGCCTAATATGTGTAACTTTTATGAGAGTACTTTTATCCAGTGAGACTGCATGGTGCCTCTCCATGAGCAGTTCTACCACATCCAATTGCAAGCACATGGCGGCATGAGAACAGGGAGCATGGCCAGCAACCATCAGTTCTTCCTCCCAAATAAGTGTAACTCCTTCTTTGTCTTCTGATATCATAAGAAGCCCTAATCCAGCCCCTCCTTCCTCCCTTCCTCTTGTCTTGACCAGCCTCCAGCCTTTCTCTTTCATTCCCTTGAATGGGCCTTCGCCAGATTAATTTTCCTAAACCACATATGAGCCAACCAGTTAGAAGCAGCCAAGCCTCTCTGCCACAGGGAATCCTGTGCACACTCTGCCCTACCCCTCAGCCACACCAACCACTGCTCCCTAGCAGAATCTCCACTGCAGCCAGAATAGCTTTGATATGGCTGCTCTATCCTCCTTAATCTACCTAAGAACCCCTGACCACCTCCTCCCCACTTTTTCCAAGTTCCTTAAGTTCCACTTCTTGACTCTAGCCTGAAGGGCTCTCCTTTTCCAAATTCTAACAGCAGTACAATCCGCCATGGCTCTATTTGCCACCATGCCGAGGAAAGGAAAATGGTGCGAGAGTAAAGCCAAAGCAAAGAGAGAAGCTGAGATAGGAAGTGTGTTTTGTGTACGAGTATAAGAATCTTTCAATCCTTTCTGAAATGAGGCAAATTGATCAATTTTTTATATAACCTCCCAACCAAAATAGCTAAAATAAAAAGATAAAAACAATTTTAACGGAAGACAAAACAATTGTTGGCAAGAGTATTAAGCAAATGGAACTCTCTTATACTACTAGTAGGAGGGTATATTGCTCGATCGTTTTGAGAGAACAACAGCAACTACTGAGGTTTGGCACACGCTTGCCCCCTGAGCCAGCAGTTCACCAAAGCAAGGGCACGTATGCGTGGGAGACACACTGAATGTTCACAGCTGCACTAACTGTAATAGCCAAAATGCAAATGACCAACACCTGCAGAAGGAATAAATATCTTGAATGAGTGAATACAGTGACTTAAAATGCAGCAATATAAACGAGTGAAGTTAGCTTAGACTACAACATAGATTAATCTCCTAAAGATAATTGAAAGAAGCCAATCGCAAAAGAAATGGGATAAATGTTAGAACATGAAGAGGTTTCTGAGATTCTTAATGTTCTGTTAATTGAACTGGGGGTTAGTTACATGGATGTGTTTGTTTTGTGAAAATTGATGAAGCTGTGCACTTCTGATAATTTCTCTTATACACATTACAAATAAATTATATTAAAGGGTGCGTGCATGCATGTGTGTGTGAGAGAGAGAGAGAGAGAGACTCAGAAGCAGAACTAGCTGGAGCATGGGCAGCAAAGGAAATAGTCCAGAGAGCATGAACAGCATCCATAAACACAGAGAGCTGAGGTCATGGGCATGGGAACTGTGCACCTATAAGGTCCTGAGCTTGGATCAATGCTCTGCCATTGCTGTCTTACAACCCTTAATAATTTTTGAACTGGGACCTGTATTTTCTTACCCTAAGCCCTGTTGGATTTCATAGCCAATTCTGAGTACAGTTTTCTTGCCAGCTCCCAGGATCCAATCGATCCAAGTCATTGAATTGAATAGATTCAATCTCTAAAAACACTTTTGGATACCTTTTCTGGGAAATCTTAACTGCAACTGCCCTCACTACAAAGTCCCGAAGAAGCCCATTGACATCAAAGCAACAAGAAGTGGGGGAGGGGCTCACTGGAGGGAGCTGCTACTCTCTGAGTCCTGAGAAGTTTTCTGAATGAACCAGGAAAACCATTCAGTTCAACCAGATACTAGAAAGGAGAATTGCTTCCCCACTCTGCTGGTTACCACATTTCTGGCTTCTTTTCTTATTAAGGGGCAGAATTACAAATTTGAGAACAATTGGACATGCTTATCTTAGTTTTCCCTTCTCCCCATAGGGAACAAGGAACAGGTGGTTTCTGGTATACATTTAGTGGAAGGTCTTTGCAGCAGGTGAGGGAGGGTGCTGCCTTTTCAAGTGCCACCAATTTCAGGGGAAAGATGACTGTGCCTAATTCTGGGGGACACTAACCAAAAGCCATGTCCTCCATTCTGGGTTTTTTGTTTGTTTGTTTTGTTTTTTATAGATAGTAAAAGTGACATTTGGCTTAGACTTTCCTCTCCTTTGTCTTACCTCTCAAATCATAGAACCTGGACATGAAAAGGCGAGCTAACCAGATTTCTGACCCTCTACAAGATTATAATGCTTTGCCTTCTCTTTAAAAACGGCAGCAGAATTCTTGTGCAAGAACCACCCACAAAGTTCCATGACTGCGTTCACAGGATAAAAACCAGCCTCCAAGCTGGCCTCTGTGTGCTTGTCTTCCAGGCAGGAAGCTTGGCATCTCAGATAAAATAACCCTCTCCTCTTTCCAAATACTAATGAGCATGCTTCTCTTCTCCTCTCCTCTCCTTCCACTGCTGGGTGCCTTTGCAGAGGGGAATCCAGCCTGTCATCACTGGACAGCTAGGCCACCAAGGTTACTGACTCTCCTTCAGTCCTGGAAGTCCAACCAGGTAGTCATCTCACTGCCAAAATCACTCTCTGTTAAATTACATCCAATTCCCCACCCTGGGTTGAGCAGCTGTTACCACAGCCTGACTGTTGCCTGTATTTTCTGCCCGAATTTTGCTCAGAGTTAATCTGCGCAAGGCCCAGGAGATTTTCTGGGGTTATTCCACATGAAAGGAAGAACTCTGATTTTCAACTGAGAATAGATAAAATTCCCAGGGTACACCTCAAATAACTGCTATTTCTGACTCCCATCTGTTTGGTGGTGGTACTCAATTTCCATTAGCTCCAAGGAAACCTTTTCCTCTCATGTGATGACAGCATAAGAACTTTTTTCCTTTACCTGCTATCAACCTCCAGAGTTCCAAATTATGAGCCCTGCATTTTTGTCACTCACTCATTTTTAGAGAACCTGTCCTTTAGTGACTTATTCTATTCATGGGAATTTTAACCTGCATATTATCATGCTACCTTGCATTCATTCATTCATTCATTCATTATCTGTTTATTCATTCAGCAACCTAACACTTAGTGAACATTCATTCCCTCTACCCTACTATTCCTCTGCAAACTTTTCTTTATGTTCTTCAATGCCTTCTTCATAGGACCTCTCCCAGAAACTCTTCCCTGTTTAAGTCCATCCTATTCTGATCAGAGCTCTTTGGTCTGATTGATTTCTTCTGTACTTACTCAGTATTAGCTTTTTAGTCTGAAGCAGACTGTTTCATCTGCTTATTACTGAACTCCCAGTTCTAACCCCCAGGGCTCCCACACACACTGCTTAAGCTGTACTCATGTCCAATGATTTTTAGATGGGGAGTAGGATTGGCAGTGAATCAGTCTAAAGAGAGGGCCTGAAAAGGTCCTTTGTAGTTTATAAGAAGCATATCCAATATTTCACTGTATTTCAAGTAATAGTTATTTGTATTGATTTGGGCAATACAAGCTCTCTGAAGCACAGCTTGATAAAATATCCCTAATCTATGGGAATACAGAGAAAATATAATAATACTCAGTGGGAACTTGTCCTTGTAGGGAATGACCAGACTCAGAGCCAGGAGAAGGTGAGGTGTTTCGATCTGTCTACACTAGAAGTACTAGGTCATCTCTGTCATCAGAGATCTATGTTTCATATACATTTGTTCAAACTCTTTACTTGTGAATGCCCCTCCCTCCCCACTATGAAACCCCACTGTTCTCAATCAGCTGTTACAGACATCACTTCATACTTTGAGTTCCTTGGTTCTACTAACTACAAGTGGCCTTTCTCCTGAATGCCTATTAAGATGCCTCACCTATGACATGAATTTCACTATGGCAAATATTAACTCATTTTTATCCACTCACCCTCAAAATTTCCTTGAGGGCATAAATCGTCTACAACAAATTTGACTTTTATTCCAGAACCCTAAGAAACAACAAAGATCACTTCATTCTTTCTCTAAACCAAAGTAAATTAGCTCTAAGCTTTACCACCT
This sequence comes from Enhydra lutris kenyoni, assembly GCF_002288905.1. Lineage (NCBI taxonomy): Eukaryota > Metazoa > Chordata > Mammalia > Carnivora > Mustelidae > Enhydra > Enhydra lutris. Next base: position 97,287,201 of record NW_019154085.1, on the reverse strand, counting down.
GACTGGAGATGCATTAAATTTGTCTTTAGTGAGCTTCCTCCTCACATCTGCCCTCCCTCCACCACATGAGAAGAATACAATATTGGGTTTACATGGGACTAGGTAACATTGACAGGGGCTTCTCCTTTGAGTAGGGTACTGTCAGCTTTGGTGCTCACTTTCCAAGCCCACATGGGCAAGTTAAAGGAGGTGGTTCCACCACCTCATGCTTATACCCAAAGACAAGGTTAAAGCATTCTCAACAAGGCCTTCCCATCCTTTCCATCATGACAAATCTTTGTCTCTTCTGAACCCCATCTCCTTCACCCCCAGTTTGATATTGACTGCATTTTAGCATCTGCTTTGGCCTCGATTTTGCACATACTTACGCCTCGGTGAGGTCCACCCCCAGTCCTAAAAGGAAGAAATTCATCTTAGTCCCATTTGTTTCCTACCAGTAGCTAATGTAGTGCCTTAACGTAAGGTATTGAATGAATGATTAATCGTCTTCTTTCCTCTTTAATCCCAAGAGATACTTTCTGGGGCATACAACCCATACTGTAGAACTCAGCCCAAAGATGCCTCCTTCAAGGAAAGAGTCCCATGTCAGTCACTGTTCCAGACCCAGTAAATTTCCTACCTGTCATCACAGCTATTTGCACCTTTATGTAATCACATTTATCTGGGCCACAAGGTGGCAAGCTCCATAGGAGCTTTTTGTTCATTCTCCCTATTTCCTGCCTAGAAATCTGATATCTAGTAGCCACTCAAATAAATAATGACTTCAGTAATAAAGATCTCATCCCCCTATGATCGAGGTGTTTCTCTTACAGCTGTGGCTTTTGTTTTCTGATGTGTCTGAAGACATGGGATCATAGTTCTCCCCTGAGGTAAAAGCAGAGACTCCCCCTGCTCCAGGACCTCCCTCAGGAAGCAGAGAGCATCAAGATCCTCCTCCAGCTCTAAGCCACATTTTATCACTTTCACCTTGCCTTCATGGCCTTGTCCTGTTAGAAAAAAACCCTTACCCTCTCAACTTTTTCTGCTTCCAAGAGAGATCCATGCAAACCTGAGCAGGAATGACTGTTTCCTCAAATTTCCCCATAAAAACTCTTTAGGGGCCATTTAGGTCATTCTCTAAATACTGTTTTCTACCATTATCATGTGTAGCAATAGAGATGTTTACCTGTTGGGTTGAGAATAGCAAATAATCCAACTAGTTAATGTTTTGGACACTTGAGAACTAATAGTTGTAAAATTCTAAGTGAGAATGACATTGATCACATTGTAGGTTAGTCTAGGGGACTGTGAGAAACCTAGTTCTCAGTACTTATGGAAAAGATCCTAGTTATTTAGGGTTTAAATGGACCTCTTTTAGTAGTGTCTAGATCCGTGCTTTTCCATACAGTAGCCCTTAGTTACCTGTGGCTATTTAATTTTCAATTAAAAATTAAATTTCTCAGTCTCACTTAGTCACTACCAAGCGCTCAGTAGCTGCATTTGGCCTGTGACTGCCACACTGACCAGCACTATATCACATTTCAGTACAGAAAGTTCTATGGAACAGCACCCTTCAAGATGCCTTGAGCACACACCAGGTTTAAAACTGGTCTCTGCTTTTAAATAGGAAATGATCAATAAAGAACCACCTTCTTTACACCATGCCAGAGTCTGTTGTACCCGCTTCACACACAGCGCATCATTATATCTTTGTAACTTGGGAAATAAGTAGTATATTACCACTCCTCTAAACTCGTTTTCTAATGCTGCAATTGCAAAATATCACGGACATGATGGGTGTGTTTGATGGAAAATAGAAGGCCAGTAAAATGGGTCAGATGAATGACTCTACTTACCCACTTCCCTTTCTTCCTCTTTGCCCACAGGCCAAAAATATGTTGTGATGAGATGGGCTATAACTCCCAGCCCAGAGAGATGGCAATGTGGGTAATAAATCCTGCCCAGACCCTGCCTAAAAGGGCAGTTTCTCAGGTGGAGACTGAGCAGCCACCTCATAGACCAGGGCCAATCCCGTGCAGCATAAGGCTCAGATTGAAACAATTTAGGATTGCCATCCTCACCCACGGGGATTTTTGCAATGAAATATGCTAATTACCAAACCAGTATGATGGGCAGTGTGTAAGAAGCAACAGTTCCCCTCCACAAAAATAAAAATAATATGCAGCCAGCTCTCTATTAACCACAGCACCCAGAGCAATGAAAGCATAGGCAAGTGAAGTTATAGAAGATGCAAAGCTTTTCTCTAGCAAGTGAGCTCATTTTCAGAGGCTTCGAGACCGATTCTAATATAATAAACAGAGATAGAAATTTTATGAATGCAACACACATATACACAGCTTGACTTGGGAGGATCCCATGGGAACCAGCCCAGATACCCATTCAGGCTTGACATGCTCCTGCCGAGCTTTAGACTTCGTGTTCATAAACTCACCACTCTTTCAGGACCTTCGGGCTTAATGCAAATTAATTAAACTGCCATGCAGCTCATTTGACCATTATTGAGGTTTTAAAATAATTAAGAGTGAAAGCAACTAATTAAAGCCATTTCAGGCTGCTGCAGCAGTTTATGAATTATATAAGTTCCATATTAATGTGACTCCTCAGTGACTGCAGATCAGCTGGTGCGAGGTGGGCATTGGATATTCATTAAGATGGAATAAAAAGGCAACAGTAGCCATGACATCTTTTTGTCTCATATTCCCTGGCAGCTTCCAGGGGCTCAATGTGAAGGCACAAAAATACTATATTTCTATAGCATTTTACAAAGAAAATAATATCGTTTGTCTCATTTGATCCTCCCACTAATTCTATGAACTTGGCAGGGCTGGTGTTACTCTCTTTATTTTACATGAAAAGAAGCTAAAACTCAAACAAGTTAAGTGCTTCACACAGACAGTAAAAGTGGGAATGTAGTCAAATATCCAGGGCTAACTCCCAACCCAGTGTTTCTCCAGGATGCTACCGTGCCTCTCTTAAGGATCATGATTCTCCAAAGACAGTTCTACCAATCTGAAATTTCTAAAGAGAAAGTTTTATTACTTTGGCTTAAAGCAAGGATTCACATATTAAAATAAAGCAGAAGTATTTTCAGTGAGAGAAGAATAGAAATATTTTTGTTACATTTTCTCCTACAGAAAGAAAGACAAGACAGAGAAGTAACACCATTTTAACTATGGAAGCAAGCACACCGCCAAACCATAATGCAGTGCACCTTGCAAACACTGCAAGATCTGAGTCCAGTTGAGGGAATACGGCAAAAGCCAACCCGTCTACCTCAGACAATGATATTAAAGAAACCAGGACTATAGTTACATTTAGGAGGAATAAAGGGGTTATTGAATGGGTAGATACAGAAAGGGTACTTTTAGGATGCTGGAAACAGTACCTCATTGATGGTTAAATAGGTGTGTTCACTTGGTAATCTTGGGATTGGTGTACTTTCTAGAGTATTATACTTCAGTAGAAGAAAGTACATTTCATTGCTGTAAAAGTCATAGCCAACGATTGTTACATTAAAGCCAATGATCTTACCGTTAAAAATTCAGGATCAGGGGCGCCTGGGTGGCTCAGTGGGTTAAAGCCTCTGCCTGCAGCTCAGGTCATGATCCCAGGATCCTGGGATGGAGCCCCATACGGGGCTCTCTGCTCGGCAGGGAGCCTGCTTCTTTCTCTCTCTCTCTGCCTGCCTCTCTGCCTACTTGTGATCTCTCTCTGTGTGTCAAATAAATGAATAAAATCTTTTAAAAAAAATTCAGGATCAAAGACAGTCATAGAATAATCAGAGGGACACTTCTGTTAAATGAACACCCATGTTAATTAACCCATATGGAGTTCAGTTCTTCAGAGGGACTAGGAGAGGGGAATCCGAGAAAGAAACCTGCCAATAAACTGTTCCTATTTTTTTAATCTTTTGGGATCAATTCTTTATTAAGATGTAATTGATAGAGCTATAAAATTACCTCTCTTAAAGTGTATAATTCCATAGGTTTTTCACATATTTTTCCCATTCAGTAGGTTGACTTTTCATTTTATTGATGGTTTCTTTTGCTCTACAGGAGCTTTTTAAGTTTAATGGTTTGCTTGTATATTTTTCAGTCCTCTCTCTTTTGTAGGTCTAGCTAAAGATTCGTGAATTTTATCTTTTCAAAGAACCAGCTCTTAGTTTCATTTTTTTTTCTTATTGTCTGTTTAGTCTCTGCCTCATTTATTTCTACTCTAATCTTTGTTATTTCCTTCTACTAACTTTGGGTTTCATTTTTTTGCTTTTTTTTTAATTCCTTGCAGTATGAAGGTAGATTGTTTATTTGAGATTTTTCTTGTTTCTTGAGGTATGCATTTATCACTATGAACTGCTCTCTTAGAACTGCAATTGCTGCATCCCATAAATTTTGGTATATTCCATTTCCATTTATCTCAAGATATTTTTTAATTTCTCTTTGGATTTCTTCTTTGGCCTGTTTGATGTTTGGTAACATGTTGTTTAAACCCACTGGAATTTTCCAGTTCTCTTCATGTAATTAATTTCTAGTTTCATACCATTGGGGTTCAAAAAGATGTTTGATATTACTTAAATCCTTTTAAAGTTATTAAGACTTGTTTTTTGGTCTAACCATATGATCTGTCTTTGAAAATGGTCCATGTACACTTGAGAAGAATATGTAATCTGTTGCTTCTGGATGGAAGTGTTCTATAAATATCTATTAAGTCCATCTGTTTCAATGTGTCATATAAGGCCAATGTTTCCTTATTGATTTTTGATCTGGATGATTTATCCATTGATGTACATGAAGTGTAAAGTCCCCTACTATTGTCATATTCCTGTCTACTATTACCTTTAGGTCTAATTAATATTTAGGTGCTTCTATGTTGGGTGCATAAATATCTACAGATGTTATATCCTCTTGTGGGACTGACCCCTTTATTGTTACGGAATACCCTTCTTCATCTCTTATTCTTTGCTTTAAAGTTTAATTTGTCTGAGGTAAGTATAGCTCTCCAGCTTTCTTTTATTTTCCATTTGCATGGAATATCTCTTTCCATCCTTTCACTTTCAACCTGTAAGTGTCCTTATATCTAAAGTGAGTCTCTTGTCAGCAATGTATAGATAGATGGGTCTTGGGGTTTGTTTGTTGTTTTTTTTTTTTAATCCATTCAGTCACTGTGTCTTTTTATTGGAGAATTTAGTCCATAAACATTTAAATTAATTACTGACAGTTGTGTGCTTATCTCATTTTGTTAATTCTTTTCTGGTTCCTTTTATAGTTCCTCTCTGTTCCTGTTTTCTTTTCTTGCTCTCTTCCTTTGTGGTTGGATGCCTTTCTTTAATGTTACCCTTTCATTTACTTCTCTTTATTTTTTGTGTATTAATTATAGGTTTGTGATTACCATGAGGTTTGTATATAACAACTTATATCTGTAACAGTCTGTTTTAAGCTGATAAAATTTAAGTTTGGTCCCACTCTAAAGCTCAATATTTTTACTCTCGTTCCCCCACCCACATTTCTGATTTCAGATTTTTTATCTTTTTACCTTGTGTTTCTCTTAACTAATTTCTGAAAATATAGCTATTTTTACTTTTTACTACCTTTGTCTTTTAAACTTCATACTAGCCTTATAAGTAATTAATCCACTACCTTTACTATATATTCATCTTTCCAGTAAGATTTATTCTTCCGTGAAGTGTTTCTTGTTCCTAATTAGCACTCTTTATTTCCAGTTGAAAGAAGTCCCTTTAACATACCTTGTAAGGTTGATTTAGTGGCAATGAACTCCAGTATCTTTTGCTTATCTGGAAAACTCTCTGTCCTTCAATTCTGCGTGATAACTTTACAGGGTAGAGTATAGTCAGTTGGTAATTTTTTTTTTCTCTCAACACTTTGACTATATTGTGCCACTCTTTTCTGGCCTGCAAAGTTTCTGCTGAAAAATCTGCTTGTCTTGTGAAGGTTCCCCTGTGTTTTTCTTGCTGCTTTTAACATTCCCTCTTTGTCTTTAACTTCTGATATTCTAATTATATTGTGTCTTGGTGTGGGTCTCTTTGGGTTCATCTTCTTTGGAACTCTCTCAGCTTGCTGGGATCCTGATATTCCACAGATTAGGGAAGTTTTCAGCCATTAGTTTTTTTCAATATGATCTCTGCCATTTCCTCTCTCTCTTCTCCTTCTGGGAGTCTTATAATGTGATTGTTATCCCATTTGATGTTTCCCCATAAGTCTCTTAGGCTATCTACCTTTTTGTTCCCCTCTGCTCTATTGGGTGAAATCCATTGCTTTGTCTTTGAGTTGATAGATCCTTTCTTTGGCTTCATCTAGTTTGCTGCTGAATACCTCTAGGGTACTTTTTAGTACAGTTATTATATTCTTTAGCTCTGTGACTTCTATTTGATTCTTTCTTCTATTCTCCATATCTCTGTTGAAGTTCTCACTATGTTCACATATCCTTCTCCCAGTTTGGTGAGCATCTTTGTGACCATGACTTTGAACTCTTTTTCAGGCAAATTCCTTACCACTATTTTATTAAAGGTTTTTTTTTTTTCCCTGAGGTTTTGTTTTGTTCTTTCACTTAGAACATATTCCTCTGTTTCTTCATTTTGCTTGACTCTCTGTGTTTGTTTCTATACAGTAGATGAAGCAACCACCTCTATCTTGAAGGAATGGCCTCATGTAGGAGATGAACCTTGTCATTCAACCCTGCCCTGGATTTTTGTCATCCCTCCAATTTTTGTACTTGTCCAAGCAGTATATTATATTTTTAATGGCTTCCAGTAGCTGGGGATGTGCCAAGACCTTTCATTGTTCCTAAAGGTAGGCTTTTAGAAACCAGATTCAGCCTATTTGAAAACCAAATCCTCTTCCAGCAGCTTTTAAAAGTGTGCAAATATGTACATTCCTATGGGACCACAAGCATAAGCCCCACTGGCTACCAGAGCCAGGTAATCAAGAGGCATCCCCTGATTATGACAGCAGCTACAGAACTGGAGTGCCAGACATAAAAACAAGGGCACCAGGCATGTGTGTAGTTCCCTTCCAGGAGATACCAATGCCCTGGAGCATGTTATAAAGTGCAAAGGTAGTACCCACCCTCCTAGGTCCCTGGAGAAGATTGCAGTCAACCTATAGATGTGTGCCCCTCATGGTGCAACTATGAAGATAAGCTAATAGGCCTCTTCCACAGAAAGACTGGGTGCCTCATTTGTTGCTTCTCTGCAGTGCCCTGGGGGTGGTAGCTAGGTAAGAGCTCTTTCTCCATTTCTTTCAGGCTTGCGGGACCTAGAGACATGAACCTAGAAGGCCATCACACCAGGCAATCTACAAGTGTTCCATTGGGGCCAGCTTTAAAAATCAGGGTGCCAGACTCATGTACAAGCACCTTTCCAGGAGCTACTGGTGACCTGAAATGAGGCAGAGGAATGAGTGCACTAGCCTCCACTGGCATTCCAAGCTAAATGTATTGGGGCACATCTCACTAGTGCACATCATTTAAGCTGGGGTTTCTGATGTGCAGTCCAAGCCTTTTTTCTTCATAGAGAAGCTTCAGTTTGTGAGTTCTCTCCTGGTTGTGGTTCACAGCATGAAGTCATGTGGTTTATGGCAAGATTATATCTCAGCTCTTCTACCACCTTTGATGTGGGTTTTCTTTCATTCATCCGATGTGTAGGAGTTGTTCAGCTAGTTCATGGATTCTTTTCAATGAAAATTGTTTCATATGTAGCTGTAGATTCAGTGTTTCCATGAAAGGAAGTATTTTAGAACCCTCCTATGTCACCATCTTGTATCAAAACCTATCATTTTTTTAATGTTTGCTAGATTAGTTTGATAGTAATTTGTAAAGGATTTTTTAGTCTATATTCATAAAGGATATTAATCTATAGTTTTCCTACATTGTCTTTGTCTGGTTTTAGAATGAATTCTTCTACTTTTTTGGAAGACTGTATGAAAAATTGGTGTTAATTCTTGTTTAATGATTGGTAAAGAAGCCCCTGACTGGCTTAGTTGGAAGAACATATGACTCTTGATCTTAGGGTTGTGAATTCAAACCCCACATTGGGTGTAGAGATTACTTACTTATAAACATACATACATGTAGACATACATAAGAATGACAACAAAAAAACTTTTTAAAAATAAATAGGGGCACATGAGAGGCTCAGTAGGTTAAATGTCCAACTCTTGATTTCAGCTTCAGTTATGATCTCAGACCTGCTTTCTCTTCCCTGCTGGTCAATAACCTGCTTAAGATTCTATCCATCTCCCTCTCCTCCACCCCTGGTCTCTCTTTCTCAAAAAATTTAATGTGTGTGTGTGTGAGAGAGAGACAGAGAGAGAGAGAGAGAGAAATTGGTAGAATTCACAATGAAACCATCTGGTCCTGGGCTTTTCTTTTTGGGAATTTTTTTTTTAATTTAATTTAATTTTTTTTCAGGGTTCCAAAATTCATTGTTTATGTACCACACCCAGTGCTTTGATTATTAATTCAATCTTATTATTTGTTATATGTCTTTTCAGATGCTCTGTTTCTTCTTAAGTCCATTTTGGTGGGTTTTTTTTTTTCTTTCTAGAAACTTGTCCATTTAATCAGTTTTCTAATTTGTTGGTTTGCAATTATCATGGCCATATAATCATTTTTATTTCTGTAAGGTCAATTTCTATAAGTGAAGAGCCCCTCTTTTATCCCTGATTTTATTAATTTGAGTCTTCTCTCTCTTTTTTTTTTCCCTTCATCTGTCTTGCTGAAAATTTGTCAGTTTTGTTAGTCTTTTCAAAGAACCACCGGAGTAAATAAAAAGCAACATTCATTTACTTAGACTGTAAGAATTCCTTATGTAAAGAGCATCCATGTAGGTTAATTCAGCAGCTGCAGTGTCAAGGAAGAACTGGGTCACTTCCATTAGTCTGCAGTGAGATTCTCTTGCGTCTTGGTTTTTTTGCCCCTCCTCATGGCTGCCATTCCCCAGGTATCTTTGCAGATGCAGTAGTGTCAGTAGAAGAGTAAAAAAGAAAAAAAACCACACAACGTATTTTTTAAGACTTTGCTGCAGACCCTCTCCCACATTTCATTGCCAGAACGAGTCAAATGCTTCTCCGAGGTAAAGTCTCTAACAAGGCAAATGGGACTGACAGGTAGTTAAACAAATGTAATGGAATAGTTTTTCATAATTTTTTAAAAGATTTTATTTATTTATTTATTTGTCAGAGAGATCACACGTAGGCAGAGAGGCAGGCAGAGAGAAAGGGGGAAGCAGGCTCCCTGCTGAGTAGAGAGCCCAATGTGGGGCTGGATCCCAGGACCCTGAGATCACGACCTGAGCTGAAGGCAGAGGCTTAACCCCCTGAGCCACCCAGGTGCCCCAGTTTTTCATAATTTTTAATAGAATTTTAGGAGGGTTTTTGTTTGTTTGTTTGTTTTATTTTTTTTAAAGATTTATTTATTTATTTATTTATTTGGCACAGAGAGAGAGGGAGATAAAGTACAAGCAGGGGGAGCAGCAAACAGAGGGAGAAGCAGGCTCCCACTGAGCAGAAAGCCCAACACAGGGCTCGATCCCAGGACCCCAGAATCACGACCCAAGCTGAAGGCAGCTGCCCAACCAACTGAGCCATGCAGGGCCCCCCACTTTTTTTTTTTTTTTTTTAAGAAACTGATGTCTCTTATGCTAGGAAAAACGTTAAGCTAAAGTTCAACAATTATTTGGGATTCTTTTTCTTTGTCATATGTAACAATATTTTTTATTTTAGTAATATGCATACTAAAATAAATGCATACTATAACCCCAAGTTTCTAAAAAAAAAAACCCAGAAGATCAAACTCACAAGGGGTAGCTATTTTTACTCAAACATAAATAACACTAGGAGCAATAATATTACATAAATGTAATTTGCCTATAGTTTTTTATGTCATTATCTGCCCTTGATATCTCGGTCTTAATTAGTCCAAACCAGCTTATCTGTCATATTGGAATGCAAAAACAGAGCACCATGAGGGAAGAGAGAAGGGCTCAGAATGTTTATAGAACTGAAAGGGACGCTGTGGTTGGGGGGAATGGGGGTTCCTGAGCAGCTCTCAGGTAACAAGGAGCCATGCGGGGCAGCCACATGAGGGCTGGACATGTGATTTTCCTGTATCTCTTCCTTCCAAATGCATGGAAAGCCTCCTGTGGAACATTCAAGATCTGAGCCATGGTATCTATTTAATATTGACGATATGGCCTTGGGCCAGAAGTTGATGATACAAGGATGATCTTAGGGTTCCCACCCTCAAGCACTCACAGTCTAATGGGAAAGATGAACTCATAAAACCAATTTTGAGCGCAACAATGGGTGTGCAGTGGAATGAGCAGTTGCCCAGAGGGGGTGGTGATTAATTCAGTTTCAAAAAGCAAAGACAGCTCTATAGAGGAAAACTAAAAATCACAGGATGTGTTTGAATTCACCAAGTATACAGCACAAGGCAGGATTTTCCAGAAACTGAGAACAGAGGTTAAAGCCATGTGACCTGCTCAGGGAACCCAGGACAACTAATGTTGATCCAGTATGGCTGTGGAGGGTAAGGAAGCTGGAGCAGGGAGACGGGGACTAGACCTGAGAGCGCCTTTCTTGCCTTGCTAGGAAGAATGAAGCTTATCCTGTGAACCATGGGAATTACTGAAAGTTTTGAAGTAATGAAATGTCCCAGATGACACCTACAAAGAATGTACTACATCAGGTCAAGTTGAAAGGCCAAAACCCCATTAAAAGAATGGTGCACATGATAGATGTTGCAACTAGGGAAGTGACAGTAAGAAGAAACAAGAAAACAATCTCACTGACTGTCTGTGGGGTTGGTAGAGAGCAGTAAAATATGGTATGTCGGTCTCTGGTTTGAGCAACTAGGTATGTGTGTGCCGGAAGCAGGTTTGGCCCAAAGCAAGTTGAACTCAGGGTGTCAGCGGGACAGTCCTGGGAGGGTGCATATTTAGCAAGTGAGCATAGGTCTCTCCCCAAAATACAGATTTAGAAGGTTTGAGGTGGCATCTCCTGAAGCTATGGGGGAGAAGGTCAGGTTGCCTGGGGAGAGCAGCTAAAGTAGGAAAGGAAACTAGAAAGGCCTCCACAATTCTGGAATGAGGAAAGCAGCCTGAAAAGGAGACCAATCGGACGATCAGAGAGGTAGAAGAGATGAGAAAAAAAAACAGTGCATCTCTATCCAAAGGGTGAAAAAATTCCTCAAAGTGAATAATAGTCTCTGTTAAAACAAATAAATAAATAAGAGAAAGAAGAAAAAAAGGAGGAGGAGAAGGAAGGGGAGGGAGGGAAGGGGAGGAGGAGGAAACACATCCAGCATCAATGGCAGAGCTTGATGCCCCTTTAAGTGCCCTGGAATTCTGCAGCTTGTCTTCCCTGCCTTTTCTCTGGGGAAAGCAAGGCGAGGTCAGATGAGGCCCCGGGTATGAGGTTCTGGAGGAGGGAGCTGCACAAGCCCATGCTGCTCCTAGTGACCCTTTCTCCCCCACCTCCCTGGTTTTGAGCAGGGAACTTTCTTGTTCAGTTCTGTGGAGAATGTGCATTCTCAAATGGAGGTTTCTGGCAACTAAACATTAGGAACTTCTCAACCTGTCTCCTGAATGGTCCTCTTCCTCCATCTGACTTCATGAGGTGAAAGCCTGGGGTCCTCCCAGAGACAGCTGAGGAGAGGCCTGAGCAATTACCTTCACTATGATTTCACTCACCCATGGGCTGTGAGTTACAGACGGAAGCTTCTCGCAGCCTCCACCTTCGCCTCCTAATCTACTCACTCTGCTGTCTGAAGGTGGACAAGTCTCTGTAGAGAACCCCCCACACACAGTGAAGACACCGTCCCAGTCAACCCCTTGAGGAACAGGGGGAAAACAAAATTTTACCGAGAGCCAGCTCTGTGCCAGGCACCAGGTTAGAGCCGCGTGCCTGGTAGCCCATGGCCTAGCAGCTGAGGTACGAGCTTTCAGGCCCATTGAAGAAACTCAGCTGGGCATTCTCCCAATTCAGGACCACCTCACTCTTACTAGGTGGCAGAGACAGGGTTTGGTACCAGGTCTGCATGTCGCAAAGTCCAGGATTCCCCCCCTCCATAAAAGAGTTTCTGTTATATTTTTATTGTGATGGCTCCTTATTCTTCAGAGTCCAATATGCCAATGAGCCTGAGATAACAAAGGCATGCGTCCCTGCCATGTGGTGTACAAACTGGGGTTTCCTGACTCAGATCATATCTTAAGTATCTTAAGTTTCATGACAGATCCTCTTTCTACATAAAACAACCTTTTCACAGAGCATAGAGCCATTCCCTAATTTATCTCCAGTTTCTTGTGTCATGCTTCCTCACCGTGGAGCTCACTCCTGCCATTAAAGAGGCCAGACACCCTGAAAAAGTGCCGAATCCAAAGCCTCACTTTGTTTTCCGCGAGAGGGAAGAGGCAGAGCTGGGGCTCTATCACAGCAGCCCAGGCAAGGAGACCCCTGGGTTGCCCTCTGGTGTCTGCAGGCAGCTCCTCCTTCCCAAGGAGCCAGCGAGACCCCAGGCCCTCCTCTTGAGGTGGCTATCAGGCCATTGCAGACTTGTTTCTACACATTCTTGGGAGGGCCGGGGAAGGTGTGCAGAGCCTGGCTCACCCACCTGCCCCTTCTTTCTGGTCAGGTGAGCCTCTTGGGCAGAGAGAGCCTCCGGGGAACTGAGATGCATCCCTTGAATACGCCCGTAGAACTGACTCCCATCCCAGGCTGAACTTCTTAAGTCTGTAGGTGGCCTTGTCCTTCCCTCACTCCACCCCACTTTTAGGAATGGAATAGATGAATTTGATTTACGGCATGGACAGGTGCTCCCTTGCCTCCATCTGTCTGCATCGGTCCTGAATTTATGAGGAAGCTTGTACCAATCCCTGCCTACCCTAATAGGCTGAGCCTGGGCTTACCTGGACAGACGCCATCCTCTTCGCTAGGACTTCAACTCTACAGCAGGCTCATTTCTTATGCTGGTCATCTGTGTCATCAACCAGATGTTTCCCGGTCTCCTCCTGAGCACAGATACGTACTTCCCAAACCCTTTCAAGGCGGGCATGGACATTTTTATTCACTTCTTTGGTCAATAAAATGTAAGCAGAGGTGACATGTGTCATTTTCTAGGTGGAAACTTCAGGAGCCAGCTTTAGAAACCTTGAGATAAAGGATAAGGTTGCTGTCAGCCTGGGTCCCCTAAAAGATAATGGAATAGAGCTACTTTTTTTTTTTTTTTTAGTTCGTACATTAAATATTTTACTGAATTTCAATGATGCCTTGAAGATTGAAATTTACTCTTTTTAGGGGCACCTGGGTGGCTTAGTCGTTAAACATCTGCCTTTGGCTCAGGTCAGGATTCCAGGGTCCTGGGATGGAGCCCCGCATCGGGCTCCCTGCTCAGCAGGAAGCCTGCTTCTTCCTCTCCCACACCCTGTTTGTGTTCCCTCTCGCTGTCTGTTGATAAAATCTGTTGCCTAGTGTAGTGTTTCCAGCATCTTCTAGTGCTTGGCCTGTAGGAGACAGTGACTGCTGAATCTGAGAGATGAGGAGACTGAACCTCAAGCAGATGAAATCCTGCGACCACAGGCAGAGAATCTGACACAAGTTGTTCCCCGTCTGGAAGGCTCTTCTCCCCGGCAAATAGTTCCTCCTTCTCTTCCACACCTCAGGTTAATTCCCTTTCTTCCAAAAACTTCCCCGACTTCTTAAAGCATGAATTCGCCTTGTCCCCTGCCCACCGCCAAACTCCAGTAGTCACCAAGCAAAACAACAACAATAACAAACCTAGGATGCCATGGAAGTCCCTAGCAAAATTTCTTGAGGAAAGGGAAGCTGGTCAGGGAAGACTTCTTGGAAGAGGCACTGGTGTTGGGTAGGAGTGGAGGCTGTGTGAGTGATTACAAGGCAAAGAGACTGGCAATGTGGAGTAGGGAAAGAGGCATTACAGGAAGAATAAATAGCCTGTGCAGAGGTCCACAGGATCACCAGCCAGGGAGGGAGGGGCAGGAGTCATCAGCAGGGGCCACACATCCTCAAAGGCCTGGCTTACCTAAGAATGCTTCCTTTCCTGGTAAATTTTGGTAGCATCCCAACTCCAACCAGAGAAAAGGAAGAGAGGGGGAAAGAAGTATGCTGAAAGAGAATGAGAAAACAAAATTGAAGGGAAAAAGGACTAGAAAAGAACAGGAAGTCCAAAAAATTCAGAGTAGAGGAGACAATAAGATGAGTCAGGGGGGCATAGTCGCCCCAAGGATGTCAAGCCTGGAAGCTGTAAATGTGACCACTTTTGCAGAAAAGGTCTTTGCAGATGTGTTTAACTTCATGATATTGAGTTGAGATTGCCCTTGAGAGGGCATCCTCTCTAAATGGCATCCCAGGTGTCCTGACAGGAGAGAGGCAAGAGGAAACCCTCACAGACAAGAAAGCCATGTGGCCACCATGGCAGAGAGTGCACTGATATGACCATGAGCCAAGGGGCACTTGGTGCCAACAGAAGCTGGGGAAAGCTAGGAACAGATTCTCTCCTAGAGATCCTGGAGGGAACACAGTCCTGTCGGCTCTTTGATTTCAGACATCCAGAGTCTAGAACTGAGAGCGAAATGTACTCCTAGTGTTCTCAGATACCCAGGTTGTAGTGATTTGTCCAGCAGCCATGGAAATCTAGTACATACGACGGCAGACAATGACTCCCCTACTTTCTTTCTATAAACTCCTACCTTAGTCTGCTGCCTCCCGTGTAGCCAGCAAACATTTCTTGCACTCTCCTACCTCAGGTCTTCTCATTTCCTTCCCTTCCATATAGCCAGACCACACTCTAGTGCTCCCTTCCTCCTTTTCACCCTCCTCAGCCACTCATTCCATCCACCTCCCTTCTCCTCCCCCAGCCTCTATGCCCAACAGAACCACCATGTTGTTGGCCATGTTTCTCCACTCAGAGGGCCTCCAGGCTCTCCAAGACAAAGAACTATAACCACCCCCAAGTACTTTGTTCAGCACCAGACTCAATACACAGATTTGAGTGCACAAGAGGAAATTAATAAATCTTTGCCAGTTGACGAGTAATATGGACTTGGTTATTTTTACTACAACCATTTATGAAGTACCTGTTGAGTTCTAGGCACTAAGTAATGTGAATAATAGTAATGACCTTTGTAACAAATAAGCTGTTCCCACGCGCCAGCTACTGTGATGCCCACTGGAAATGTTTTATGTTGTTTAATCTCACCACCAGATTATGATTCTCTCCCTATTAAAGTAGAGTCAGCAGGGCCAGGGTAAGTAATTTGCTCCATGACATCCAGCTAGCAACATTCAGAGCCAGAGTTCAAGTCCAAATCTGACAGGTTCTCAAAGCTATGCTCTATGTAGAATCTTCTGGGTGGTGGTGGTTGGTGGGACCCAAACTGGCCATGTCCTTGACTGCTGTCTTGAGGTGCTTCCATTTCTCACACATTTGAGTGTTTTTTAAAGAGTGTGAATGCAGCTTTACCAACCAGACATCTGTGTCTCTTCCAGGACCTGACTTCGGCCTCTAGATGGCACTCAAAAAGTGTGTCTGAGAAGAAAGCCCGCCAAGCCAAGGGCGTTTCTGGCTTTAAGGGGTTCCCAGAGGTGAGCTGTGCCAAACAGACTGGAAGAACTGCCCAGAAGAAAATAGGCCAAGGGTCAGAGAAATGGATTGGAAAACATATTTCCTGAGGTGTTGAGTGCTAAAGAAAAAGATAGCAGCAAATCCACACACTTGTATTTCCGTGAAAATGGTAATCCTGGGCAAGGCAAACTATTTAAAAACATCTGTTTACCAGAGGCACACAGAAATCCCCACGGGTGTCCCAAAGAAAGGAGAATTATAGGCACAATCCCTGACAGCGAGGATGTCCAAACACCTTAAAAATCCCTGTTGAGACAGCAGCTCCTAAATGATTCAACTGCCTCTTAGCCAAAACACATAGCAACAGCCATAAATACACTGTAATTAACATCACACTCAGAGCAAAGAGAACTTTGAAAATATTTCATTTAGTATCTCCAAGGAGTCGTAGATATTCTTCCCCACAAGTGAGGGCGTTGTCAAATTATTTATCTAGAGCCAGCTGTGTGTTGTCTGAGTGAGAAGACAGCTAGAGATTGCTGTGTGTTTGGTAGGAAGAATGACAGCCCCCTGGGCCGCACAGCAGCCCTGACCTCAGGATCCCGCTCGAGACCTGGGCACGGCCAAGCAACCGTGTCCAGCACCCTGGCTCCCCGAGTGTGGGTCAGGGAGCGCTTCTCAGCTGTGAACTGTTTGCTCCCAGTATGCAAGGAGGTGAGCCCAGAATGTGAGGGTGAGCTCTGGAAATGTGGCTAGCAATCACACCTTGCCCTGACTTTGGGGCTGTGATGGGTTCAACAGGGTGGGACCAGCTCAAGTACAGCAAACCTGGTGAGTCATTTGTGGCAAGAGATTGGAAGCAGTCCCTCGCAGTACGGTCCATTTGCTGCTGTGAGGCAGGACAGAAATGAATTTGAGAAGCCCTGTCCAGAGGCAGATTTCTCTAGTTCGGCCCGCTCCAGGCCCCAGCCTTGAGAGGCAAAGGTTGCTAGCAGCGTCAAGCACATGGCCTCTTCGGTCAGGGAGAACTAGACCCACTGCCTCTGGGAGTCACCAGCTGTGGTACGAGGCCTACTATCTAACCTTTCGGATCTTTCGTTTCCTGAAATAGGGCTAATACTACATACCTTACAGAGTGTTGTGAGACTGTGAAACAGGAGATGTGGTGAGATTGTGAACGCTCAGATGGTTTTCAGACCCCTTTCTCAACCTCTCTCCATAAACAATGCTCTTTATCTGTTGGGAGAGTTTTCAAAAAAAACGAACCCCTCTTGGTCCTCAAGAAAACAGTGTCATCACCACTGTCTTGGAGGCTCATTAGAGCCAAAGCTCTGGATTTAATCAGTCATCAAATTGTCTTATGAAGAGAGAATAATAGATTAACAGACAAAAGAGAGAAAAGAGAAGGCCTGAGGGTGAGGAATAGAGCTGAAAGGGGAAGGAAAAATTCTCTTGGACCCCAGGACAAAGAAAATCTTCAGACCTGATGCAGAGGAAGTGAAGGATGAAGAAGGCTGGGGGAGCAAAAGCTCAATGCTGATTTTGGAGGAAGGTTCCAGAAGAGAGGACCTATTATCCTGGAAGAGTGGAAAGGGGACACTGGGCCTAGAGCTCCCAGGACAGTCTGGTGCTCAGAACCACGGGTGAGCCCGGTGGCCCTCACTTGTCTCAGGCCATGTTCCCAGGGAGGCCCTGACTTCGTCTCTGTCCAACACCTTATCCCACAACCACCTGGGCGGTGAGACCCTTCCAGCACACATGACCTTGCTGCTTTCATGGATTCCTGTCGTCCAGTAAATAATATCTGAGTGCCTGCTAAGTGCCAAGCACCATTCGGACACTGGACACTCAGCGGTCAACACAACGCAATTCCTTCTGTCCTAGAGCCCATCTTCCACACATGGTGAGAGGAAGCCTACAAAATATCAAATAAATGACAGTCCCTCGTCATGAAAGAGTGGCATACCGCCACTTGCTTCAACGTAGATAGGGTATCCTATGAGTATTTAAGTTATAATCTGGAGCAGGACTTTTTCTGCTGAGGCCCATGGAGTGAATTCAGGGGAGTTCATGAACTTGGACTGGAGGAGAAAAAATTACAACTTTTTTCACTATGTCTATAGAATTTAGAATTTCCTTTAAGCATGAAGGCAGACAACTATAGAAGTTCCTGTGAATTTGTAAACAATGGAAGTTACAGACATTTGTATTTTATATTACAATGGTTACAGGAGTTTTGAAATGTCATTTTTGGGCTTCATGGTTCCCCAAATCGAGGCGGTTCTGAGACCTGCCACGTGACTGTAATGTTCAACACATTAATAGAGAAGCACATGTATCATTATATTACATATATCTGGTTTTCAGAGTTTTGATGACTGTATTCCATCTACCTGGTTTCCTCCATTTGTAAACATTATGTGTAAACATTACTCTGGGAAGGGATCCCTGCCTACCAAAGAGGCCCCAAGGCTCAGAAAACATGCAGAGCTCCCGCTCTAGGTCCTGCTCTTAATGTTGAAAGAGCCCTTATCAGGAATCCACCCTCCAGGTACTGTCAGCACATGAACAACCCCAATTAGGCATGTAGACTCTACAGTTCTGAGGTAGCCCTCCCAATCTGGCCCTTTTGATCCATGTAAGAGCGTTTATAAATTAGCAACAGGGATATTAAAAGCCATTTTTCATTGGTCCAATAGTAGTGCTCAATATAGGTAGAAAGAACATAAATATGACCCTGAATGAAGAGGAAGAGGAGCTGAGTGAACCCAGAGGCTTAAACCCTCTGGAGTGGGGTACAAGGCCTGGGACTCTCATTTGATCCTGTGGTGAGATATTTAGATTCCAAGAGGAGAGTCAAGCTCTCTGCTTCTCTCATCTGGAATATTATCTCATTGACCTCCAGTTGATGCTTTGTACAAGGTATTTGGAAGTAATTACCTAGGGAGCTGAAGGCTGAGTTTTCCACAAAGCTACACAACAATGTTGCATGACTCTTTGCGCCTGTTTGCCGCAGTATTTGTATGAGCGGCAGAATTCCTCCTGAGACCTGCTTCCCTTGTGCCATACCAGCCAGAAGCAAGGGGATGGGGAGACTGGAGAGAAATGGAGACCACCTTCATGAGAACACACAGAGACTGTTTATTCGGAGCTTGCCACCGCAAGGGGGTCAACCACTATCACTTGCATTGGGCAGAGACTCAAAGGGAGGCACAGGAAGGGGAAAGCGCTGTGTGTGAAAAGGGAAGGCTTTGGGTATGCTCTCTTTGCCGGCTGTCGGTGTGAGGAAGCTGGAGGAAGGCTCACTAGAAGCAGAAAATCTCACGGCATTGGGTGGAAGAGCTTATCCGGCATTCTCTGGTTGGTGCTGAGTTGGAAATGAGAACAAAAAGGAGGCAGGGGGAGGTATGTCTGAGTGGCTCAGTCAGTTAAGCATCTACCTTCGGCTCAGATCACGATCTTGGGGTCCTGGGATCGAGCCCCATGGTTGGGCTTCCAGCTCGGCAAAGAGTCTGCTTCTCCCTCTCCTTCCGCCCCTCCCCCCTGCGTGTGATCTCTCTCTCTCTCTCTCTCTCTCAAATGAATGGATGATATCTTTAAAAAATAAAGAGAGAGAGAGAGAATGAAGTTGGTAGTCCTTGTCCAAGTCTGACCATTCTGGATTTGTTGCTTCAGAGGCTGGGGTTTGGCTTCCTGGATGCGTTGCTACAGAGGGTGTGGGTCCGCGTTGTACCAGTATGGATGGTCTGGCCGTTCTGTGTTGCAATTCCATGCATCAGAGCTTACAGAGCTCACCTGCCTCTAGCAGGGCAAGGTGAGGAACAGCTGCCAAAACCAACCTCATGGCCGTGAGAGACCCATTCAGCTTCCGTCTATTGACAGGGGTTACATATGCATAAGGACATCTCCAGCCCAGTGATGGTCTTGAATATCCTGTGGGATAATGCTGAGCCAGATCCTCAGACTTTAGCCTGGAGCCGCTGTACTAACCACATCTTATTCCCCTGAGCTGCGATGTGGTTCATGATACCTAATCCATCAGGAAAGCTCTGGACACAGTCCCTGACACTAAGCACTCAAGAAAATAGTTTTGTTTTTTCTTTTTAAAGAAGAGGCAGCACTTTGCTAAGGAGTTAGGCTCTATGCCAGTACTTCTCAACCAGGAGCCCCCCAGGGACCATTTGACAGTGAGTGGAGATATTTTTGATTGTCACCACAGGGGTAAAAGATGCTATTAGCATCTAGTGGGTAGAGGCTAGGGTTGCTGCCAAGCACCCTGCAAGACACAGGACAGCTCCACAGCAAAGAATTATCCAGTCCAAAAGTCAGTCATGATGAGGCTGCCCATCCAAGGAGAAAGAGGGAGGAGGTGTGGGTAACAGAAGGGGGTTCTGCCGGCAGGAAGCGTATTGATCAGCAGAGAGGACTCTGCATTGAGGTTATGGCTTGGACCCTGCTCCGGCCACTTCCTTGTGAGTCCACACAAGTTCCCCAACTACTCTAGCAGTGGTGCCTCCCTGATGGGATGTATTGTTAGCTAACCAAGCCAATCTCATCTCACACATAGCTTAGGTTCCTTTAGGCAGATACTAGTGGGGGAGAGCTGGCCAGCTCTTGCTCTACAACTTAGCCAGCATTCTAAAAAGGAGGAAGTTTTCAAAATTCTGCCACGCCTATAGACGTTTATTAACAAGCAAACCCAGAAGTCCTCATAGTGTTTATCTGTAAGGCTCACAACATCCTAGCTTTCAGTCCCTTTAGCTCCAACCTGCTTTGCTCAGCAGATCCCCTATGAGAGGGACACAATGACTGTGGAGGCAGGGTTCCATGCAATGACTGTGGAGGCAGGGTTCCATGCATGTTATAATCAGCATCGGGCACCAGTCTTCCTCCTTGCTCATGGCTTCACACCAGACAGATCAGGGATGTAGCTCTTCCAAGTTATTTCTCATAGTTCAGGCTGGAGGGGGTCTCTCTGCATCTTTCTAAAATATTTTATCCAGCCCAAATATCTTGAAGATCTGCCTGCATTAGTGTAACTACAATCTCTCTCTCTCTCTCTCTCTCTCTCTCTCACACACACACACACACGCACACACACACACACACAAAAATACAATGTCTACTTTAAAGTAAGTCACTGATAAGACAGCTCAGAGAGATTACATGTACAAAGCATTTAGTGCTCTTCCTGGAATATTAGTAAGTATACAATGTATGTTTGCTATTAACATGATCATTCTTTAGAGGTGTTATTTATTTGTCAGGGAGAGGGAGACAGAGTACAAGCAGGGGGAGCAACAGGCTCAGGGAGAAGCAGGATCCCACCCAGTAAGAAGCCCAGTGCGGGACTCAATCCCAAGATCCTGGGATCATGACCCGAGCTGAATGCAGATGCTCAGCAGACTGAGCCACCCAGGCATCCCTAACATGATCATTTTTGAAAGTCTCCCTCCAGCTCCTTGAGGAAAGGAAGGAGGTTTTTGTTTTGTTTTGGTTTTTTATGTTCATTTAGCCACTGTATAGCACATAATTAGTCCTTGATGCCGTGTTCAGTGATTCATTAGTTGAATATAACACCCAGTGCTCACCGCAGCACGTGCCCGCCTCAATACCCATCACCCTGTTACCCCCTCCCCCACCCTCCTCCCCTCTGAAACCCCAAGATTGTTTCTCAGGGTCCATAGTCTCTCACGGTTCATTTCCCTTTAATATCTGAGAGTAACATAGGAAAGGAAGCTTCTGGCACTTGCTGAGCAGCTCCCGTGAAGCTACCCACTTCCCATGCTCTGTGGCGTTTAACTGGCTCAGCCACCTGGCCAGGTGGCT
Source organism: Enhydra lutris kenyoni (assembly GCF_002288905.1). NCBI lineage: Eukaryota > Metazoa > Chordata > Mammalia > Carnivora > Mustelidae > Enhydra > Enhydra lutris. The sequence goes on along the minus strand of NW_019154085.1, from coordinate 97,265,778 downwards.
TGATTATCACCAATCCCATCTGAGGAAGCTCGGATGGCACAGGCACCTCGCCCATGGAGCCCGTGGGTGCCCAAGCCAAGACGGAAGCCTCTTTCGGGTGGGAATGTCTGTAGTAGCCCTTGCTGCCTCCTTGGAACGGTGGTGTGAACTCCCAGTGAGAGGGAGAGATTCAAACCCAGAAGTATCGAGAAGATAAAGCCGAGGGAGTAGGAGGCAATTGGGAATTACAGAGAATCGCTGCTGGAGGCTGCCAGCCAAGCACTCCACGGGGAACCGGGAACACGGTCTGATAAATGGAGAGCTAACAGGGTATTAGCTTCCCGGGTGTTGTCATGGCGGGGGTTCTCCCAGATGCAGAACTGGAACCAAAGATCTGGTGCAAGTGACAAAAGAAAGAGGAGGGGCAGTCAGCAGGCTAGGGGAGAGGGGTCGGCCCTTTGGGACAACCACAGCTGTCAGCATAGGCCTGGGGCCCTGGATCCCAGGCAGGCCTTAAGCTCTTCAGGCTATTCTGGCTCACCTTGGACTGATGGTTCTGATGTACTTGGGCAGTCTCTGAAGGCACACAGAAGCTGGGGGACTGACACACAGCAAATAAAAGGAACCCCAGGGGCCCTGGACAGGGCACTAGCAGCATGCGCCGTGGTCGTCATTGTTGGGATCCAAATGGGTTTATCCTTTGACATCCAGTAAAATCCAGGTCCTTCCTCTGGCCCAGCTGGCTTCCTGGTTGACCCTGCCTAGCCATGTAATTCAGTCTTGCCTCCCCTGCTCTGTTCCAGCCACACTGACCTCCTCACCATCCTTCAGAGACACGAAGCATACCCTAGCCTCAGCCTGTGCTTGAGACCCTCTTCCTGGAGAGCTCTCACTTCCTCCAGGGCTTGCCCCAGAAAACGTCTTTTTCTGGGAGACCTCATCACCCTTCTAAAAGGAGCACCCCTACCCTTCTTCCCTTTCCCCTGAATGCGTTTTCCTCATCACCACCTGACTCTGCATCTTATGTATTTCTTTGTTCGCTTGTTCACTGTCTGCCTCGTGATAGAGCAGCACTCTGTTGTAAGCTCTGTGAAGGTAGGGACTTCCGCCTGTTTTGATCACTGCTTCTTCAGTGGCTAGAACAGTTTCTGGTACAGAGAGGAGGTCTATAAACACTGGCTGAATGAGTGAATGAACACATGAACACAGGAATCCAGAATATATTCCCTTAAGGCAGCATTTCTGGAAGTCAGAATTCCTTGGGGGAATGTATGACAAATGCAGATTTCGCAGGGGTGCCCCAACTAGAAAGGACAGGAATTCTGAGGATGCCCTTGGTAGTGTTACCACACAACCCCCATACAGCTATGCAGAGGCCTCCAGCATAAGGAAGGTTGGTGGAAGGAAGAATTGCTTGGCTGCTTGGCTACTGAGGCTGGGCACTTGGCACCAGGGTCCCAGCCCTCCCCTCCCAGCCAGGTTCCCAGAACCCAAGCCCAACAAGGAAGTAGGAGAACTGTCAGGTACAAGGGATACCTGTGAACTTAAAAAATGTAGTTCTCAGGGGTACCCATGTTAGAACATTAGGGGACCCCCACCACTTTTCACCCACTGTCTAAGCCTTCTTAATTCTGTGACTTCTGGGAAGGGGGTTCCTCAGGACTGACTGAGATTGAAGCTGAGTCAAATTATTATTATTTTTTTTTTTTTAGGACGTTGAATAACCGTATTTATTTGCCTTCTAGGCCCTGTGGCATCTGTTGTTTAGCTCACAAAGTTCCTGTTGACTGAAAGACGGGTTTGTTGATCCATAAAGCTGGGATGGGCGCGTGAGGTGGCTAGAGCTTGAGGACTCCTGGGTCAGGCCGAGATCCCTCCCCCAGTTCTGCAGTCCCCAGACAAATGGCCTGGCACCGGCTCGCCGCCCCTCCAGCCGGGAAAAATATGGAACGCTTCACGAATTTGCGTGTCATCCTTGCGCAGGGGCCATGCTAATCTTCTCTGTATCGTTCCAATTTTAGTATATGTGCTGCCGAAGCGAGCACAATTATTTTTTAATAAATAAATGAGAAATAGCAACTTGGTATTTTAGTTGTTTTTATAACTAGCTGTGGGTCAATTAATTACCAAGTTAAAGTAGGTAAATTAATTATATCTACTTTAATATATCGTTTCAACCTTCTTATAATATATATTCTTTAATCTACCTCTCAGTAGTAATAATATCTAATATTTACTCAATATTAAATTCAAATTATACTCAAGAAATCTGAAATTTTTAAATCTTAAATTTGAAACTGATACTAATATGCATATTTGAATTAAAAGGTGAATTAAGACTATGTCACCAGAATCAGAGTTATTTTGACATAGAGAAAAATTAATGGAGATGTCTTCATTGTTTTGTTTTGTTTTTAACAAAGATACTTTTAATATTTTGGGAATGACGATATCTTTTAAATGCAGATTCCTGGGCCCCATCTCAGGTCCACTGAGACAGAGCCTCTGGTGGTAGGGCCCTGGAATTTGCATTCTTACCAGGCTCCACACAAAATTCTAACACCTTCTATGAAGTTTGAGGATCCCTACCATGTCTGCCCTCAGGTGAGTAGGAATATCAGAATAAGCAGAGGGGAGGGGTAAGAGCTAGGCCCTGGCTACCCACTCCAACCCTGTGCTCCAGAGTACTTGGTAAGGAATCCTGTGATTAAAAGCTCACCTCCATTTCTCTTAGATGTGGAAAAGTCTAATTCTCCCCTGGCCCAGAAGTCTCTGTCTCTAGAGGGCTGCTGAGGTGGGCTGAATAACCCAAGTGTGGGGAGGAAGGCTTGACTTCATAAAAAAAGAAGGGTGGGCAGAAAACAGAAGGAAAATGGTAGAATTGCCGAATAATAAAGGTTCATACCAGGAATAATGTCACTCAAGGTATCTTTAGGACATTGTGGAAACAGTAAAGAAAAGCCAGACTTCTTGGAGAACAGGCAGCCTATGAGCTGGATCCAGAGAAAATCTTCATGGCTTAAGGAAAAGAGTGGCTGTGGTAGACATGCCTCGGGTTCACCCTCACTCAGCCCTGCATTTTCTCTGTCCCTCTGGGAGAACCATCTCGCTAATGTGACTTGGGTTTCTCATCTGTAAACTGTGCAAAGTTATCTCTGCCCTTACCCTTGACCTTTGGAAAAGTGGACTGGAGAGTCCGCTGAGAGAAAATTCTCACGTTGGTCGATCATGCCTATACTCCAAACAATGAGCAGAAACAAGCCTGTCCCGGATCCCAGGCCCATGGTCTAATTGACATTGCTTAACCACGGCAGGCGCGTGGCTGCCAAAACTTTGAACTTTCATCTTCTTTCCACCTGGACCAGTCTTTCTCCTTACGTCCATGCTGGCTTGTGGTACTTGCTGGCTGACGATACCTGAATTCCAATTAATGTTCTTCCTGGAACATTCTTTCATCTCTGCATGCTGCCTTCTCATCTCTCAGACTTCCTCAGAGAGACCTGATCAGGCCTCCTTATCCCCCCACTCTTGCCCCAGAGACTCTCTGTTATGTCATTCTCTTGTACCTTTGTCTTAGGACGTGGCACTCTCTGAAATCATCTTGTTGGTCCATTTATTCATGGGTTTATTGTCCACATCTTCACTGGCATGTGAGTTCCTTGAGGGCAGGAGCCTTTTCCTACAAGCACATTCCCTGAAAAGATGCCCATACATATCCAGAGAATGAATGAATGAGTTACTCATCCCTCTTAGTCCACCTCCTCTCTGTTCCACTTTCAATTCTCCCTGTCATCTCTTGATCTTTTTATCTCTGCCCTCCCCCTCCAGCCCCCACCTCTTCCTCTTTGGACTGTCCCCTAGATGGTGCTGGAGGTGAATGTTCTGGGCCCTTCCTTTCCTTCCAGGGTATTGGTCTGATACCTAACCTCAAAGGGAATCATCGAAAAGATAGTCAACAGTCCTCTAGCTAATGCTGCTAACAACATGGCTCTGACGCATTATTTTGCCTCCACTCTCTCCTCATCAAAGATGGCCTTCTGGCCACTCAGTCTAGGAAGGGATGAAATGGGGAGATGGAGGGAGAAAACTCCATCTCGCCACATTGTCTGACAGGCATCAAAGGGGGCGATATGTGGGAGCTCAAAGTGAAAAGCCCTCGGAGGGTCTATAAAAGGGGGAAAATAAGATTGCCTTTGGACAAATAAGCAGGAACCCACCAACATATGATCAGGGCTGCAAGCTGGGGCCAGCCCCTCTAAAGGAAGACTCTTTCTCTGACAGAGATGTTGGTCAGTCCTAGAATTAGGTAAATGTTTATTTAGCCTCATTACTTGCCAAACACCTTGCTGAGAGATTTCCTGGCATTATCTCCTATAATCCTCCCAATGGCCTCTTCTTTGCTGCCATTGGCTTTATCATCAATGGGAACAGGAAGCATGTCTTTTGTTTCTCATAATTCTTTTCCATAACATTTTGTCCAAACATCACAGAACAGAACACAATCCTGGGAGGAACGATCAGCATTGGTGGATTGATTCCTGTAGCCAGAGGGTTCCTCCCTTCTCAAATAATCTCCTCCCATGGCTTCTCCCTCTACAACAGCTGCACTGCCCTTAACCATAGATTCTTCTTTTCCCTCTGTGACGAATACTGCTTTCATCTATCTTTGACAAACATCATTTATTTTAAAGCAATACAGCCTGGTGAGGAGTGGTAGGGGTCAGAAAATGCAAAGTTCCACTTACAAAATGATTAAGTCCTGAAGCTATAATGTACATTATGGTGGCTGTCACTAATAATACTATATTGCATATTTAAAAGTCGCTAAGAGAGTAGAACTTGAAAATTCTTATCACAATAAAAAAAATGTAACTATGATGGTGGTGGATGTTCAATAGACTTGTGGAAATTGCATAATATATATAAATGCCAAATCATTATGTCATACCCCTGAAACTAACATATTGTCATGTCAATACTGTCTGTCATCTACCTGTCTATCTATCTGTATCTATATATACATATATATTGGCGGCTGGGGTAATGGACGTTTGAAATTCAGAAACCCATGTTTGAATTCTAGTGCTGCTATGAAACAGCTGTGGGATGACAGTGGGCAAGTTAACCCTTTGTGTCTATTCCCTAAAGGGAAATCAGTCTCAGAATAGCTGATCCTAGAATTATTCTAAGAGTTATTTTAAAGAGTTGAAGTATCAAGTTTTGGGGTTTTTTGGATGTATGTCAACTTTATTTTATTATTTCAGTGTTCCAAGATTCATTGTTTATGCATCAAGTTTTATTCATTACAAAGAGTTAAAATGTAAGTAAAGACAAAGCACAGTACTTGGAAGGAAAGGTCAAGCCAGAGAGAGTATTTTGGGGAGAAGATAGTAAGTGCTGGTCAAGTGAGAGCCAGTAGGATTTTCTTGGTTGTAAGCAAAAGAAACTGCATTTGGCTAACTTAAGGGGAAAAAAAGGAGTTTGTGAAGATACTAGGGGGCTCACTGGCTTAAAGAGTAATCAGAATGGTCAGCCTTGGGAAGGGCCTCGGCTGTTGAAATTCATTTAAGAGCATAATTCTGGGTATTGCACTAAGATGATTTAGCTCCAATTGCCTTCCATTCTAATCCTGGTTTCAGTTCACTTCACATTGGAAATCCAGGATAGAAAATCTGGGTCAGGTCGCCTCTTTTCTTGGGGGAGCAATGAGGGTAACCACATGACTGGGAGTCACAGGGCCAGGGTTGAAATCCCTACCAGTTTCCTACTGCTGCTGTAAAGAATTGCCACACACTTAGTGGCTTAAAATAACACACATTTATGATTTTACAGTCCTGCAGATCAGAAGTCCAAACCATCTCTGTGGGCTAACATCAAGTTATCAGCAGTGCTGTGTCCCTCCCATCTGCTGCAACAGCCTGACATAAATAAGGTAATCTCTGCCTGACTATCCCCACACCTTTGCCACATACTATAACCTGATTAATGGAGTGCTATCCCATCGTATTCACAGGTCCTGCCCACACTCAGTGGGAAGGGATTATATACACCATCTGTTTGTCCAAAATATACCTTCTAGTAAAGTCAGGGTGGACAGGTAAACCAGATTGTAGAGCAGCATATGAAATGTTGGCACAAAAGTGTGTATGAGAACTTATGGGCAATTATGAGTAAAAGTGTTTGGAGACGAAAGGGAGAAATAGGCTTCAGAAAGGAAATGAATTCTGAGCTGAGTTTTGATGGATGAAATTTGGTCTCTGATGTGAGCTGCACATACACACCAAGGGGGAACCAAATTCAGATTTCTTGGTAAAAGACTAATGCTTTAATCTAGATGATACCTGAATTCCAAAAATCCCAGAAATTAAATCTAGGCAGAATTAGTCACGTAGTCAGCCAGTCAGGCCACTCTGACTTGCTTTGGCAATTTAAGGAAGCTTAGATAATACATCTGGAGCCCATTTCTAAAGCCTGCTGCATCTTGAAACTCTTCTTATTTTAGGATTACTGGAGAATTTTCAGAATCTCTTTTCAAAAAAAGAAAAATGCCACATGGGAGCAGGCACATGTGGTGTTGCTGGGAGGAAAAAGAGTCTTAGTATTGTCTAGATAGTATGGTAGTTGGATTCACCAATCAGCCAATTGCCCTGGGCTTATTAGTTCCCTTTTAATCTTACATCGCAATATAGAATGGCAGGATGGCATGAAATGTGAAAAAGAAAAGAAGGCAGAGAGGGCAGGAAGATTATTAAAGCAAGCACAGATGGAAAGGGATCGAGTAGGAAGTCGTTCATGAATTTCCAGCTGGCTAGTGGTGATTGATCATAGGTCACTGGCCAGTGGAGGGGACGTGGGGGTCCTTATTCCTGAGACGTATCTTTTTCATCAGATCTAAGGTTGGTCCAGCCTAGAGTTAACCAAGCCTGAAAACTTAGAGAATTCAAAGTTTGTTTATTTGTAAATTTTTATCCAAGTAACTCATGAGCAAGTTTTTAACATCAGGTATACAGAGGGATATGTGATGAAAGGCAGTCCTCTCTGTGGATGCCCCCCGCCTCCACTGCCCCTGATCTCTGTTTTCAGTTGTCAGAGTAGTTACTGCACTGCCTTCACATACTGTGTTTATGTTCCTCCAGCTTTGCAGACTAACTGAGGGGAAATCTCCAGACTCCCTTTAGTAGAGGAAGGTTTATCTCACCCGTAACATCATACCAATCCCTAACTTCCATGATGTTTTACCACTATTTGCACTGCTTCCATTGATTATTTGTATCACTTTATTTATTTATTTTATTTGAGAGAGAGAGAGTGCACACACAAGTAGGGGTGGGGGAGGGACAAAGGGAGAAGGAGAAGTGACTCCCCGCTGAGCAGGGAACCCTGCACAGAATTCAATCCCAGGACCCTGGGATCATGACGTGAGCTGAAAGCAGAGGCTTAACCCACTGAGTCACCCAGGCGCCCCTTTTTATCACTTTCAATTATTTCTTGTTGCATTGCCCAGTAATAGTAGTAACTCCTGGCTTTCTCCCTTGTGTTGGAAGGATATTTTATAACAAGGGTGTTGGAAGGTGAAAATAGTTACACAGAATGTTAATAGAGGGACCATAAAAGAGGTGTTTCATGTATAAATATGTTTAAGAAATCTTGGGAAAATCAATAGAACGCGTTTCTCTGTAATGGATCAGCTCAGAAGCTTTGATGTGCAAATGTGGGGTGCGAAGCTTCAACAGTGCATGTAATGTGCAGTGTTTCTCAAACTTTTGATCATAGGAACTTTTTTTACTATGGGACATCTATTAATATCTCAGGGAAATGTTTATGAAAGGTGGAGGAGGCCCTCTCCTGTATGATGTAGTGGAAGGAGTACCAAAGTCTCCTTTTAGCAAAACAGGCATGACCTTCTCACCCCCCGCCCCCCAAGCGCATGCTACCTGCCGGTGTTCCAGTAAGTACTAGCACATTACACCCATGAGCTCTTACACCATCTTACATGGAGAGGGACTGAGCTTTAGCAATGCTGAGTAGTTTGCCTGGCATCCCACAGCTAGTTCAGTGGTGAATTAAGGTTTCAAACCGAGGCTCAGAATCCCCTAACTACTCTACCCTATCTAACACGGCCTGAAACACAAAAGTACTTTTAACAGAGCTTAGTCACTTTAGAGTTCCATAATGGTTATGCTGGCTCTTACCTCTGTAGAGCAGGTTATAATACACCAATAGGATTTACTTCCACTATTTCATCAGTCTCACCCAACCCTGTCACATAGCTAGAGCTGATGCATATAGAGAAGTTGAGTGTGTTGTCAACTCAACATAGCTAGCCAGAGATAAAAATAATCAGGAGTTTGCTTTATTACTGGCTATATCCAAAAGACTTGACTTTCCAGATTTAACAAATAAAACACAAGACTCCCAGTTACATTAGGATTTCGGATGAAGAATAAATAACTCTTTAATTAATAGTTCCTTAATGTAAGTAGGTCCCAAGCAATACTTGAGATATACTTGTACTAAAACATTGGCCATTGTTTATCTGTCATTTTTATCTGCATTTTATCTTATAAGTGAGATCAAAACTCAGAACACGGTATTAAGTGAGAGAAGGGCAGGGTGGGGGGAGCGACCAGGAAGCAGTGTGAGTCCGCCCGGTCTCTGAGCAACTGCTGTGTACCAATGGTTTAAGATGGACCGTGAGATCATGATTCTCTCAGCCCTCTGCACAGCCAGACAAGCCTGGGGTGGCAGGAACACAAGGTCAGGCACCTCTAGCCACAGCAGTCTTTTCCAGGGCTCCCTGAAGGGTGACCTAAGTATAGCAAGGTTCAGTGGTGGGCCCCTGCTTCTCTCAGGTGGCATCTGGACCTCTATATCAACCGCCAGCCGCAAAGCACTCAGCTTCCCACCGTGGATGAGGGACTCATGGACCCACTAGAGTTCATATTCCAAATGCCCACAGAGCAAGGCACACAGCCCAAGGTGCAACTTGTTGGGGTGAAGGTGGTCACGGGTTCCTGGAGGGTGCAGCTCTAGGCAGCGTAGCCCCAAATCTCTATTTCATATATAACAGATAAGTGTTGTTTGTGGCTGGTTGCTCATACTAGTACCCCAGCTAGGTTCCTGGTGACTGCTTAGCCATGCATGTTCTGTAAATTGGAGCTTCATTGTCATATTCAAATACTTGATATGCGAAAGACAGTTTGCATTTGAACTCTGTTTGCATTGTTATAAAATTCAACATACCACTTGTCAATAAAAGAAAAGGAAGCCTATTAAAATCTTTAAATATAACTTTAATTCTTGCAAATGTTTAAGTGGTCATAAAATAAAAAAGGTTTCACATTTTTTATCACCTCTGTGTGAGGCTGTTTTCAATGGTGATTATGAGAACATGAAGAGAACACATTAAAAAGACAATTAGGATTTGCTTGTAATCATTCCAACATAAAACTTGATAGAAAAAGCTATGCTGGCTTCCACTTCCACTTGGGATATAGGAAGTCACAAGAGAACATTGCTCCCACCCTAACAGTAAGAACGAGCCAGATAATCTACAAAATCATAATTCTTTAAAGCCTGTAAGAGCATTCAGGTTGTAAAGAAACCTTCTGAACCCAAATACAAAAAGTGGCAATGACCTCCTGGGAGAGCTGCTTTTATGCTTGGCAGCACAGAGAATGGAAAGAGTAAACTGGTAAGGAACCAGCAGCTGCACATTTCATGTGATGTTAAGGGAATTTAGACTCCCCAGAAGCTAGAACACAGGGCTCTGCACCCACCCACTAACTGTTTCCCACTGAGAGCTCCGAAAACAGCTTGAGGAGTAGGGGGAAAGAGCAGAAACCCCCAAGGCACAGGTATGGGGAGCCATTCCACCTACCCTGGAACTCAGAGCCTGGCTGATGGTGAAGCAGCAGCTGTCTGCCCCTGGAAGGGAGCTGGAGAGCTGAAGAAAACATCTCTTTTCCCGTCTGCAGGTGTGTATGACCTGCCTGTGTCTTAGGAGAACTGAGAAATTCCACTGACACTATGGCTTCACCTTACTAGGGTAGGTCCTTTTCCCTATTCAGGGAAGGCCTATAGAGCCCAAGAGGACATCTCAGCCCCTGCTGAAGTCCTAGGGCAGCACAGGGACACTGAGAGAAAGCCCAGGCCTTGCACTGAGGACAAGGCAGGGGCCATGTGTAGTTGGGAGAGGGTGGGAGGGGAGAGACAGGTGCAAGGTGAAGGCAAACAGGGCCTGAGAAAGTCAAAGACAGAAAAGAAGAACTGATAAATTCTCCCCAAGCACTCACATTCCAAGTCTTGCTAGATGGAAGGGTCTGACTCCTCTATCAAGTAACATGAAGCCTGTGACAAACTGAATCTAACCGAAGCAGCAAAACCTTCAGACCAAGATCAACTACAGACAAGAGTGTCTCAAACCTTCTCGGTAGTGGCCTGCCAGACAAAAAAAAGATCTACTCTTGTATCTACAATTACTATTTTCTTCAGACTCTACCATTTATATGTAATTTGTGATGTCTAAACTCAATCAAAATCAAACTCAAAGACATGTGAAAAAGTAAGCAAAAAGTACTTTTCTCAAAGAGAACATAGTAAATAAAACCAGACCTGTAGAGTAGAACTATTGTTGGAATTATCAGACAAGCACTTTTAAAATAATAATAATAAATAAATATATATAATAAGATAGAGTGAAAAACATGTTTGAACATGTTGTACACTTGCAGATCCAATCAGAAATGCTAGAAATAAAGAGTAGATCATAGATAAAATATCCTTTCAGTGAGTTTATTAACAGACTGGACACATCAAAGGAAGGAATCTGTGAAATTGAAGACAATCAGACAGTTTGTTTTTGAACTCTGTTTGCATTCAAGATGTCTGATATATATATTATATATAATGTGTATAAATATATATATCTAATATACAATGTTCAAATAAACATATAATTTGAGTCTCAGAAGAGATATTTGAATGGCCTAGCATTTTCTTTTTTTTTTTTTTTAAGATTTTATTTATTTATTTGAAACAGAGAGAGAGAGATCACAAGTAGGCAGAGAGGCAGGCATAGAGAGAGAGGAGAAAGCAGGCTCCCCGCTGAGCAGAGAGCCCGATGCAGGCCTCGATCCCAGGACCCTGAGATCATGACCTGAGCCGAAGGCAGAGGCTTAACCCACTGAGCCACCCAGGCGCCCGGCCTAGCATTTTCTAAGATATATGGAAAACATTAACTGAAGATGCAATAAACTCAGCAAATTCAGAGGGATAAACACAAACACCAATAAAAGCACTTTTAGACACATCAAAATCAAGCTGCTGAGAAACAAACATAAAGATAAAAATCTTAAAAGCTGCCAGTGAAAATAAGACATATTACATAAAGGGAACAACAATAGAAATTGCAGCTTCTCACTAGAAAAAATGGAGCCCAGAGACAGTAGAATGACATCTTTAAAGTGTTGAGAGGAGGAAAAACAAAAATTAACCTAGAATCCCAGTTTTAGTGCAATTATTTCCCAAAAATAAAGGCAGGCAAAATAAAGATATTTTCAACAAGGCAAAAGTGAAGGAAATTGTTTCACACAAACCTCTACTATAAGGAATACTAAAATAATTTTTTTTTTTTTTTTTGCCAAAAGGAAACAATGCCAGATAGAGACCCAGTTCTTAAAGAAGAACTAAAGAATACCAGAAAGAGAAAACATGTTAGTAAATATAAAGGACATTAAGCACACACACATGCAAGCACACACACACACAATTTAAAGACTCTTGAACATTTAAAGTAAGATAATAACCATGCTCTGTGAGGTTCTGGCATATTTAGAAATAGAATATATGATAAGGGCACAAAGGGTGAGAAAGTAATAATTAAAGTAATTATTTTAAGATTCTTACATTGTTTGTACAATAATAGAATAATTTCTTATTGTAGATGAGACAAGTTAGAGATGGATATTATAATCTCTAGATCAACCACTAAAAAGTCAAATTGCATAAAAAGACAAATGATAATAACTAACATAGAAAATAAAAATAAAAAACCTAAAAATATTTAATTCACACACACACACACACACACACACACAAAGGCAGAAAAGGAGGAACAAAAACCATAGAGCAGATGGAACAATAAAAATTAAATATCACTACAGTAAATTAAAACCTACATGTGTCAGTAATTGCATATGGACTAAAGTGCCAAATTAAAAGTTAGAGATTGTCAAAAGTTAGAGATTGGCTAAAAAACAAAAAACAGCAAAAGTATATGCTGTTGACAAGAAATACATTTCAAACATAAGACACAGAAAATGGAAGAATGAAAAGTGGAAAAGAATATAAAATCCAAATACTAACCTTTAATAATCTACCATTGTTACATTTTATAACCAAAGTAGACTTCAAGACAACGAGTATTACCAATGTAGAGAGGTGTTTCCTAATAATGACAGCGTTAAGTGATCAAGAAAATCAACAATTTTCAATGTGATGGAACCAAAAAATTACATAGGTCCACAATTGATGAAGAATTTAGCACCCATCTCTCTGCAATTGATAGGACAACTAGATAGATAGATGATAGATGATAGATAGACAACAAAGACATGGAAGATCTAGCCCGACTTAACTGACAGGGAACACTACACCCAAGAGCAGAAAAGGATTGTGTAATATTTTCAAATGCACAGGAAGAATTCACCAAGGTAGACTATTTTCTAGGCCATAAAACAAGTTTCAGTGACTTCCCAAAGTCAAAATCATTCCGAGGATATTCTCTGGCTGCAATAGTATTAAATCAGACATCAGTGATGATAAAAGTTCCAGTAGAACTTTCTGTGGTGGTAGAAATGTTCTGTATCTGGATTGACAATGATAGTCACTATCTGTGTGTGACTATTGAGCACTTGAAATTTGGCTAAAGTGACTTAGAAACTGAATTTTTAATTTTAATTCATTTTAGTTCATTTAGATTTATCCACATTTGGCCGGTTACTAATGTATTAGGTAGTACAAATCTAGAAAATCTCCAAATATATATCACACATACACAAAAGAATTTAGATCAATCACAGATCCAAATTTAAAGGCTAAGAATCCAAAGGTTAATAGTATGAAGCGTAAAAGAATGTTTTCATGACTTTGATAGGAGTGAAAAAATCATAGAGAACACAGAGAAAGCCGTAACCATAAAATAAAATACTGACAAATTGGGCTTCATTAATACTAAAAACTTCAGCATGCAACAAAAATACCATTAAGAAAAGAAAAACAGAAGTCCCAGGTGGGGAGAAAATATTTATAAAACAACATCTGACAAAGGAGTTGTATCCAGAATATAAAGAACACTTAAACTCGAAATAAAAAGACAACCTAAATAAAAACTGAGTAAATCTTGAACAAACACCTCATGAAAGAAGATTTATAAATGGCTGGTAACACATGAAAAAGTGCTCAACATAATTATTTATCAAGGAATTTCAAATTCAAATGATAATTAGATATCATCAAAAACCAACCAGAATGGCTGGAAATAAAAACATTAATACTCCTAACCACTGACATACATGTGAAAGCAATAGACTCTCCTGCATTGTTAGCAGGCATGTACAATGATACCGTGACTTTGGAAACTGGGAGTTTTGTGAAAAGCTAAACATGCATCAGCTGTATTACCTGGCCACTTTACACTAGGTGTTTATCCATGGATAATGAAAATATGTGTTCATAAAAAGTCCTGAGCAAGGATGTTTACAATAGCTTACTTACAATGTCAAAAATTAAAAATAACCCAGGTATCCATCAACAGGAGACTAGATATGCAAACTATGGTATATTCACAGAATGGAATATTACTTAGCAATTAAAAGTAACAAATTGCCAATACACACAGCAGGCAAAACGAGTCTTGAAAACTTAACACTTATAAAAGGAACAAGACACAAAAGACTCTATGCTGTATTATTCTGTTTATACAAAGTTCTAGAATAGGAAAATTTCTACAGTAATAGATACCAGACCAGGTGGTGGCATCTAAGGTCCAGGCATTCACTGAGACCAAGCATAAAGGAACTTTCTAGGTGATAAAAATGTTGATTGGAGAAGATGCAAACACTTGTCAAAAAGATCAAAACTATGCATTTAAAATCCATGTATTTCATCAGATGTTAAGTTATGCCTCAGTAACCATTTCTAATAAATAATAAAGCTATGTTCAGAAGAGCAGGGTGAAGTTTCTCATTAAAAACTTTAAAATACTTTAATTTATAAGTACTGTACAAACTCAACATATATCTTCTATGATACATGTATTCTATTTTTCTCATGATTTCTTTTATGAATTTGTTACCAAGCCTTATTTACATGCTCCAGAATGCTCTGCTGTTTGTTGAGGGTGCTGAGCAAATGTTGTTTTTCCACACGTGTCACAATCTGAAAACGCTGGGGAGCTCTGCTCCACCTGAAGGTGAAACAGAGAGGGGTATGGGGCCATTAGAAAGAGAGACGTGTTTGGGAAGGATGCACAGAAATGTGAAGGGGATGTCTACGTCATGCGGTTCTTGTAAGGATTAAAATGAAGTAGAGCTTGTGCATTGAAAGTTCTTGGCACAATTCCTGGCTCCATAGCAGGTGCTCAATAAAAATTTCTTCTCCCCTATTAGGCACTATTATTTTTCGGAATTCTGAATCTTGTCTCCGTATGGAAACCTACAGATTGTATTTGGAGAAATACTTTTTTCATACCTTTATTTTCTTATTAAACAAAGTTGAAGTAGTCAAGGGATCCAGTTTGGGCTGCTCCTCAGAAATGAGCTAATGTATCAAAATAGAGTATTCTAAGTCTTCACAGTTATGGCCTCCAAGCATATGCAAATAAGGAAGTCAGAATTCATTAATTGGCCTTTGTGCAATCATGTGAGTTATTGAAAGGACAGTGTCTGTACAAAACTAAATACTGTGTCAAAATTAAGATGACAGCAGGGAGCTTTTCAGAAATATGAAAAGGCTTTCTTCTAGGCAGTAGCCAAATACTTGTTTAAAATATCAGAGTTGGAAATTCATTTATTTATTGACATACCAAGTGTTCAAGGAGAGTTAAAAAAAGAACTTTCTTCAAACAGTCCTTACGACTTAATCTGTCAAATTAATTTAGGAAGAGTTTGCCACTGTTTGGTGAAAATGTCTTTCAAGCAGTTTTAAGCCAGTAAAAAGTAAATAGAGATTTATTTTTATTTTTTATTTATTTTTTTAAAGATTTTATTTATTTATTTGACAGACAGAGATCACAAGTAGGCAGAGAAGTAGGCAGAGAGAGAGGAAGGGAAGCAGGCTCCCCACTGAGCAGAGAGCCCGATGTGGGACTCGATCCCAGGACCCCGAGATCACGACCTGAGCTGAAGGCACCCGAGATTTATTTTTTAAATGATACCATTGTTTTAGACTTGGGGTAATGATCAAAACAATTCTTTGAGTGTTATTTCATGCTTTGAACAGGAGGTGGGGAAAGCTACATTTCTTTTTGTCTGTGACCTATTCTGTATTTCCCCAACATTTAACTTTCTTTTTTAATTTTGGAAGACATTTATGGGACACCCACAATATACCCTGTCACACACATTCCTGCTTTTGATTTTCACAGCCTCCTTATCCCCTTTTACAGATGGTGGAGTTAGGGGGCCACAAAGTTGGCTGGTTTATTAACCAGGGTGAGTAGAATATTTAGCTGGGGTTTTAAGTCTCATGCTGTTTTTTTCCGGTGGTTTTCCCAGTGGTTTCTAATACACCACTTGTCCCTGTGCCCCCCACACTCCATAAGCATATCTGAAGAATAGAGGCCACCATGATGTCAAGAGCCTCTCCTCCTTGCTAAGGGGCACCTGGCAGCGAGGGAGACCTCAGATCAATGAGGCCGAGGGCAGAGGCACCCAGCAGGCATATGCAACCATCAGGGCTCTGCTGGAAGGTGGTCTGTCTGCACTCCTCACAAAAGAGTTTTGCTGATTGGCTTCTCCTCACTATGTGCCTGTAAGAGAACTTCTGGCCTAGGACCCCTGCCTCCCACCCTCATGCACACACAGTACCACCACCTCCCCAGGCAGACAGTGGGTTCAGACAACCACACATTTCCCCGCTTGTCAAGGACTGTGAGCAGGGAACACGCCCCTTGAGTGTAAGAATAAGCAGTATCTAACCACCTTACGTGGCACACAAGCCACCCTTGAGAAGAGACATCACATGTGACAGTTTGTTGTAAAGGCATGAAACTCTCACCGTTGCATTTCCCTTTCAGAGGCTTTCTTGGACCCTTTTTGTTTTAATGAGTTTAACTGACTTTTCTTAGCTAAGTCTGTTATCTCAGCTAATTCAGGAACTGGTGAACTTGGCTAAAATGACTCCTGAGGAAGGCAAGAGACCAACGGATTTTGCTCTTTTGCCTTAGGAGTCGATATTTTGGGCACCCACCCATTTTGTCCCAGGCAAAGCTCACCTCTTTCTTAACCTGTAACTTTTCATTTGCCCCAATATTGGCTTCACAAAATGGAAAATGGGGATTTGGAAACAACATCTCACACAGAGCAATGTTACTGACTTATAGACTACTTATCTATGTTTCCAACAGGTTAATATTTATCTGCAGTTATCCAAGACTTATATAGAAGCCTCTAGGACACAGTTGACTTTTGAGTGACCTTTATTGAGCGGCAGGCATTTTACATGCATTTCTCTAATGATCACTCTGTAATATAGATATCACTTTCCCATTTAAGGGAGCCAAGACTCAGAGAGGTTAAATAATGATGAAAACAATAGAGAGGTAACATTTAGTAAGCACCCACTAGGGAACAAGTGCTATGCAAAGTATCATGTATGGGCTTTACAAACAGTATTCTTTCCTCTCATTTCCTCTTCACAACAACCCAGCAAGATTGCTACTATTATTATCCCCACTTCACAGATGCAAAAGAGAGGTTAGAGAGGACAGGTCGCGTGCCCAAAGTTACATAATTGGTAAGTGGCAAAACTGGGACAGGAACACAGGGTCAGATCGATGCCAAAATCCGCATTCAACCACTCCTAGATAGGCTGCTCAGATCGATGCCAAAATCCGCATTCAACCACTCCTAGATAGGCTGCCTTTTCTGGAGTTTGGATTCTAACTCAAATACACTTTATACTGCCTATATTTCCTAGCAAGAAACACCAACCACAGGAAGCCACTCACACAGATGGTTTGAACAACTCAACTCATTCAGTTGGTCTCTTCTGTAATAACCCCACCTAAACAACACCCTTCAGTGTTGGGAACACACATGTGGATTTTGTCAGACCCATTCCTAACACTGCTTCTTATTGTCTGGGTGACTCTAGATATTATTCAACCTCTCTGAGCCTCCATTCCTGAGTCCTTAAATGGAAAAATAATAGTACCCACCTGAGAAGACTATTGTAGGAATTAGACAAGAAAGTGTGGGAAAATCTTGGCATTTGGTAGATGATTGTAAACAATAGCTATTCTTATGAAATGTACCCAATAAAGATATATATATCTTTTATATGTAAAAGACATATACGAGGGGAATGCTGCCTTTGTTTTTAATCATAATCTTACTAGTACCTAGCTGGATGACCTTGAATACATTACATAGTTCCCTTGATCTCAGTTTACTTATGGATAAGAACAAAGGGCTGGAAGATTCTTTAGTTACCTTCAAATGCTAATATTTGATAATTCTATGAATATGTATGAGATAACTTTATAGTCTAGAAATTACTATAGAATATACCATATTGGTATCAACATGATCACCTTTTTTTTTTTTTTTTTTTAATCATGCAGTTGGGGAAGAGAAAAGTGAAATGATACCTCTTGGCTGCTTTATGTGTGCTATTCCATTTCTTCCTCACCATCCTCCTAAGAGACTGGTATTTTAAAAGAAGTATCACAGAATAATCTGAAGTTCAAAGAGATAAAATGACTTGCCTAGGTTAGGGCAGTTAAACAAGAGGAGGTATCTTTCAAATTTATGTCTCTTTGTCTTAACCCATATTCAGCCTTGAAAGTGGCTTCTGAAGAGTCACCAAGCTCACCAGGGACCTCAGGAACCAAGGGGAATTACGTACCTATGGTCTAAACAGTTACCTCACCATGGCAGTGATTTTCAGGTTTGTGTCTTTATATGGATCTCAGCCATAGGAATCAAGGGAATCAGTGGGGAAGGGAAAGCGACATGATTTGAGGACCTCCACCTACCACCGGGTCAACAAAATACAGATCACGTGCTCCAGCAGGTGGGAGCACCCACACAAAAATGAGAGCACAGATTTTCTTTGAAAGAATTTGCTATTCTACCCCACCAAAAGTAGGGACATTGCCATTTAGGGGGAAAAACAATTTACAATTTATACTGTTTCAGTGTTGACTTGTAATGGGGATACCATAATTTTTTCAACTTGTCATTTAATCGATGGATATGGGATACTATCAACTTTTTTAGTTAATTTTATTTTTTAAATCAGTTAAGCTCACAGCAAAATTGAGCAGAAGGCACATAGAGTTCCAATGTGCCCCTTGCCCCTACACTCCCATGATTTCCCCATTATCAGTGTCTGCATCCGAATGATACCGTTGTTACAATCCATGAAACTACACTGACACATAAGCAGCTGAAGCCCGTAGTTTACATTAGGGTTCACACCTGGACATTCTGTGGGTTTGGTTGGGTAAGTGTAGAATAAACATGGATCCACTATACTAGTAGATATTATTATTAAGAGGAGTCTCTCTGCCTTAAAAACCCTCTGATCTCCACCTATTTATTATTCCCTGCCCCCAGCCCCTGGCACTACTTATCTTTTAACTGTCTCCATCGTCTTGCCTTTCCCAGAACGTCCTGTGCCTGGAATCCTGTAGTACGTGGCATGTGCAAATTGGTTTCCTTCTCTTAGTAACATCCATTTAAGATTCCTCCATGTCTTTTTATTGCTTGAGAGTGAGGGGAGGAAGAAATTTTTCTTTCTTCAAGGTTCTTTTAGCTGGAATAAGAATTAAATCTACATGAGACCGATTAACAGGAAAAAACAAAGTTTTATCACATGTGCAGAGGCCCCATGATGAAATTGAGACCCAAAGAAATGACCAAGTCAGACAGTTTTTATACATTTTAAACAAAGAGATAAATTTGTGGTGAATTTTTTTTTAAAGATTTTATTTATCCATTTGACAGACAGATCACAAGTAGGCAGAGAGGCAGACAGAGAGACAGGAGGAAGCAGGCTCCCTGAGAAGCAAAGAGCCGGAGGTGGGGCTCGATCCCAGGACCCTGGGATCATGACCCAAGCTGAAGGCAGAGGCTTTAACCCACTGAGCCACCCAGGTACCCCAAATTTTTAAGATTTAAAAAAAATGGGTGTTTAGAAGCTTTAATTAATAAGGAGCTCTGGGGGAATTTGGCCTGAGCTAATAGATTAGTAAAAAGTAACTAGGTTTGTTTCCACAGCTTTCTTGGCTTTAAGGTTCCTATCTCTGGTGATAAGGTTACCTTTTTACTTCTTAGTACAGGGAGGGCACCTTTCAAATGGGCAATTTATTGCCTCCTTTCAGGGGAACAAAGCAGGGTCTGAGCGTCCTTGCAAGGCTATTTCCTTTGTATCTTCAACTCAAAATAATCAGGATGTCATTGTGGTGTAATTGCGTGGCCTGCCCTTCACTCAGAGGTTAGTTCATTTCTCTTGAATATTGGATAATATTCTCTTGTCTGGATGTGCCACCATTCATGCATTTGCCTACCGAAGGAAACCTTGGTTCCTTCCAGGTTATAGCAATGATGAATACACATCTGTGTACAGGTTTTGATGCGTGCATGTGTTCAGCTCATTTAGGTAAATGTGTGTGACCCAAGAGTGTGACCACTAGATCTTATATTTTTGTAAGAAACTGACAAAGTATCTTCCCAAGTGGAAGTACCATTTTGCATTCCCGAGAGTAGTGAATGAGAGTTCCTTCTGCTCCACATCCTAGTCAGCATTAGGTGGTGTCAGTGTTCTGCATTTTGGAAATTCTAATAGGTGCGTACTGGTATTTCATTGTTGTTTTAATTTGCATTTCCCTAAGTCATTAGGATATGGAACATCTTTTCATATGCTTATTTGCCATCTGTATATCTTCTTTGGTGGGGTGACTGGGTGGATCTTTTACCCATTTTTTAATTGGGTTGTTCAATTTTCTATTGTTAAGTTTGAAGGGTTCTTTGTATATTTTGGTAACACTCCTTTGTCAGGTGTGTCTTTGGTGAATATTTTCCCCCAGTCTGTGGCTTACTTTGTCATTCTCTTGACACTATAAACTTTTTAATTCTTAGAGCTTCTAAGGTTATGGCCGTAGCTTAACAGATGCCTTTTCCACTCTATCTGAGGCTGGGAAACTGTAAGGAATATATCACTGACACTGATGCCTCCTACTCCCAAATACCAAAAGTGTTATCAAGAAAAATCACCTGGGGCACCTAGGTGGCTCAGTGGGTTAAGCCTCTGCCTTCGGCTCAGGTCATGATCTCAGGGTCCTGGAACTGAGTTCCGCATTGGGCTCTCTGCTCTGCAGGGAGCCTGCTTCCTCCTCTCTCTCTCTCTCTCTCTGCTTGCCTCTCTGCCCACTTGTGATCTCTCTCTGTCAAATAAATAAAATCTTTAAAAAAAAAAATCACCTGAAATTTAGGCCCTATGGCAATATTACCACGTGGTAATGATCCACACAAATGACCATGGCCACCTTTTCTCAAATGCGTTTATGAAAGAGCATTGGGAACATCATGCTCAGACCGCTCACTCACAAGGCACAGACAGAATACTGCTAGAAGAATTAGCATTGCATTGTATCAAGGACTTAATCTGACCCTTTGCTCTGACAGGGGCTGTTCCAAGAATTATAGGTTGGTTGACCCTGAAGATCAAGTCTGTTTGACAAATATGCATTCATTATTCTTTCATTCTAATGTCTATCAGGTGACCATTGTGTTTATGGCACAAATGAATGATAAAGACAAATATTTCTCAAGTTAATTATAATCTTGTAGACATTATATGACATGTTGGTAGCTACAAATTAGCTTTCAGGTGAAAGAGACAATAAATCCTGAAAATGACTGTGGTTTCCTATATTCAGAAAAAGCTTAGTTTAGGGAGAGAATTTAAAGTTCATCTCATCTAATCTTCCTCCTAATTTAAGAATCAGAAAACCCTCAATAGAAATTCTGGTTTCAAATTAACTAGTTTTGTGGCCACAAGCAAGTTATCTGATATCCTCAGGACTTTGCCTTCTCTTTCGTAAAATGAGTATACTAGACTTCTGGTGAGCCCACAGCTGATAGGACACACACGTTTGCTTCAACTCTCTCCTGAAGCCCTTTTAAAATCACAGCAAAGGCTTTTTAGCCTAAAATAGCAAGAGAATGAGAGAAAAAAGAATCATGAGAAAAATGCCTATAAGCAGAAAGAAGCTACCTTCTTTCAGGGACCTCGCCTGGAAACCAGCCAATTCACAGCACAGAACCTCAGAGAGTTTCAAGAATTGACAGGGGGACATGGCATTCCTAAGTATATGGGAATAGAATGGGAACGAAAACAAATAATTAGTTAAGGAACAGATAAACCTTTGGGTTCCTGACACAGCCACGTGCAGTCCCACTATGACCTTCCTTCATGACAGCAGAAGACTAAAGGAAAAACAGGACCAAGGGCGTGAAGACATCAGAAATAGCAAAGACTGGGCTGCTACCAAAACATCCCGAGAACAAGAGGATTGAGTGAAAGCCTACATTTTGGATGATGAGCCCCAATCCCCCTATGTTGTGTCAAATAGACAGCTCCCGAAATACCCACATCCTAATCCTCAGAACCTGTGAATGTGTCACATTACATGGCATAGGGGATTTAAGAAGCTATAAAGAATTAATTTGTTAATGAGTTTATTTAATGAGATGGTGTTATAATAGGGAGATTATGCTAGATTATCTAGTTGACCCAATGTAATCACAAGGGTCCTTACAAATGAAAGAAGGAAGCAGAGAGTTGTCCAAAGGAAGAAAGAAGATGTAACTGCAGGAGAAAATAAGTTTCCTAGCTTCAGAGATGGGTGAATGGGTCCATGAGCCAAGGAAAGTGGGGGGAGGGGACTTCTAGAAGCTAGAAAACGCAAGGAAATGGATTCTACTCTAGGGCCTCCAGGAAGGAATGCAAGACGCACCTGGACTGTAGCCCAGGGTGACCCATGTCAGATGTGTGTCCTGCAGAACTGTATGATGGTTGGTCTGTGCTGTTTTAGCCACCAAGCTTATGGTATTTTGCCACAGAAGCAACAGAAAAGTTTTATGGCCTCTCAGAAAGCGATAATACAGTGCACACATGTGATTTAGAAATACAGAGTAAATTCCAGAAAAAATAGCTAGAAGAATTGACTGTAGCTCCTTCTGGGGAGAGGGAATTTGGTGGATAGATAGAACAGGTAAGGAGTCTGCACTTTCTCGTTACAAATCCCGTAGAAGCATGTACTCTTGCAAATTAGGTTACAATATTATGGTTAAAAAAAAAAAGTACCACTAAAAAAGAACAATTTTATGTGGTTAACCTGGTGTACCATAGGTGGTAGGAACCATGCTCTGAACAACAGAACTAACCAGTATTGCCCCACCACCCTGCAACAAGCAACTGTCTTCTCTGTCACCCATTTCCATTATACATTTAATTTTCATTATATTTTAAACCTTATCTCTTATAATGTAGATATACAGCTCTTGTGTCTAAAGTGTAAATATTTTACGTTATCATATTTGTGAAACCACGAACAGTATCATATTTATGTACGTGCAACAATATTTCCTTTATTGTTTAATCATTTGACCAGAAGGACATCCTTTGATCTCTTGGTTCCTGCCATGTTAATCTCCTTATGATCATGACTAACATGTGGTCTTTGAAATAAGTTTCAGCACTCTGAAGATTTGGGGTATAAAAGATGGCTGCTAGGTTTATACTGTATCAAAGTGTTTCTTGTTGACAGCCATAGAAATGCCAACAAAGTATCCACAGTTGAAATACTATTTATTTCTATTATATTATTATTATAAAAATAAGTTGCTATTGGGACTTGAAAGAAGCCGTTCCAAAATGATAAACTCTAAATTCAGAAGCATGGTTACTTCTGCAAGATCAGGGTTGGGGAGGTATAAGAGGCATACAGGAGACTCCAATATATTGACTACACAGCTCATCATTTGCTATATTTTTAATATTGACTGAAACATTTTTAAGAGGCTAATTTCTCATTAAACTCTTTTGCACAGTTAAAAAACAAATTTAAGTGATGACTGTGAATATATATCTCAAACGTATATCACAACACATCTGTAATGACTTCTTTCACATGTGTTGAGAAAATACCTTAAACTGCCCTTGAGGTCATTAGTTTCTGCTTAAACTTATACTACATGGTCAATTCATTTACTTCAACCAGTTTTAAAGGCACTAACTGAAATTTCAGCTTTGAGAGCTTTCAGTACAAGAAATATGGTACATTTGTACAAGATATACTATTTGTACTTTAACCAATATGAAGAAAAGTTTATTATTTTAATTATTACCAGTCTGTGGGGAGTTGGAAACAGACTTAATATTATGCTGTCACTAAAGCATAATTAAAGGTTTTTTTCCTTTAGCTGATATTATAAATACTAGCATTTTGTCCTAAGTATTAATTTTGAAAAGAAATTTTACAAATTGCAGTAACATTCCCTTCTGTATAGATGTGAAGAGTGATTCAACTTAATTTCATTTTTACTTTGATTTCAAGTCCTTCCTGTATTTATTTCATTAAATAAGTTAATTTTCTCCAAATGAGAACTAGTCCCTCTAACTCCATCTTTGTATCCCTCATAAGCACGTGTTCTTTTGTTAAGCCAATTCAACCACCTGGTGCTGAATATTTAATTTGAAGGGAGTCTCCAGCATCTGGCATTAACTATCAGTCTCTCTGCATCTGGTTTAGCTCTGATCTTTGTATATTTATGTTTAGTCTTTTCACTGACATTTTATAAAGAAAAGGAATGTGGGACAAACTAGGAAAGGAGAAGGAATAAAATTAAAGCAACAATGAGATGATGTAGCAGACTTTTTATCCTATTTGGTAAAAAAAAAAATACAAAATTAAATAGGTGATTATAGAAAGCTTTAAGTCTCAAAAAATACTTTAGAACTTAATGAGATTTCCTTATCTTATAAAGAGTATAATAAGTTGGACTTGTCAGATATAGGTTATCTTCCAGAAGGAATGATCCATCCAGTCTGATGTTAAGCAGACCCTTAAGTGGTGGTTTTGGAATCTTTATGGAGCAGATAATATTAAAGATTTTGGGTTGAGGTAAAGTAGAAAATATAACTGCTTGTATTACCCACCTAAGAAAGACAAGTAGTTGAGCTTTGCAATGAGAGGACAGTAAGACAACAAAAGTCAGTTTTCCTACTGTATAAAAATGAAAGGACATTATCCACTATGTCCTAAAAATACTACAGGAAGCTTTTAAGATAAATACAACTGAATCATAATGGAAATGAAAGTGCTTAAGCTTATACTTATCTGAAAATCCAGTAGGTCACCATTTGGTATAGAATCGAGTCAAAACTGAGAACCATTTATTAACTTAAAATATGCCATGAAATGGCAAAACAGTAAATACTTAAGACAAAGATTGAAACTAACCATAATGTAATTCCACAAACTATCTTTTGCATTTAAAAAATACTAAAATATTGCCCATATACACAATATCTGGTAAATATTTTAGTGGATATAATGATACCTATTTTATATGATTTTTCTGAAGACTAAGTGTAAATTTACATAAAACATATGTCAAACACAGCACTTCACACTTAGAAAACCTTCTGATAAATTATAGTTATGAGTTGCCACCTGTCTGTCAAACTCCCAGAGAAGGTGATATCCAAGTTCTGACCTGACATTCACTTGATGGAGACCGTGTTACTTCATTAGGCCATCCATTCCATTGTTGGATAATTCTAATGCTTAGAAAGACAATTTTTATACTGACCAAAACCTGTGTTCTAACTTTCTACTGTTGGTATCAGCTTTTGTTCATTGGAGCAGCATAGAACATCTACTCTGTCTTCTCCATGGCAACTCTTTACACAATTCTACATGGCTACATCCTCTACATTTTCTCCCTCCTGACCTGGGAATGACCACAGTACTCCATACTAGAGCAGCCAGGACAGTTTAGATTAGGGTTACCTAAGGATTTAGTGTATAATAATTATCCCACCATTATTCTAGGCACTATCATTGGACCTTAAGTTTGTATGTTATTACTTAGGACATTTTGCACTGCAGATGACACATAATTAGCTTGGGTTAAAAAGGAAGTCCTTAGGTTCCAGTAGGTTATTAGACTAGAATGATAAGGAGAGAGGAAGAATGCAGCTGTACTAGAGAAATAACTGACTGATAAAACTAAATTTAGACAGAGGTCTCTCTTTCCATCTCTCATCTGTTCTATTCTCCATGGACCAGATTCCTTTGCTGCCCCAATGATACAGACATGGCCACCTACCAATCGAGAGCTTTATCTCTTAGAACCCAGGCTTCCCAAAAGAAAACAGCTTACCACTCTCTGTTTCTATGATCATCATATTTTAAAATCAGAACTTAATAATTATTAAATCAGAACTTTAGAAAGTTCCTATTTTAAAATCCTCAGAGATGGGTTCACATTCTTGAATCAAATGTCCAATCCTGAACCCACCAACTGTAGCTAGAGGACCAGGTCATGTTTCGACTTAAGTGCTTTTGTTGTAATCATTTACATTAGGTGAAGGAACAATTTCTAGAAAGTAGAAATTTTCTAGAACAGGACAGACAGGCCTGCAAGTGTTTACCAGAAAATACAATTTTAGTTTCCATTTTTTGACTGTCAATTAATTAAAGCCCTGGACCATTTAAATTTAAATTGCAGTATAGTCTGATGTGTCCTATACCTGTTGAAATTTTGTATAATAATTTCTCATCCAACATATATTATTAATGTATTCCAATTGTCTGTCTAAAGTCTGGCTTTGATGTCTTCATGGGTGGATGACTAAATGGACAGAGTCATGGACATCTTGTTACAGTCTATTAGAAACTTCTTTCAGGATTGACCAGGATCCATTAATCGACACATTTGGGTATAATCATTCAACCAGCCATGATGTCTTAGATATGAGTCTTTCCAGAAGCACTTAAATGTAAATGTCAGAGACACTGAGGTTAGAAGATTCATCATCTCCTCATGTGTTAAAGCACATTTAGGGGATCAAGGTAATACTGGCTTCATAAAAAGAGTCTGGAAGTTTTCCTTTTGTTTCTATTTTTTGAAATAGATTCAGGAGAATAGGTATTATTTCTTCTTTGAATGTTTGGTACAATTCTCCAGGGAATCCATCAGGCCCTGGGCTCTTGTTTTTTGGGAGGTTTTTGATCACTGCTTCAACCTCATTACTAAATATCGGTCTATTCAGGTTGTCAATTTCTTCCTGATTCAGTTTTGGAAGTTTATAGGTTTCCAGGAATGCATCCAATTCGTCTAGGTTGCTTAACTTATTGGCATATAACTGTTGATAATAATTCCTGATGATTGTTTCTATTTCCTTGGTGTTAGTCATGATCTCTCCCTTTTCATTCATAATTTTATTAATTTGGGTCCTCTCTCTTTTCTTTTATATTAGTTTGTCCAATGGTTTATAAATCTCATTGACTCTTTCAAAAAACCAGCTTCTAGTCTCGTTGATGTGTTCTACTGTATCTCTAGTTTCTATCTCATTGATCTCTGCTCTAGTCTTGATTATTTCCTTTCATGTGTGTGGGGTTGGCTTAATTTGTTGTTGATTTTCCAGTTCTTTAATGTGTAAAGAGAGCTGGTGTATTCTGGATTTTTCAGTTTTTTTGAGGGAGGCTTGGATGACTATGTATTTCCCTCTTAGGACAGGACTGCCTTTGCCGTATCCCATAGGTTTTAGACCAAAGTGTCTTCATTCTCATTGGTTTCCATGAATTGTTTAAGTTCTTTTTTGATTTCCTGGTTGATCCAAACATTCTTTTTTTTTTTTTTAATATTTTATTTATTTATTTCACACACAGAGAGAAATCACAAGTAGGCAGAGAGGCAGGCAGAGAGAGAGGGGGAAGCAGGCTCTCCACTGAGCAGAGAGCCCAATGCGGGACTCGATCCCAGGACCCTGAGATCATGACCTGAGCTGAAGGCAGAGGCTTAACCCACTGAGCCACCCAGGCGCCCTGATCCAAATGTTCTTAAGCAGGGTGGTCTTAGCTTCCAAGTGATTGAATTTCTTCTAAACTTTTTCTCGTGGTTGAATTCCAGTTTCAAAGCATTGTGGCCTGAGAATATGAGGGAATAATCTCAATCTTTTGGTATTGGTTGTGCCCTGATTTGTGACACAGTATTTGGTCTATTCTGGAAGAAAGTTCCATGTGCGCTTGAGAAGAATGAGTATTCTGTTGTTTTAGGGTGGAATGTTCTGTACATATCTATGAGGTCCATCTGGTCCAATGTGTCATTCAATGCTCTTGTTTCTTTACTGATTTTCTGCTTGGATAATCTGTCTATTACTGAGAGTGGTGTGTTAAGATCCTCTACTATTAATGTATTCATATCAATATGTCTCTTTACCTTGATTAATAGTTGTCTTATGTAGTTGGCTGCTCCCATATTGAGGACATAAATATTTACAATTGTTAGATCTTCTTGGTGGATAAACCCTTTAGGAATGATGTAGTGTCCTTCTTTAGAATCGTTACCCCAGCTTTCTTTTGAGGCCCATTGGCATGAAAGATGTTTCCCATCACTTCGCTTTCAGTCTGGATGTATCCTTAGGTTCCAGATGGGTTTCCTGTAGACAACATATGGACAGGTCCTGTCATTTTATCCAATCTGCAACTCTGTGCCATTTTATGGCAGCGTTTAGGCCATTCACGTTGAGAGTGATTATTGAAAGATACGTTTTTAATTGACATCATGTTGCCTGTGAAGTCCTTGTTTCTATAGATTGTCTCTAAATTTCTGTTCTATGTCACTCTTGGATTCTTTCTTCTTTTATAGAACCACCCCCCTTGATATTTCTTTTAGTGTCGGCTTGGTGGTCACATACCCTTTTAAACCTTGCCAGTTTTGGAAGCTCTTTATCTCTCCATCCACTTTGAATGTCAACCATGCTGGATAAAGTATTCTTGGCTGCATGTTCTTCTCATTTAGTGCTCTGAATATGTCTTGCCAGCCATTTCTGGCTTGTCAGGTTTCTGTGGACAGGTCTATGTTATTCTGATGGACCTTCCTCTATACATAAGGACTCTCTTCTTCCTAGATGCTCTCAAAAGCTCTTGTATAAAATTATCATTTGTCAGTCTCACAATCAAATGTCTCTAGGTCTTTCTAGATTCACTGATCTTGGGGGTTGATCTTTCTACCTCTAGGACATGAACGCTGGTTCCATTTCCCAGATTGGGAAAATTGTCAGCCAGAATTTGTTCAACTGTATCTTCTTCTTTTTTTTTTTTTTAAAGATTTATTTATTTATTTGACAGAGAGAGAGAGATCACAAGCAGGCAGAGAGGCAGGCAGAGAGAGGGGGAGAAGCAGGCTCCCTGCTGAGCAGAGAGCCCGATGCAGGGCTCAATCCCAGGACCCCGAGTTCATGACCTGAGCCGAAGGCAGAGGCTTAACCCACTGAGCCACCCAGGCGCCCCTCAACTGTATCTTCTATTCTTCTCTCTTTCTCCACCTCCTCAGGGATCCCAATAATTCTGACGTTGGAATGTTTCATGGGATCATTTATTTCCCTAACTCTGTTTTCATGGTTTCTAAGCTGTTTCTTCCATCTCTCCCCCTGATCCTTTTTCTCTATCAGTTTGTCCTCTAGATCACTAATTCTGTCTTCTGTCTCAGTTATCCTAGTTGTTAGAGTATTTAGATTAGATTGAATCTCATTGTTAGCATTTTTAAGTTCTGACAGATCAGCTCTCACTTCTGCCTTTAGAGATTCCATGTTGTCACTAATGGTTTTTCCTCCAACCTAGCCATTGCTTGGATAATTGTTACCCTGAATTCCCTTTCTGACATACTGTTTATGTCCATATCCAATAGTTCTGATGAAGAAGGCACAGTCTCTGAATTTTTCCTCTGTTGGGCGTTCCTCCTCCTAGTCATTTTGGTGAGAGGTGGTTGAAGGGATGTGTAGTTGAAAATATCAACCACAACCCAGGCAAGGTGCACCCTGGAAAGTTTCAGAGCAATCAGAAGTCACCACCAAAAAGAAAGAAAAAGGAAAAAAAGAAACAGAGAGAGAGGAAAAAAAAAAGAGAGAGAGAGAGAAGACCCAGCCAGAATGGGCCCCAAAGGTAAGATTTATAAGGTATACAAACAAAAACGGACAAACAAAATAACCAACAAAATAAATGACAAGAATAAAAAAGAATCCAGTCAAAATGAACCCCAAGTATAAGATTTATATAATACCAGAACAAAAACAAATACGCAGAAACACTGACAGAAGAAAAAGATGAGAGGGTGGTTATCAATCCTTGATGTGGGTGAGGAAGGTTATTTTGATTCTTCCTGGGTGTATCTTGATATCTTTGTTAAAGGACTCAACTTTCCAGAGATAGAGGGAGATTAAAACTGGTTTATATATGAGGGTAGTATTGATTAGGGAAAGAGGATGACCTTGAAGCTTATATCTATATGTATATTAAAAAAATAGAAAAGAAAAAGAAAAACACAGGTATATATATATATATGAAAAAAGTTCAAGATAGAAGCATATTTAATATTGTTCGCTTGTGTTTCCAGTCTCTTTTTTTCAAGATTTTATTTATTTTTAGAGAGAGATAGTAAGTGGGGGGAAGGACAGAAGGAGAAAATCTCAAGCATACTCCCCACTGAGTAAGGGGCCCAACACAGGGCTTGATCTCATGAGGCATGAGATCATAACCTGAGCTAAAATCAACTGCTGCTCAACCAACTGAGCCACCCAGGCACCCCAAGAACTTCCTAATTTTAATGTTGTCCAAGTAACATTTTGTAGTTGGTATATTTTGAATCCCACTCAGAAAACGTTGTTTATCTGAGAGGTACCTGGGTGGCTCAGTTGGTTAAGTGTCTGTCCTTGGCTCAGGTCATAATCCTAGAATCCCGGGATCAAACCCCACATCAGGATCCCCACTAAAAAAAGAAGTCTGCTTCTCCCTCTCTCTGCTCTTCTCTCCACTTGTGCTTGCTCTCTCTCTTTCTTTCTCTTTCTCAAATAAATAAATAAAATTTTTAAAAAAGAAAACTTTATCTGAGATAATAAGGACATCCTCATTTTTTTCCAAAAGCTTTTCTTTTAACTTGTGCATATATAAATCTATAATCCACTTGAAATTGATTTCTGCAAGGTAAGGATAAAGTTTAGTTTTTTCCATGTGGCTAGCTCAACACAATTAATTAAAAAGAACGTTCTTTCTGCATTACACAACAGTGTCATCTTTAGCAAATATCAGGTAACTGAACAGAACTCTGTTCTATTCCACTGGTTTTTTATCTGTCTTTACTCAAACTTCAATCTATCTTAATTTTAATCACTTCATGATTGTCTTGACATTGGATAGCATAAGTCCTCCAACTTCTTTCTTTTTACTAATGAACCCATAACCATTTTTGACCTCTTAACATTATTGTATGAATTTTAGAATTGGCTTGTCAATTTCTACACAAAATCTGCTGAGATTTTAATTAGGATTGTATAGAGTGTGAAGATTAATTTAGGGAGAATTTATATCCTAACAGTTTTAATTCTTTCTAACCCATGAAGAGAGCAGGAGAGGACTCTCAATTTAGGTATTTTAAATTTATCTTGACATGGTTTTTTTTTTCCATTTAAAAAAATTTTTTTATTTGAATAGAGTTGACACATAATGTTACATTAGTTCCAGATTTACAACATAGTGATGCAACAATGCTATAACTCTATGTTATGCTGTGCTCACCACAAGTGTAGCTTCCATCTGTCACCGTAAAATGTTATTGCAATTGCACTGACTATATTCCCCATGATATGCCTTTTATTCCTGTGACTTATTCATTCCATAACTAGAAGCCTGTATCTCCCATTCCCTTAACCCATTTTGCCTTGCTCCCCCTTCCCTCTGGCAACCATGAGTTTGTTCTTTTTATTTATAGGTTTGATACTGCTTTTTTCTGTTTGTTTTGTCATTTTAGGTTCCACATATGAGTAAAATCATCTGGTATTTGTCTTTCTCGGTCTGACTTATTTCACTTAGCCTAACACCCTCTAGATTCATCCATGTTGTCACAAAAGGCAAGATGCTTAACTGACTGAGCCACCCAGGCTCCCCTATATCACATCATTCTTACATATTCATCTATTGGTGGATACTTAGGTTACATATATATCTTGGTATTACAAATAATGCTACAATAAAATAGGAGTGCAAATATCTTTTCAAATTAGTGTTTTTGTTTTCATTGGATAAATACCCAGTAGTACAATTACTGGATCAGGTGGTAGTTCTACTTTTAATTTTTTGAGGAACCTCCATACTGTTCTCCCCAGTGGCTGCACCAGTTTGCATTTCCATCAATAGTGCTCAAGGGTTTTTTTTTTTCCTCCACATTCTTGCCAACACTAGTTTCTTGTGTTTTTTATTTTATCCATTCTGACATTAGCCATTCTGAGCATCTTTTCCTATGTGTGTTGGCCATCTGTATGTCTTCTTTGGAAAAATGTCTATTCAGGTCCTCTGCCCATTTTTTAATCAGATTTGTTTGGTTTCTGTGGTGTTTAGTTATATAAGTTCTATATAAATTGTGAATATTAACCCTTTATCAGTTACATCATTTACAAATACTTTCTCCCATTCAGTAGTTTGCCTTGTTGTTTTGTAGATGGTTTCCTTCACTGTACAAAACATTTTCATTTTGATGTAATCCCAATCATTTATTTTTGCTTTTGTTTCTCATACCTTTTGATTGGAGCACTCAGGTCATTTGTATTTAAAGTAACTATTGATGTGTATGTACCTACTGTTATTCTGTTATTTGTTGTCTGGTTGTTTTTATAGTTCTTCCTGTTCCCTTCTCTCACTCTTCTTTGTGATTGATGAGTTTCTGTAGGGTTATGTTTGGCTTTCTTTCTGTTTTTTTTTATTTTTATTTTTTTTGTATCTGTTATAGATGTTGGGTTTGTGGTTACTGTGAGGTTCATATGTAACAACCTGAGTACACAGCAGTCTATATCAAGTTGATGGTCATTTAAGTTCAAACACATTCTAAAAACACACACACGTACACACACACACACACACACACACACACACACACACACACACCAAAAACAAAAACAAAAAAGCTCCTGAGAAAAGCTTCTTTTTAT
Source organism: Enhydra lutris kenyoni (assembly GCF_002288905.1). NCBI lineage: Eukaryota > Metazoa > Chordata > Mammalia > Carnivora > Mustelidae > Enhydra > Enhydra lutris. Next base: position 97,233,300 of record NW_019154085.1, on the reverse strand, counting down.
TTTACTTCCTTCTCCATATTTTATGTGTATGTTGTCATATTTTACATCTTTTTATTCATATCTTTCTTTCTTTCTTTTTCTTTATTTTAAGAGGGAGAATGAAAGAGAGAGAGAGAGAGAATGAGCATGGAAAAGGGGAAGAAGGTCAGAGGGAGAAACAGACTCCAGGAGCCTGATATAGGACTCAATCCCAGGACTCCAGGATCATGACCTGAGCCAAAGGCAGTCACTTAACCACCTGAGCCACCCAGGCGCCCCCATAATTTCCTTATACCAATTATGGTCATTTCTTCTCCATTAAAGAAGTTCCTTTAACATTTCTCATAAGACTGGCTTAGTGGTGATGAATTCCTTTAACTTTTGTTTGTCTGGGAAATTCTTTATCTATCCTTCAATTTTGGAATATATCCTTGCCAAGTAGAAAGTTTCTAAGTTTACAGGTTGTAAGTTTTTCTTTTAGCACTGTGAATATATCATTTGGTAAAATTTTATAGTTTTTAATGTAGAGATCTTAATCATCTATCATTTAATACATTCCTAGATTTGAGGGGTTTTAAGCTAAAGTAAATTATGTCTTTTTAATTTTAATTTCATTTGTGTTTTTTTTAATTTTTATTTATATTTTTTACTTCTTTTCAGTGTTCCAGAATTCATTGTTTAGGTACCACACCCAGTGCTCTATGCAATATGTGTCCTCCATAATACCCACCACCAGGCTCACCCAACCTCCCACCCCCTCCCCCTAAAAACCCTCAGTTTGTTTCTCAGAGTCCACAGTCTCTCATGGTTTGTCTCCCCCTCCAATTTCCCCAACTCCCTTCTCCTCTCCATCTCCCCATGTCCTCCATGTTATTCCTTATGATCCAAAAATAAGCAAAACCATATGATAATTGACTCTCTCTGCTTGACTTATTTCACTCAGCATAACCTCTTCCAGTCCTGTCCATGTTGATACAAAAGTTGGGTATTCATCCTTTCTGATGGAGGCATAATACTCCATAATATATATGGACCACATTTTCCTTATCCATTCATCATTTGAAGGGCATCTTGGTTCTTCCCATAGTTTGGCAACTGTGGCCATTGCTGCTATGAACATTGGGGTACAGATGACCCTTCTTTTCACTGCATCTGTATCTTTGGGGTAAATACCCAGTAGTGCAATTGCAGGATCATAGGGAAGCTCTTTCTTTAATTTCTTAAGGAATCTCCACACTGTTTTCCAAAGTGGCTGCACCAACTTGCATTCCCACCAACAGTGTAAGAGAGTTCCTCTTTCTCCACATCCTCTTCAACACATGTTGTTTACTGTCTTGTTAATTTTGGCCATTCTAACTGGTATAAGGTGGTATCTCAATGTGGTTTTGATTTGAATCTCCCTGATGGCTAGTCAGATCGATGCCAAAATCCGCATTCAACCACTCCTAGATAGGCTGCTCAGATCGATGCCAAAATCCGCATTCAACCACTCCTAGATAGGCTGCCTTTTCTGGAGTTTGGATTCTAACTCAAATACACTTTATACTGCCTATATTTCCTAGCAAGAAACACCAACCACAGGAAGCCACTCACACAGATGGTTTGAACAACTCAACTCATTCAGTTGGTCTCTTCTGTAATAACCCCACCTAAACAACACCCTTCAGTGTTGGGAACACACATGTGGATTTTGTCAGACCCATTCCTAACACTGCTTCTTATTGTCTGGGTGACTCTAGATATTATTCAACCTCTCTGAGCCTCCATTCCTGAGTCCTTAAATGGAAAAATAATAGTACCCACCTGAGAAGACTATTGTAGGAATTAGACAAGAAAGTGTGGGAAAATCTTGGCATTTGGTAGATGATTGTAAACAATAGCTATTCTTATGAAATGTACCCAATAAAGATATATATATCTTTTATATGTAAAAGACATATACGAGGGGAATGCTGCCTTTGTTTTTAATCATAATCTTACTAGTACCTAGCTGGATGACCTTGAATACATTACATAGTTCCCTTGATCTCAGTTTACTTATGGATAAGAACAAAGGGCTGGAAGATTCTTTAGTTACCTTCAAATGCTAATATTTGATAATTCTATGAATATGTATGAGATAACTTTATAGTCTAGAAATTACTATAGAATATACCATATTGGTATCAACATGATCACCTTTTTTTTTTTTTTTTTTTAATCATGCAGTTGGGGAAGAGAAAAGTGAAATGATACCTCTTGGCTGCTTTATGTGTGCTATTCCATTTCTTCCTCACCATCCTCCTAAGAGACTGGTATTTTAAAAGAAGTATCACAGAATAATCTGAAGTTCAAAGAGATAAAATGACTTGCCTAGGTTAGGGCAGTTAAACAAGAGGAGGTATCTTTCAAATTTATGTCTCTTTGTCTTAACCCATATTCAGCCTTGAAAGTGGCTTCTGAAGAGTCACCAAGCTCACCAGGGACCTCAGGAACCAAGGGGAATTACGTACCTATGGTCTAAACAGTTACCTCACCATGGCAGTGATTTTCAGGTTTGTGTCTTTATATGGATCTCAGCCATAGGAATCAAGGGAATCAGTGGGGAAGGGAAAGCGACATGATTTGAGGACCTTCACCTACCACCGGGTCAACAAAATACAGATCACGTGCTCCAGCAGGTGGGAGCACCCACACAAAAATGAGAGCACAGATTTTCTTTGAAAGAATTTGCTATTCTACCCCACCAAAAGTAGGGACATTGCCATTTAGGGGGAAAAACAATTTACAATTTATACTGTTTCAGTGTTGACTTGTAATGGGGATACCATAATTTTTTCAACTTGTCATTTAATCGATGGATATGGGATACTATCAACTTTTTTAGTTAATTTTATTTTTTAAATCAGTTAAGCTCACAGCAAAATTGAGCAGAAGGCACATAGAGTTCCAATGTGCCCCTTGCCCCTACACTCCCATGATTTCCCCATTATCAGTGTCTGCATCCGAATGATACCGTTGTTACAATCCATGAAACTACACTGACACATAAGCAGCTGAAGCCCGTAGTTTACATTAGGGTTCACACCTGGACATTCTGTGGGTTTGGTTGGGTAAGTGTAGAATAAACATGGATCCACTATACTAGTAGATATTATTATTAAGAGGAGTCTCTCTGCCTTAAAAACCCTCTGATCTCCACCTATTTATTATTCCCTGCCCCCAGCCCCTGGCACTACTTATCTTTTAACTGTCTCCATCGTCTTGCCTTTCCCAGAACGTCCTGTGCCTGGAATCCTGTAGTACGTGGCATGTGCAAATTGGTTTCCTTCTCTTAGTAACATCCATTTAAGATTCCTCCATGTCTTTTTATTGCTTGAGAGTGAGGGGAGGAAGAAATTTTTCTTTCTTCAAGGTTCTTTTAGCTGGAATAAGAATTAAATCTACATGAGACCGATTAACAGGAAAAAACAAAGTTTTATCACATGTGCAGAGGCCCCATGATGAAATTGAGACCCAAAGAAATGACCAAGTCAGACAGTTTTTATACATTTTAAACAAAGAGATAAATTTGTGGTGAATTTTTTTTTAAAGATTTTATTTATCCATTTGACAGACAGATCACAAGTAGGCAGAGAGGCAGACAGAGAGACAGGAGGAAGCAGGCTCCCTGAGAAGCAAAGAGCCGGAGGTGGGGCTCGATCCCAGGACCCTGGGATCATGACCCAAGCTGAAGGCAGAGGCTTTAACCCACTGAGCCACCCAGGTACCCCAAATTTTTAAGATTTAAAAAAAATGGGTGTTTAGAAGCTTTAATTAATAAGGAGCTCTGGGGGAATTTGGCCTGAGCTAATAGATTAGTAAAAAGTAACTAGGTTTGTTTCCACAGCTTTCTTGGCTTTAAGGTTCCTATCTCTGGTGATAAGGTTACCTTTTTACTTCTTAGTACAGGGAGGGCACCTTTCAAATGGGCAATTTATTGCCTCCTTTCAGGGGAACAAAGCAGGGTCTGAGCGTCCTTGCAAGGCTATTTCCTTTGTATCTTCAACTCAAAATAATCAGGATGTCATTGTGGTGTAATTGCGTGGCCTGCCCTTCACTCAGAGGTTAGTTCATTTCTCTTGAATATTGGATAATATTCTCTTGTCTGGATGTGCCACCATTCATGCATTTGCCTACCGAAGGAAACCTTGGTTCCTTCCAGGTTATAGCAATGATGAATACACATCTGTGTACAGGTTTTGATGCGTGCATGTGTTCAGCTCATTTAGGTAAATGTGTGTGACCCAAGAGTGTGACCACTAGATCTTATATTTTTGTAAGAAACTGACAAAGTATCTTCCCAAGTGGAAGTACCATTTTGCATTCCCGAGAGTAGTGAATGAGAGTTCCTTCTGCTCCACATCCTAGTCAGCATTAGGTGGTGTCAGTGTTCTGCATTTTGGAAATTCTAATAGGTGCGTACTGGTATTTCATTGTTGTTTTAATTTGCATTTCCCTAAGTCATTAGGATATGGAACATCTTTTCATATGCTTATTTGCCATCTGTATATCTTCTTTGGTGGGGTGACTGGGTGGATCTTTTACCCATTTTTTAATTGGGTTGTTCAATTTTCTATTGTTAAGTTTGAAGGGTTCTTTGTATATTTTGGTAACACTCCTTTGTCAGGTGTGTCTTTGGTGAATATTTTCCCCCAGTCTGTGGCTTACTTTGTCATTCTCTTGACACTATAAACTTTTTAATTCTTAGAGCTTCTAAGGTTATGGCCGTAGCTTAACAGATGCCTTTTCCACTCTATCTGAGGCTGGGAAACTGTAAGGAATATATCACTGACACTGATGCCTCCTACTCCCAAATACCAAAAGTGTTATCAAGAAAAATCACCTGGGGCACCTAGGTGGCTCAGTGGGTTAAGCCTCTGCCTTCGGCTCAGGTCATGATCTCAGGGTCCTGGAACTGAGTTCCGCATTGGGCTCTCTGCTCTGCAGGGAGCCTGCTTCCTCCTCTCTCTCTCTCTCTCTGCTTGCCTCTCTGCCCACTTGTGATCTCTCTCTGTCAAATAAATAAAATCTTTAAAAAAAAAAATCACCTGAAATTTAGGCCCTATGGCAATATTACCACGTGGTAATGATCCACACAAATGACCATGGCCACCTTTTCTCAAATGCGTTTATGAAAGAGCATTGGGAACATCATGCTCAGACCGCTCACTCACAAGGCACAGACAGAATACTGCTAGAAGAATTAGCATTGCATTGTATCAAGGACTTAATCTGACCCTTTGCTCTGACAGGGGCTGTTCCAAGAATTATAGGTTGGTTGACCCTGAAGATCAAGTCTGTTTGACAAATATGCATTCATTATTCTTTCATTCTAATGTCTATCAGGTGACCATTGTGTTTATGGCACAAATGAATGATAAAGACAAATATTTCTCAAGTTAATTATAATCTTGTAGACATTATATGACATGTTGGTAGCTACAAATTAGCTTTCAGGTGAAAGAGACAATAAATCCTGAAAATGACTGTGGTTTCCTATATTCAGAAAAAGCTTAGTTTAGGGAGAGAATTTAAAGTTCATCTCATCTAATCTTCCTCCTAATTTAAGAATCAGAAAACCCTCAATAGAAATTCTGGTTTCAAATTAACTAGTTTTGTGGCCACAAGCAAGTTATCTGATATCCTCAGGACTTTGCCTTCTCTTTCGTAAAATGAGTATACTAGACTTCTGGTGAGCCCACAGCTGATAGGACACACACGTTTGCTTCAACTCTCTCCTGAAGCCCTTTTAAAATCACAGCAAAGGCTTTTTAGCCTAAAATAGCAAGAGAATGAGAGAAAAAAGAATCATGAGAAAAATGCCTATAAGCAGAAAGAAGCTACCTTCTTTCAGGGACCTCGCCTGGAAACCAGCCAATTCACAGCACAGAACCTCAGAGAGTTTCAAGAATTGACAGGGGGACATGGCATTCCTAAGTATATGGGAATAGAATGGGAACGAAAACAAATAATTAGTTAAGGAACAGATAAACCTTTGGGTTCCTGACACAGCCACGTGCAGTCCCACTATGACCTTCCTTCATGACAGCAGAAGACTAAAGGAAAAACAGGACCAAGGGCGTGAAGACATCAGAAATAGCAAAGACTGGGCTGCTACCAAAACATCCCGAGAACAAGAGGATTGAGTGAAAGCCTACATTTTGGATGATGAGCCCCAATCCCCCTATGTTGTGTCAAATAGACAGCTCCCGAAATACCCACATCCTAATCCTCAGAACCTGTGAATGTGTCACATTACATGGCATAGGGGATTTAAGAAGCTATAAAGAATTAATTTGTTAATGAGTTTATTTAATGAGATGGTGTTATAATAGGGAGATTATGCTAGATTATCTAGTTGACCCAATGTAATCACAAGGGTCCTTACAAATGAAAGAAGGAAGCAGAGAGTTGTCCAAAGGAAGAAAGAAGATGTAACTGCAGGAGAAAATAAGTTTCCTAGCTTCAGAGATGGGTGAATGGGTCCATGAGCCAAGGAAAGTGGGGGGAGGGGACTTCTAGAAGCTAGAAAACGCAAGGAAATGGATTCTACTCTAGGGCCTCCAGGAAGGAATGCAAGACGCACCTGGACTGTAGCCCAGGGTGACCCATGTCAGATGTGTGTCCTGCAGAACTGTATGATGGTTGGTCTGTGCTGTTTTAGCCACCAAGCTTATGGTATTTTGCCACAGAAGCAACAGAAAAGTTTTATGGCCTCTCAGAAAGCGATAATACAGTGCACACATGTGATTTAGAAATACAGAGTAAATTCCAGAAAAAATAGCTAGAAGAATTGACTGTAGCTCCTTCTGGGGAGAGGGAATTTGGTGGATAGATAGAACAGGTAAGGAGTCTGCACTTTCTCGTTACAAATCCCGTAGAAGCATGTACTCTTGCAAATTAGGTTACAATATTATGGTTAAAAAAAAAAAGTACCACTAAAAAAGAACAATTTTATGTGGTTAACCTGGTGTACCATAGGTGGTAGGAACCATGCTCTGAACAACAGAACTAACCAGTATTGCCCCACCACCCTGCAACAAGCAACTGTCTTCTCTGTCACCCATTTCCATTATACATTTAATTTTCATTATATTTTAAACCTTATCTCTTATAATGTAGATATACAGCTCTTGTGTCTAAAGTGTAAATATTTTACGTTATCATATTTGTGAAACCACGAACAGTATCATATTTATGTACGTGCAACAATATTTCCTTTATTGTTTAATCATTTGACCAGAAGGACATCCTTTGATCTCTTGGTTCCTGCCATGTTAATCTCCTTATGATCATGACTAACATGTGGTCTTTGAAATAAGTTTCAGCACTCTGAAGATTTGGGGTATAAAAGATGGCTGCTAGGTTTATACTGTATCAAAGTGTTTCTTGTTGACAGCCATAGAAATGCCAACAAAGTATCCACAGTTGAAATACTATTTATTTCTATTATATTATTATTATAAAAATAAGTTGCTATTGGGACTTGAAAGAAGCCGTTCCAAAATGATAAACTCTAAATTCAGAAGCATGGTTACTTCTGCAAGATCAGGGTTGGGGAGGTATAAGAGGCATACAGGAGACTCCAATATATTGACTACACAGCTCATCATTTGCTATATTTTTAATATTGACTGAAACATTTTTAAGAGGCTAATTTCTCATTAAACTCTTTTGCACAGTTAAAAAACAAATTTAAGTGATGACTGTGAATATATATCTCAAACGTATATCACAACACATCTGTAATGACTTCTTTCACATGTGTTGAGAAAATACCTTAAACTGCCCTTGAGGTCATTAGTTTCTGCTTAAACTTATACTACATGGTCAATTCATTTACTTCAACCAGTTTTAAAGGCACTAACTGAAATTTCAGCTTTGAGAGCTTTCAGTACAAGAAATATGGTACATTTGTACAAGATATACTATTTGTACTTTAACCAATATGAAGAAAAGTTTATTATTTTAATTATTACCAGTCTGTGGGGAGTTGGAAACAGACTTAATATTATGCTGTCACTAAAGCATAATTAAAGGTTTTTTTCCTTTAGCTGATATTATAAATACTAGCATTTTGTCCTAAGTATTAATTTTGAAAAGAAATTTTACAAATTGCAGTAACATTCCCTTCTGTATAGATGTGAAGAGTGATTCAACTTAATTTCATTTTTACTTTGATTTCAAGTCCTTCCTGTATTTATTTCATTAAATAAGTTAATTTTCTCCAAATGAGAACTAGTCCCTCTAACTCCATCTTTGTATCCCTCATAAGCACGTGTTCTTTTGTTAAGCCAATTCAACCACCTGGTGCTGAATATTTAATTTGAAGGGAGTCTCCAGCATCTGGCATTAACTATCAGTCTCTCTGCATCTGGTTTAGCTCTGATCTTTGTATATTTATGTTTAGTCTTTTCACTGACATTTTATAAAGAAAAGGAATGTGGGACAAACTAGGAAAGGAGAAGGAATAAAATTAAAGCAACAATGAGATGATGTAGCAGACTTTTTATCCTATTTGGTAAAAAAAAAAATACAAAATTAAATAGGTGATTATAGAAAGCTTTAAGTCTCAAAAAATACTTTAGAACTTAATGAGATTTCCTTATCTTATAAAGAGTATAATAAGTTGGACTTGTCAGATATAGGTTATCTTCCAGAAGGAATGATCCATCCAGTCTGATGTTAAGCAGACCCTTAAGTGGTGGTTTTGGAATCTTTATGGAGCAGATAATATTAAAGATTTTGGGTTGAGGTAAAGTAGAAAATATAACTGCTTGTATTACCCACCTAAGAAAGACAAGTAGTTGAGCTTTGCAATGAGAGGACAGTAAGACAACAAAAGTCAGTTTTCCTACTGTATAAAAATGAAAGGACATTATCCACTATGTCCTAAAAATACTACAGGAAGCTTTTAAGATAAATACAACTGAATCATAATGGAAATGAAAGTGCTTAAGCTTATACTTATCTGAAAATCCAGTAGGTCACCATTTGGTATAGAATCGAGTCAAAACTGAGAACCATTTATTAACTTAAAATATGCCATGAAATGGCAAAACAGTAAATACTTAAGACAAAGATTGAAACTAACCATAATGTAATTCCACAAACTATCTTTTGCATTTAAAAAATACTAAAATATTGCCCATATACACAATATCTGGTAAATATTTTAGTGGATATAATGATACCTATTTTATATGATTTTTCTGAAGACTAAGTGTAAATTTACATAAAACATATGTCAAACACAGCACTTCACACTTAGAAAACCTTCTGATAAATTATAGTTATGAGTTGCCACCTGTCTGTCAAACTCCCAGAGAAGGTGATATCCAAGTTCTGACCTGACATTCACTTGATGGAGACCGTGTTACTTCATTAGGCCATCCATTCCATTGTTGGATAATTCTAATGCTTAGAAAGACAATTTTTATACTGACCAAAACCTGTGTTCTAACTTTCTACTGTTGGTATCAGCTTTTGTTCATTGGAGCAGCATAGAACATCTACTCTGTCTTCTCCATGGCAACGCTTTACACAATTCTACATGGCTACATCCTCTACATTTTCTCCCTCCTGACCTGGGAATGACCACAGTACTCCATACTAGAGCAGCCAGGACAGTTTAGATTAGGGTTACCTAAGGATTTAGTGTATAATAATTATCCCACCATTATTCTAGGCACTATCATTGGACCTTAAGTTTGTATGTTATTACTTAGGACATTTTGCACTGCAGATGACACATAATTAGCTTGGGTTAAAAAGGAAGTCCTTAGGTTCCAGTAGGTTATTAGACTAGAATGATAAGGAGAGAGGAAGAATGCAGCTGTACTAGAGAAATAACTGACTGATAAAACTAAATTTAGACAGAGGTCTCTCTTTCCATCTCTCATCTGTTCTATTCTCCATGGACCAGATTCCTTTGCTGCCCCAATGATACAGACATGGCCACCTACCAATCGAGAGCTTTATCTCTTAGAACCCAGGCTTCCCAAAAGAAAACAGCTTACCACTCTCTGTTTCTATGATCATCATATTTTAAAATCAGAACTTAATAATTATTAAATCAGAACTTTAGAAAGTTCCTATTTTAAAATCCTCAGAGATGGGTTCACATTCTTGAATCAAATGTCCAATCCTGAACCCACCAACTGTAGCTAGAGGACCAGGTCATGTTTCGACTTAAGTGCTTTTGTTGTAATCATTTACATTAGGTGAAGGAACAATTTCTAGAAAGTAGAAATTTTCTAGAACAGGACAGACAGGCCTGCAAGTGTTTACCAGAAAATACAATTTTAGTTTCCATTTTTTGACTGTCAATTAATTAAAGCCCTGGACCATTTAAATTTAAATTGCAGTATAGTCTGATGTGTCCTATACCTGTTGAAATTTTGTATAATAATTTCTCATCCAACATATATTATTAATGTATTCCAATTGTCTGTCTAAAGTCTGGCTTTGATGTCTTCATGGGTGGATGACTAAATGGACAGAGTCATGGACATCTTGTTACAGTCTATTAGAAACTTCTTTCAGGATTGACCAGGATCCATTAATCGACACATTTGGGTATAATCATTCAACCAGCCATGATGTCTTAGATATGAGTCTTTCCAGAAGCACTTAAATGTAAATGTCAGAGACACTGAGGTTAGAAGATTCATCATCTCCTCATGTGTTAAAGCACATTTAGGGGATCAAGGTAATACTGGCTTCATAAAAAGAGTCTGGAAGTTTTCCTTTTGTTTCTATTTTTTGAAATAGATTCAGGAGAATAGGTATTATTTCTTCTTTGAATGTTTGGTACAATTCTCCAGGGAATCCATCAGGCCCTGGGCTCTTGTTTTTTGGGAGGTTTTTGATCACTGCTTCAACCTCATTACTAAATATCGGTCTATTCAGGTTGTCAATTTCTTCCTGATTCAGTTTTGGAAGTTTATAGGTTTCCAGGAATGCATCCAATTCGTCTAGGTTGCTTAACTTATTGGCATATAACTGTTGATAATAATTCCTGATGATTGTTTCTATTTCCTTGGTGTTAGTCATGATCTCTCCCTTTTCATTCATAATTTTATTAATTTGGGTCCTCTCTCTTTTCTTTTATATTAGTTTGTCCAATGGTTTATAAATCTCATTGACTCTTTCAAAAAACCAGCTTCTAGTCTCGTTGATGTGTTCTACTGTATCTCTAGTTTCTATCTCATTGATCTCTGCTCTAGTCTTGATTATTTCCTTTCATGTGTGTGGGGTTGGCTTAATTTGTTGTTGATTTTCCAGTTCTTTAATGTGTAAAGAGAGCTGGTGTATTCTGGATTTTTCAGTTTTTTTGAGGGAGGCTTGGATGACTATGTATTTCCCTCTTAGGACAGGACTGCCTTTGCCGTATCCCATAGGTTTTAGACCAAAGTGTCTTCATTCTCATTGGTTTCCATGAATTGTTTAAGTTCTTTTTTGATTTCCTGGTTGATCCAAACATTCTTTTTTTTTTTTTTTAATATTTTATTTATTTATTTCACACACAGAGAGAAATCACAAGTAGGCAGAGAGGCAGGCAGAGAGAGAGGGGGAAGCAGGCTCTCCACTGAGCAGAGAGCCCAATGCGGGACTCGATCCCAGGACCCTGAGATCATGACCTGAGCTGAAGGCAGAGGCTTAACCCACTGAGCCACCCAGGCGCCCTGATCCAAATGTTCTTAAGCAGGGTGGTCTTAGCTTCCAAGTGATTGAATTTCTTCTAAACTTTTTCTCGTGGTTGAATTCCAGTTTCAAAGCATTGTGGCCTGAGAATATGAGGGAATAATCTCAATCTTTTGGTATTGGTTGTGCCCTGATTTGTGACACAGTATTTGGTCTATTCTGGAAGAAAGTTCCATGTGCGCTTGAGAAGAATGAGTATTCTGTTGTTTTAGGGTGGAATGTTCTGTACATATCTATGAGGTCCATCTGGTCCAATGTGTCATTCAATGCTCTTGTTTCTTTACTGATTTTCTGCTTGGATAATCTGTCTATTACTGAGAGTGGTGTGTTAAGATCCTCTACTATTAATGTATTCATATCAATATGTCTCTTTACCTTGATTAATAGTTGTCTTATGTAGTTGGCTGCTCCCATATTGAGGACATAAATATTTACAATTGTTAGATCTTCTTGGTGGATAAACCCTTTAGGAATGATGTAGTGTCCTTCTTTAGAATCGTTACCCCAGCTTTCTTTTGAGGCCCATTGGCATGAAAGATGTTTCCCATCACTTCGCTTTCAGTCTGGATGTATCCTTAGGTTCCAGATGGGTTTCCTGTAGACAACATATGGACAGGTCCTGTCATTTTATCCAATCTGCAACTCTGTGCCATTTTATGGCAGCGTTTAGGCCATTCACGTTGAGAGTGATTATTGAAAGATACGTTTTTAATTGACATCATGTTGCCTGTGAAGTCCTTGTTTCTATAGATTGTCTCTAAATTTCTGTTCTATGTCACTCTTGGATTCTTTCTTCTTTTATAGAACCACCCCCCTTGATATTTCTTTTAGTGTCGGCTTGGTGGTCACATACCCTTTTAAACCTTGCCAGTTTTGGAAGCTCTTTATCTCTCCATCCACTTTGAATGTCAACCATGCTGGATAAAGTATTCTTGGCTGCATGTTCTTCTCATTTAGTGCTCTGAATATGTCTTGCCAGCCATTTCTGGCTTGTCAGGTTTCTGTGGACAGGTCTATGTTATTCTGATGGACCTTCCTCTATACATAAGGACTCTCTTCTTCCTAGATGCTCTCAAAAGCTCTTGTATAAAATTATCATTTGTCAGTCTCACAATCAAATGTCTCTAGGTCTTTCTAGATTCACTGATCTTGGGGGTTGATCTTTCTACCTCTAGGACATGAACGCTGGTTCCATTTCCCAGATTGGGAAAATTGTCAGCCAGAATTTGTTCAACTGTATCTTCTTCTTTTTTTTTTTTTTAAAGATTTATTTATTTATTTGACAGAGAGAGAGAGATCACAAGCAGGCAGAGAGGCAGGCAGAGAGAGGGGGAGAAGCAGGCTCCCTGCTGAGCAGAGAGCCCGATGCAGGGCTCAATCCCAGGACCCCGAGTTCATGACCTGAGCCGAAGGCAGAGGCTTAACCCACTGAGCCACCCAGGCGCCCCTCAACTGTATCTTCTATTCTTCTCTCTTTCTCCACCTCCTCAGGGATCCCAATAATTCTGACGTTGGAATGTTTCATGGGATCATTTATTTCCCTAACTCTGTTTTCATGGTTTCTAAGCTGTTTCTTCCATCTCTCCCCCTGATCCTTTTTCTCTATCAGTTTGTCCTCTAGATCACTAATTCTGTCTTCTGTCTCAGTTATCCTAGTTGTTAGAGTATTTAGATTAGATTGAATCTCATTGTTAGCATTTTTAAGTTCTGACAGATCAGCTCTCACTTCTGCCTTTAGAGATTCCATGTTGTCACTAATGGTTTTTCCTCCAACCTAGCCATTGCTTGGATAATTGTTACCCTGAATTCCCTTTCTGACATACTGTTTATGTCCATATCCAATAGTTCTGATGAAGAAGGCACAGTCTCTGAATTTTTCCTCTGTTGGGCGTTCCTCCTCCTAGTCATTTTGGTGAGAGGTGGTTGAAGGGATGTGTAGTTGAAAATATCAACCACAACCCAGGCAAGGTGCACCCTGGAAAGTTTCAGAGCAATCAGAAGTCACCACCAAAAAGAAAGAAAAAGGAAAAAAAGAAACAGAGAGAGAGGAAAAAAAAAAGAGAGAGAGAGAGAAGACCCAGCCAGAATGGGCCCCAAAGGTAAGATTTATAAGGTATACAAACAAAAACGGACAAACAAAATAACCAACAAAATAAATGACAAGAATAAAAAAGAATCCAGTCAAAATGAACCCCAAGTATAAGATTTATATAATACCAGAACAAAAACAAATACGCAGAAACACTGACAGAAGAAAAAGATGAGAGGGTGGTTATCAATCCTTGATGTGGGTGAGGAAGGTTATTTTGATTCTTCCTGGGTGTATCTTGATATCTTTGTTAAAGGACTCAACTTTCCAGAGATAGAGGGAGATTAAAACTGGTTTATATATGAGGGTAGTATTGATTAGGGAAAGAGGATGACCTTGAAGCTTATATCTATATGTATATTAAAAAAATAGAAAAGAAAAAGAAAAACACAGGTATATATATATATATGAAAAAAGTTCAAGATAGAAGCATATTTAATATTGTTCGCTTGTGTTTCCAGTCTCTTTTTTTCAAGATTTTATTTATTTTTAGAGAGAGATAGTAAGTGGGGGGAAGGACAGAAGGAGAAAATCTCAAGCATACTCCCCACTGAGTAAGGGGCCCAACACAGGGCTTGATCTCATGAGGCATGAGATCATAACCTGAGCTAAAATCAACTGCTGCTCAACCAACTGAGCCACCCAGGCACCCCAAGAACTTCCTAATTTTAATGTTGTCCAAGTAACATTTTGTAGTTGGTATATTTTGAATCCCACTCAGAAAACGTTGTTTATCTGAGAGGTACCTGGGTGGCTCAGTTGGTTAAGTGTCTGTCCTTGGCTCAGGTCATAATCCTAGAATCCCGGGATCAAACCCCACATCAGGATCCCCACTAAAAAAAGAAGTCTGCTTCTCCCTCTCTCTGCTCTTCTCTCCACTTGTGCTTGCTCTCTCTCTTTCTTTCTCTTTCTCAAATAAATAAATAAAATTTTTAAAAAAGAAAACTTTATCTGAGATAATAAGGACATCCTCATTTTTTTCCAAAAGCTTTTCTTTTAACTTGTGCATATATAAATCTATAATCCACTTGAAATTGATTTCTGCAAGGTAAGGATAAAGTTTAGTTTTTTCCATGTGGCTAGCTCAACACAATTAATTAAAAAGAACGTTCTTTCTGCATTACACAACAGTGTCATCTTTAGCAAATATCAGGTAACTGAACAGAACTCTGTTCTATTCCACTGGTTTTTTATCTGTCTTTACTCAAACTTCAATCTATCTTAATTTTAATCACTTCATGATTGTCTTGACATTGGATAGCATAAGTCCTCCAACTTCTTTCTTTTTACTAATGAACCCATAACCATTTTTGACCTCTTAACATTATTGTATGAATTTTAGAATTGGCTTGTCAATTTCTACACAAAATCTGCTGAGATTTTAATTAGGATTGTATAGAGTGTGAAGATTAATTTAGGGAGAATTTATATCCTAACAGTTTTAATTCTTTCTAACCCATGAAGAGAGCAGGAGAGGACTCTCAATTTAGGTATTTTAAATTTATCTTGACATGGTTTTTTTTTTCCATTTAAAAAAATTTTTTTATTTGAATAGAGTTGACACATAATGTTACATTAGTTCCAGATTTACAACATAGTGATGCAACAATGCTATAACTCTATGTTATGCTGTGCTCACCACAAGTGTAGCTTCCATCTGTCACCGTAAAATGTTATTGCAATTGCACTGACTATATTCCCCATGATATGCCTTTTATTCCTGTGACTTATTCATTCCATAACTAGAAGCCTGTATCTCCCATTCCCTTAACCCATTTTGCCTTGCTCCCCCTTCCCTCTGGCAACCATGAGTTTGTTCTTTTTATTTATAGGTTTGATACTGCTTTTTTCTGTTTGTTTTGTCATTTTAGGTTCCACATATGAGTAAAATCATCTGGTATTTGTCTTTCTCGGTCTGACTTATTTCACTTAGCCTAACACCCTCTAGATTCATCCATGTTGTCACAAAAGGCAAGATGCTTAACTGACTGAGCCACCCAGGCTCCCCTATATCACATCATTCTTACATATTCATCTATTGGTGGATACTTAGGTTACATATATATCTTGGTATTACAAATAATGCTACAATAAAATAGGAGTGCAAATATCTTTTCAAATTAGTGTTTTTGTTTTCATTGGATAAATACCCAGTAGTACAATTACTGGATCAGGTGGTAGTTCTACTTTTAATTTTTTGAGGAACCTCCATACTGTTCTCCCCAGTGGCTGCACCAGTTTGCATTTCCATCAATAGTGCTCAAGGGTTTTTTTTTTTCCTCCACATTCTTGCCAACACTAGTTTCTTGTGTTTTTTATTTTATCCATTCTGACATTAGCCATTCTGAGCATCTTTTCCTATGTGTGTTGGCCATCTGTATGTCTTCTTTGGAAAAATGTCTATTCAGGTCCTCTGCCCATTTTTTAATCAGATTTGTTTGGTTTCTGTGGTGTTTAGTTATATAAGTTCTATATAAATTGTGAATATTAACCCTTTATCAGTTACATCATTTACAAATACTTTCTCCCATTCAGTAGTTTGCCTTGTTGTTTTGTAGATGGTTTCCTTCACTGTACAAAACATTTTCATTTTGATGTAATCCCAATCATTTATTTTTGCTTTTGTTTCTCATACCTTTTGATTGGAGCACTCAGGTCATTTGTATTTAAAGTAACTATTGATGTGTATGTACCTACTGTTATTCTGTTATTTGTTGTCTGGTTGTTTTTATAGTTCTTCCTGTTCCCTTCTCTCACTCTTCTTTGTGATTGATGAGTTTCTGTAGGGTTATGTTTGGCTTTCTTTCTGTTTTTTTTTATTTTTATTTTTTTTGTATCTGTTATAGATGTTGGGTTTGTGGTTACTGTGAGGTTCATATGTAACAACCTGAGTACACAGCAGTCTATATCAAGTTGATGGTCATTTAAGTTCAAACACATTCTAAAAACACACACACGTACACACACACACACACACACACACACACACACACACACACACACCAAAAACAAAAACAAAAAAGCTCCTGAGAAAAGCTTCTTTTTATTTTACTTCCTTCTCCATATTTTATGTGTATGTTGTCATATTTTACATCTTTTTATTCATATCTTTCTTTCTTTCTTTTTCTTTATTTTAAGAGGGAGAATGAAAGAGAGAGAGAGAGAGAATGAGCATGGAAAAGGGGAAGAAGGTCAGAGGGAGAAACAGACTCCAGGAGCCTGATATAGGACTCAATCCCAGGACTCCAGGATCATGACCTGAGCCAAAGGCAGTCACTTAACCACCTGAGCCACCCAGGCGCCCCCATAATTTCCTTATACCAATTATGGTCATTTCTTCTCCATTAAAGAAGTTCCTTTAACATTTCTCATAAGACTGGCTTAGTGGTGATGAATTCCTTTAACTTTTGTTTGTCTGGGAAATTCTTTATCTATCCTTCAATTTTGGAATATATCCTTGCCAAGTAGAAAGTTTCTAAGTTTACAGGTTGTAAGTTTTTCTTTTAGCACTGTGAATATATCATTTGGTAAAATTTTATAGTTTTTAATGTAGAGATCTTAATCATCTATCATTTAATACATTCCTAGATTTGAGGGGTTTTAAGCTAAAGTAAATTATGTCTTTTTAATTTTAATTTCATTTGTGTTTTTTTTAATTTTTATTTATATTTTTTACTTCTTTTCAGTGTTCCAGAATTCATTGTTTAGGTACCACACCCAGTGCTCTATGCAATATGTGTCCTCCATAATACCCACCACCAGGCTCACCCAACCTCCCACCCCCTCCCCCTAAAAACCCTCAGTTTGTTTCTCAGAGTCCACAGTCTCTCATGGTTTGTCTCCCCCTCCAATTTCCCCAACTCCCTTCTCCTCTCCATCTCCCCATGTCCTCCATGTTATTCCTTATGATCCAAAAATAAGCAAAACCATATGATAATTGACTCTCTCTGCTTGACTTATTTCACTCAGCATAACCTCTTCCAGTCCTGTCCATGTTGATACAAAAGTTGGGTATTCATCCTTTCTGATGGAGGCATAATACTCCATAATATATATGGACCACATTTTCCTTATCCATTCATCATTTGAAGGGCATCTTGGTTCTTCCCATAGTTTGGCAACTGTGGCCATTGCTGCTATGAACATTGGGGTACAGATGACCCTTCTTTTCACTGCATCTGTATCTTTGGGGTAAATACCCAGTAGTGCAATTGCAGGATCATAGGGAAGCTCTTTCTTTAATTTCTTAAGGAATCTCCACACTGTTTTCCAAAGTGGCTGCACCAACTTGCATTCCCACCAACAGTGTAAGAGAGTTCCTCTTTCTCCACATCCTCTTCAACACATGTTGTTTACTGTCTTGTTAATTTTGGCCATTCTAACTGGTATAAGGTGGTATCTCAATGTGGTTTTGATTTGAATCTCCCTGATGGCTAGTGATGATGAACATTTTTTCATGTGTCTGTTAGCCATTTCTATGTCTTCACTGGGGAAGTCATTCTATTGCTGGTAAATAAAAATACAATTGATTTCATGTATTCAGCTGGTTCCAACAGCCTAGATAATTCACTTGTCAGTTTTGCTAGTTTTTCTTTAGATTTTTATAAGCTATTTTTTATGTATATAATCATGTCTATATATAATGATAGATTTATTTTTTCTTTTTCCAAACCTTAAGAACCTTCTTTCTTTTTATTGATATTGCATTATTTCTTTTATATTTTATATATATTTGTATATTTTTATATATATTCTTTTAAGATATTACTCAAGATTTTTCTTTTAATAAAAGTAATTATAGCAGATATCCATATCATGTTACTAATCTCACAAAGAAAGTTTTAAATAATTCACCATTAAATTGATTTGTCTTCCTGGTTTGCTAAGAGTTTTTAATCATAAATCAATATTGTATTTTATCAAAAGTTTTTTCTGTAATTTTTAGATAGTCATTTTATTTCTCTCTACTTTCATAAACTATTATTAATTTTCATAGAATAAACTTCATTTGGTTGTGAGGCATTATCTAATTTATACTTCACTGAATTCCATTTGCTAATATATTTATATTATATATTTTTTAAAGATTTTATTTATTTAAAAAAAGATTTTTTTTTTATTTATTTGACAGAAAGAGATCACAAGTAAGCAGAGAGGCAGGCAGAGAGAGAGAGAGGAGGAAGCAGACTCCCCACAGAGAAGAGAACCCAATGTGGGGCTCGATCCCAGAACCCTGAGATCATGACCTGAGCCGAAGGCAGAGGCTTTAACCCACTGAGCCACCCAGGCGCCCCTATATTATATTTTTATATATAGGTTCATGCTACATATTGGTCTGTACTTTTCCTTTCTTATAATTTTTACAAATAATTTGACTTTTAAGGTTATGCTGGGCCCATAGAAAAGCTGGGAAGGGTATCTTCTTTTACTATTTTTTGGAAAAGCATACATATATTGGAGTTATTACTCCCTTTAGTATTTACTACTATTCACCAAAGAAACCATCTGGGCCAGGAATATACTTTGTGGAAAGGTTTAAAATAAAACATTTAGGGGTGCCTTGGTGGCTCAGTGGGTTAAAGCCTCTGCCTTCAGCTCAGGTCATGATCTCAGGGTCCTGGGATCGAGCCCCACGTCAGGCTCTCTGCTCATCAGGGAGCCTGTTTCCCTCTCTCTCTCTGCCTGCCTCTCTGCCTACTTGAGATCTGTCTGTCAAATGAATAAATAAAATCTTTAAAATAAATAAATAAATAAATAATTAAAACATTTAATTTTTTTTTATTTAATTTTTTTCAGTCTTCCAAAATTCATTGTTTATGCACCACACCCAGTGTTCCATGCAATATGTGCCTTCCATAATACCCACCACCAGGCTCACCCAACCACCCACCCTCCTCCCCTCCAAAACCCAGTTTGTTTCTCAGAGTCCACAGTCTCTCATGGTTTTTCTCCCCTTCTGATTTCCCCCACTCATTTCTCCTCTCCATCTCCCAATGTCTTCTGTGTTATTCCTTATGCTTCCACACAATTTCATTAGTAGATATATGCCATTCCCATTGTTGTCCTAATGTGTTATATTTCTCAAGGAATTTATTTTCTTAAACTGGCACAAAGTTATTTACACTGTCTTCTTTTAACTGTTCATATGATCTATATTAATTTCTCTTTATTTGTTGCTGACATTAGTTATTTGCTTTCTCTTTTTTTCCTTAACTCAGTCTTGCCAGAGTTTTATTAGTTTGGTTCATCTTCTTTAAGGAACAAACTTTTGATTGTATTGATTTTCTTTATTTTATTTTATTTCCTACTTTTTATTTTTATTTTTATAAAAATAATTTTGACAATGTGCTTTTATTTTCATGATTTCCTTTCCTCTCTTTTGATTAATTTTGTGTGTGTGATATTTTGTTCTGTTCAGTTTTAAAGATAGAAACTTGAATTAATGATGTATGGAATTTTATTTTCCTTCTAATATATATATTTAAGAATGTAAATTTTGCCCTAGGCACTGCATGAATTTTTTCCCGTTTTTGCTAATCTGAAGACACGTTTATCTCACCTTTATATTTGAAGGACATTTTTTGATGATTATAGAATTCTAGGTTGGCAGTTATTTCCTGGATCGCTATTTAGCTGGCTTCCACATATATATGCCATATATTCACTATCATTTAGTTTAAAATATTTTATAATTTCTTTGATTCATGGGTTGCTTATAATTTTATTGCTTAATCTAAAAGCAGTTGGTGTTTTTTAATTAGCTTTTCTTGTGTTTTTCAAGAGCAATTCCAGTATGCTCAGACAGCATACTCTTAATGATTTCAATCCTTTGGAATATATTTTAGGCTGCTTTATGACCCAGCATATGGTAAATTCTAGTAGTGTTCCATGAGCATTTGAAAAGCACTGTATGTTCTGTCATTGTTGGATACAATGTTCTGTATTCCATTAGGACACTTCCGGTTTTTTGCTCCTATAAATAATCATACAATATACATCTTTCTATATATGTAACTTTTTCTTCTTCTTGACTTATTTCCTCAGAGTAAATTTTCAGGAGTGTTATTCTAGGTCAAAAGTTTAGGAACGTCTATATGGCTTTTTCTCTTTATGCAAAATTACTTACTAAAATTACCATATCTAGTTATGATGTTAGTTATGATGCATGAAATCACCAAATACCCCACAGTGTTAAGTGTTGTAATTGTTTTGTTAATAATACGGACACTAAATTGTAACTCAAAGTTGATGGTAATTTTCATGTCTCTGATAACTAGACAACATGAACTTTCCTAGGTCTTCCTTTACTATTTCAATTTCTTCTCTTAAAAATTGTTATGCATCTGTTTAACAATCTACTGGGAACATGATTCTTTTAGAATAAATTTGAATGAGTAATTTTATAATATCAGCAATTTGCCCTTGGCTTACATATTTAGTGTGAACGTTTTCCCAGTCTATTATCTTTTTAATTTTAGCTTTGCTGTTTTTCACCAGACAATCATGTTCAATTTGTGTAGATTTGAATCTGTTCACTTGTTTGTGACTACTCTTGTCACTTCAAAACTGTGACAATGTTTGATTCTTTCCCAGTTGCATATTTCTTTTTTTCTTCTCCTAAAATTTTTGTTAATGTATTATATAACATAGCACAACTGTCCAATAAGAATAAAATGCAAGCCACATATAGGATTGAAAACTTTCTTTTAGCCACAGTTAGAAAGTGAAACAAAACAGGTACCATTGATTTAATCATCTACTTTATTTAGTCCAATATCCAAAATATGAGCAGATTTTGTTTTGCATGGTTCAATATGCATGAGTTTCAGTTATTACTATTTAAATATTAGTTATCCAACAGTTCAAATTTCAGTTACTCTGGTATATTAATTATGACTAATTGCATAAACTACAAATTTTGCTGCTAGACTTAAGTCCACAAATAACTACATAAACAATAACTGTGCACCCTTATCAGTGACCAGTCATATCATTTCTTTCAAAGTCTATTGGTGATGGGTCACTGTACATTCATTGTTCAGTTCATGCATAGATCATGAAATGTGTAATTGTGTTGACTTCTTGTCTCTGAGACAGAAACCTATGTGACACTTTACAAAAATGAATATTCTGAAGAGGCACTTGGCCCACAAAGGCAACAAAGACAACAAACAAACAAAAACAACATTGTTGGAATGGAAAGCAGTTGTGACAAGAAGACAGATGACTATGCGAAGATGACAGTTCTGCTGCTCAAGACACTCTAGATGTTCAGCTGGAGGAACCTAAAGAAGGCAAATTTCTCAACATCGTGAGGAACAGGTTGTGATGAAAAGGGTAAAGATGTTCCAGAGGAGGTGACACCGGCAAAAACAAAACAAAACAACAACAACAACAACAAAACCCTACATTAAAGAAACTTCCAGAGATTCTTCACAATGTTGGAAAAGCAAAGGATAAAATGTTGGGAGCTAATCTCAGAAACCAGTATGATGATTCACCAAGACTTAGAAAAGACAGTTGTTCTAGACAATAACTTATGGGACAGGAGGGCAGCAAGCACTGTTCAAACCCCTCTTGATAAGTTTATTACAAAGAACAAAAAAACCCTTTTAATTTTCATGCTTCTAATAGTTTTTAAATTTAAATTAAATTAATTGTGGACCAAATAAATTATTTTTACTATTTTCATTTCTGCAAATACTTATAATGGAGAGTAAGAATTTTTTAATATTTTGACAAAACTTCTGAAAAGTCACATAATAATCAGTTTCCTCCCATTGATTAGTACAATCATTTGTAGGGTTTCAGCTTGTGCAGTCCTTTTGTGGGTCTTCACAGCCATGCAAAATAAGGACTGCCTATATTATCATTTCAACAAATAATCAAATAAAAGTTTGAGGCCTATTACATTCTTTTTTGTAGGAGGGCTTCGAACCACAATAGTTTTACACTTAGAGAACAGCTCAGTTCATACTAGCCGTGTTACAGGTGCTTAATTGCCACACAGGCTAGTGGACACGGTATACGACAACTTGAGTCTAGAGCATTCTTTCCTTTCAAGCCAGAGTTGAAAAGTGTTGGTGTTGGTTAGAGTACAAGTAACTTACTGGAAACTCGCTATTCAAACAGATCAAAATTTAGTATGGGGACCAATAAAGAAATAAAGTTTCTCCCTCATTGGTAATGAAGACACAGACATGATTCCAGCTCCCTCTGGAAGAAAGGCTGAGAAAGTAAGCCTTGAATTATTCTCATAAACTTGTTGGAATCAGCCTTGTTGGAATAATATGAGAAAAAAAGAAACAACTAGTCTTCAGGGAAAATACTGGCTCCTTAGTCCTCCACATGAACTGAAACAGCTTGGCTCATCTTAGCTCTGGGACAATTTGTAAGTGCTTTCGGTTAACACATTATCTCTGAAATATCACATAGAGTCTTAGGGCCTCTGAATAATGAGTAATATCCTTGGAGTTTTGAAAATACTTCTACAAGTTAGTGAAGTCAGCAAAATATTTATTTGATTTCCTCCTCAGTTTCACATTCAGGGAATTCCCAGCAGCTTAATAGGAATGGCAACAACACCTGCTTGGCTGTCAGGTTGCAGGCATCTTTCTTCCTTATATCCCCCAAATGATCACCCTGCCTGTTGTCCTAATTTCTCTAGATTTTTCCTGGGTGACCAAGATTACAACTTCTGCACCACTTTCTTATCCTAGCTCCACCTAAGACAATTGGCCTGTAAATATTTGCACACAGTTAGCATGTGGAGTTCGATGAAAATGTGTGTGGGTACACACTCCATCTACAATACCTTCTAACATTTCTTATTCATAAGGAAAAGAATGTAGCAAAGTGGTTTAAAACACAATCTTTGAAGGCAAAACTGAGTTCAAATTTCACTGCTCTCAGGGGTTCCTGGGTGGCTCAGTTGGTCAAGCATCCAATTCGTGACCTCAGGTCGGGTCTTGATGTCAGGGTTGTGAGTTGAACCCCTGCATTGGGCTCCACCTTATTTAACAAAAAAAATTTCAATGCCCTTACTTACTAGCTACATAAACTTGAACATATGTTACTTATGTAACATAACATATATAACATAACTTATGTTATGTTATGTGCCTCAGGTTTCTCATCTATAAGATGAGAATAATAATATCTCCAACTTCATACAGCCAATAAAGGAATTGAATGAGATCATGCTTGGAAAGTGTTTAATGTTTGTCATACTATAAATGCTAAAGTAAGAACCATTCTTCAATATTGGTGTTGTTATTCTTTTACTATTAGTGTGATTATTCCTGTTACAACTTTTGATTGAGAAGAGCAAATCAGAAACACAAAACAAAAGAAAAGGAATCCAACTTCAAAGGTAGCACTGAGTAAAGATGTACTTGGGTGAAGAGCATCCTGGCAGAAAGCTGTATACTACCCCAACTATCTGTACCACTCCTCAGACATCTCCTTCACCAGTATGTCTTCCAGTAGTCCTATTTTGGGACCAGTCAGTCCCTCTGCCTCTCTGGAAAGGCCCCGCCCATACCTGCAAGCATCTTCTCTCCTTTACCTTCCTCTCCTCAGCTCCAGCCTCCCAGCTCTTTTCAGTTTCACTTTACTTACTGTTTGGCTCATTGATACCTTCACATGGTACAAAAGCTTAAATACACAAAAAGGTAAGACTAATATATCTTTCTTCCATTTCTTTCCTCTATATCCAGATCCCCAGAAGCAGCCATGGTAACTGAGGATATTTTATTCATAGACAGCATATACACACACATACATTTTCTTTTTGAAACCCCTGCACTTTGTTTTTTCCATTTAATAAAACTTAGAGCTTATATAGTACTAATGCCTTATAAATTGTCTGATTCTCTGTAACATTTGCATTATTTTCCTTGGGATGGATAAGCCATAATTTATCTAATCCCCTATAAATTATTTCAATATTTTATTATAATTAATAATGCTGCAATAACCATGTACATATATTATTTAAATATATTATTTCAGATTTTATTATCACGAGTTCTAAGATTGTCTCAATATTTTATTATCAAAAATAATGCTTTAATAAGTTAATATGTAATATATAACCTTACATGTCTGTAAGATAAACTCCTAGAAATTTAATGATTGGATCGAAGAGTAGATATTTTTTAAATTATTATAGATTTGGCCAAATTACACTCCATGAATGTTTTACTAATTATAATCCCACTAGTAATGTAAGAGTGTGTCTGTTTCCTAACACTCAACCCACATAGATTGTGTTAAATTGTATGACTTTTTCCATGCTTTTCCTAAGGTAGAGTGATCTCAACCTATTCAATATGACATCTCTCTGTTCATATGTACTTATGAAAAAAATGTTTTTGTTTCTTCTACATTTTCCCACAGTGCAATATATCTGTGACATTTAGGCTGTCTTTTGCCCATAGTACCAGACCTTCGATCCTACTTTTCCTCCTCTGTGCTGGTGAATATCTTCTCCATGATGCCCTCCTCCTGTGGGACTTTTATGGTCTGGGTCAACCCATTTGGCACTGGGAAACCTTGAATTAGGCTGGGAGCAAATGGCTTGGGGTAGGATGAGACTTCCATCCCCTACCTCCGGTCTGAAGCACCTGCCAAGGGAGGTAGAGGATGGCCTTCACCAAATATTTCCTTGGTAATTTAGACAGATGCCATTGACTAAATCATGGCATCTTTCTACATGGGAATACCAAACATCCCTGAAAAATGAACAACTTCATGAATCAGCATGGATGGACCTCAAGGATATATATCAAGCATAAAAGCAAGTCAGATAAAATGCATGTCACATAATACTATGTCTATTAAATACTAAAACAATCAAACCAAATATGTTTATTAATATATACATGTATGGCAAAGCTGTGCAAATTATAAGAGAATAATAAATAGAAAATTCGGGATCTTGGTATTCTGGGGGCAAGAGGAGAAGACAGGACAATTTGACCAGGAATTTCAGCTGTGTCAGTGATATTCTTTTGCTTAATTTACATGGTGAGTTCCTAGGTATTCATTTTATTCCTCTTCTTAATAACTCCTATGCTACTTATATCCTTTTGTATATACAACTATTTCATAATAATTTTTAATGGAAAGCTACAGAAGTATAAACTAGAAAGGTGGTCATGACATATTAAGTAAGGGAAAACAGATGACAAAATAATGTGTACATTATGAATCTGCCTCAAACAGAATTCACACACACACATACACATGCAAACATTCTAGATAGATAGTGACCACAGGTATAATAATGGGTATCTGAATGGAATTATAACTTTTAAGACTTTTATTTTTCTGATAAGTATTTCCCAATTTTCCAATAAAAATATTTTCCCTTTTGTAATGAGAACATATTTTGAAATATTTTAAAAATAATATACCAAATACCACTACCAAGTATTTAATAATAGCTAACACTTACTGAGCTTACTCAATGCCATGTTCTGTGTCAAGGGCATTATAAGTATTTTCTTACTCAGTCCTCATGAAAAGTCAGGATAATTGGTAATAATATCCCCATTCCACTTAGGAGAAAACAGAAGGGCTGACAGGGTAAGTAACTTCCCAACAGACACACTGATAGTCAGTGGCAGTGTTAGGACTCAATGCAGTCTGTCTTCCTGGCCAAGCTATCATGAAACACTCACTGTCCAACGGAAGCCAGAAGGAGCTATACAAGGTCAACAAGTGTTAAAGGTCTGGGATTTCACCTTACTTTTCAAGCTGATAAGCTAGCCTGTTGTTTTTTCATGGATATTGAAAGAAGACACAAGACACATGGGTCAGAGACAAAAGTCTGCGGTCACAACCAGTAAAGCATAAGCATTCGGTTGGTTTGTGTCGGTTCCTCATGCCCTCCCAAGTCCCATGAGGTAACATGGGTGGGCCTAGATGAATACCTTCACACATACTGAATCTAGGGGACCCATCATATCTGCAGCAAGTGGAAACCTGCTCTTTGAGACAGAGGTTATCTCGTCTCTCAAGTTGCTTAGTGCAAACACAATCCTGAGAAATGTCTCAAGAGAAGATCATTCAGGGCCTTGAATTTATGGTTTATCCATCAAGAAGGTACAGGGTCCATGGCAGATTGCTCCCCAACATATCATCAAGACTCTTTGAGCTGCGGGACGCCTGGGTGGCTCAGTTGGTTAAGCAGCTGCCTTCGGCTCAGGTCATGATCCCAGCGTCCTGGGATCGAGTCCCACATCGGGCTCCTTGCTCGTCAGGGAACCTGCTTCTCCCTCTGCCTCTGCCTGCCATTCTGTCTGCCTGTGCTCGCTCTCTCCCTCTCTCTCTCTGACAAATAAATAAATAAAATCTTTAAAAAAAAAAAAAAAGACTCTTTGAGCTGCAAATTATAGAAATCCAGCTTAAACTTGTTTAAACAAAACAAAACAAAAAGGATGAAGAAAAAATATATTGACTTGAAACTCCTCTCTTTTTCTCTCTCTCTCTCACCTCCTTTCCTTTATGTTGTCCCCATTCACTAACAGGCACTCTTCTTGTTATCACAGGAAGACTACCTATAACAATAACCCCAAACCAGGACATGCCTTGTTCCAACTCTTCTAATGGAAGTCCTGGAATCAATCTCAGTGGCTATGTCTGATCTGCAGTGGGACCCATGTGCATCCTAAAACAATCACTGGGACCAGGTGAAACAGTGCCCTGAATGCCTATTCCTGGTCCCTTGTCCCCCTCTAGAGCCAACAGTGGAGTCAGTCCCAATGTAATCATTTGTACTGAGAGTGGGAACTTTTCCCCATAGAAAATCAGAGTGCTGGTATCAGAAGACAAAGGAGTGGATGCTCTGCAGACAAAAATGTACACTGTGTCCAGGAATGGGCTATCTCTAAAATACCACACATAACAGTAAGCAAGTTGGACTGACAACACGAAATGTAAAGTATTCTGATAAGATTTGCAAAGTACCCAGATCTCAGAGGTATTTCTGTAGAAATGGTTCCCAACTACTGGTACTCCCCAGGACTTCCAACATCTGAGGCAATTATCAGAAGGTTGTAGCAGCTTGACTGCACCCAAATGCAGTGTGCATGGGGATTTGCCAATACAGAAGGGAAAAAAAATACAAAGAATGAGGAAATTATTCCAAGCTAATTGGTTTATAATTAATTCCAGCGCTCTTCTTCAGTCTGATGCATCTTCTCAACTCCCTGCAATGAAGAACCAGGAATAGTGTTCCAATATGAATATACGCAAGGGAAAAGTCAGTCTGAAGAAAAATTATCTAGGTACCAAGGATTTCTTTTGTTAGAACACAATATTTTGGATGAGAAAGGAGAATACCCTCATAATGGCTTAGGTATCCTCAGCTAAAACTAGCAGAAGCAAAAATATTGCTCCACTACCAATGCTTGGGCTGAGTGCTGAATTGAGGCTCTTCAGGAGGGATGATAGTTGTCCAATTTCTCCTTCATAGCTACCACCACTGCACCACTATCCCTTTCCATTTTCAATAAAGTAGTGCCTCAATTTGTTGTAACTGGAATGATGGCAGATGAGAGCCACTCACTCAATGTTCCCCACCTCACAGAAGGGATAAGAACTAAGGATGTCACTCATAGGTACAGTCCTTCTTAGCAAAAATGCCCTTAATAAAGGTTTGTTCAGTGGAACATAGAACAGATAATGGGGCAGAAAATATATAAGTACATGAGACCTACATGAGTATAGAGTGGGAACCTGCCCCAAATAGTTGTTACTTTGAGCTAAATTCAACAGCAGAACAGCCCGGCTTTCTCAACTCTACCATGCAATGCTACTTCTCCAACTTCTGTCAACCATCAAGTGAAATGCAAATATTGTCATTTCAAGAAAATGAAATTTTGTAGTTAAAGGGAATGTGTTGACTAAAGGGAACTCACCCCAGACCTCAAATGCCACTATTGCCTGTTCAGTGTTCTGAGTCTCCTTTCCTCTCTTTCCCACCTTCTGAAGCCTAACAGAATCTATACCATTATCCCCAGCTTTTCAATCTTTATTCTCAGGGATGCCTTTCCAAAGAAATCTCATCCTAGAGCAAGAGTTACTAGAAGGCAAGGAGCATATATTATTTATCTATTGCTACATAATTAATAATCCCGAATTTTAGCATCTTAAAACAGAAAATATTTATAAGCTGTAGTTTCTGAGGGTCAAGAATCCAGGTGGCTTAGCTGGGTGACTCTTAGGGTCTCTCCCATGGCTATAATTAAGGTGTCAGGGCTGAGTATCTAAAGGTCCAACAGACGAAGAAGCCAAGTTCCCTTCTGTGGCTATTGGCCAGAGACATCAATTCCTTTCCACATAGACGATTCATGGGGCAGCTCACAACATGGCTGCTGGATTCCCTCAAAACAAGCCAGAAGAGCAAATGGAGAGAGTGAGCAAGATGGAAGTCACAGTCTTTTAACCTAATATCAGAAGTGGCATCCATCACTTCTGCCATTTTTTTTCTAAAAGCCAGTCACTAGGTCCAGTCCATACCCAAATGGAGAGGACATGGTCATAGGTACCAGGAAATAGGGATCACTGAGACCTTCTTAGAGGCTCCCTACCACCAACCACATCTTTGTTATGTGGATATATCCCACACCTAATGGGAGAACCAGGTAAATAGTTGGCTCAGCAACACTTTCTATACCATAATTAATCCAGTCCTAAGGGCTCATACCAAGTAGAGTAAGATACAAGAGATAGACAAAGAATGATGTGGTGTAGAACAATGTATGAATTTTATTGTACCAATTCAAGTGTGCAAGAGTTATAAAATTTTCTATACCACAACCTAATATTTATTTGAATCCTCATTCTGCCTGGATGGCAAAATTATAATCTCAGCCAATGGGACTCCTCCTCCCATTTGTGCAGAGTAGTTTTTCAGTTCTAAAGAGATTATTTGGTGCCAAGACCATGGGGCAGGGGAGAAAAGGGAAGGAATCTCCTAGTTCTTGAGTCACAGGTGTTGGAGAAAATGTGCTTCACCCCATTTGCTCCTCAGTCACTTATGCATATGCTGAGATTCATGCCCATGTGTCCCTTTGGGGGCTACATTTCTCTATTCCATTTATGACTCATTGTGAAGTTTCTGAGCCAGAATAGGACACAAGATTCTCACCCAGGCTCTCCGTGGCCTATCTTATGAGATATCTTGCTCAGATATAACTCATCTAGCTTCTTGTGGCCTCCCAGGACCATGGTCACAGAGGAAGTTTGCAGAAGTCCTCTTCTTTCCAGCCCCTCCAAATTCTCTGCAGCTACATGGGCTCCCAGGCACTATCTTTGACGTAGGGTGCACAACTGTCCTCTCAGACCTGATAACTTTTCTGCTGTCATTGTCATCATCTCTTTCCTACTCTCTGTCAACCCAACCCTCAGCCCAGGGGACACTTTTGAATGCATTGGGTAGGGAAGCAGAGGGAAGACCTTCTTCTGTGTTAACCTTGGGCATTTTCACTTCCTTCATCCTCACACTTTCCTATAATCTCCCTACCCTACCAAGGGCACTTCAGCCCTTCTTCTTCATAGTTCAGCCTTCGGAAACATAAAGCCGGTGACTGGCAGCCTACCTTCCCTTTCCAAACCCTTCCGTGATGCAATGAACACAGAATGGAATCTTGTTTGCACAGGAAGTTAGGAAAAAGAGAAGAGAAGAGAAATTAGAGATTTTTATTGGTGAATCTGAAAAAGAAAGGAGCAGACTCAGGAAGCCAAAGGGCACACAGAGGTAAAAGTTACGTTATTTACATGGACTGAGGGGAAACTGGAGAGAGGAAAAGTACTATGCTCATCTCTCTGGCAGATGACTTTTTCTGTCCTTTTTCCACTGGTGCTCTTGGTCTCTCTACGCATGGACCTCTGATCCACTGCCTTTGGCCACTCCTGCAATCAGAAAGAAGCTCTGGGACCTGTTGTCTCCTGAGCTTTTTATGATTTGACCACACTCCTGAGAAGGTGCACAGCCACCCCTTGTCCACATAGGCTCATGCATTTCTGGAGATAGATGGCCCTCTAGAAGATCTGGGAATCTCATGAGGTGACAGGCACATTATTATTAATAAAGAAATAGTATAGTAAAAATAAAAAAAACCCACAGCACTTACATTACTAAACTACTTTATTGTCTTCAAGTTTCTACTTTATTCTCACATCTGAAAGTTAGCTGTTACTAATTGTATAACTGGTAAAGAAACTGAGACTAGCAAGACAGGAATTTAGAACTCAGATATTCTTATGCTAAACTCAGGGATCTTTCAATTAAAATATGGCAAAACAAAACTTTGCAGGTAAAGAACAAAAAGCTGAACAATTCTTTGGATTAGTATAAGCAATCAGTGTACTTACTGATGTACATTCATTTTCTGCACTTTGTTCCAAATATTAAGAAAGGTGGTAGCAGCAGGAAAATTGGGATGTTCTCATGTGATTTTTGTATGCTTATTTCCTGTTTTTACAAAGAATGGTAATGGGAGGTATCAATAATTTTAAGGTATTTTTGTGGCTGATTTGTTCATCTGAGAATTGCTGCCAATTAGCTCAATTGTTAGAGCATCTTGAGAGCAAGCGTTCAAAAACCAGGTGGAGGCAATCAGCATGGTCTGCCCAAGACAACGGGGGCAGTGGCTCAGTAAGAAATTTCCTTCTCCCATAGGAAAATCAACTCATCACAAGCATTGGGTTAATTGTGAGTTAACTGGCATTGTTATTTAGTTCTCAGGGGCTAGTTCTGGACAAGCCCCCTTCTTTTGTGGCTGAGGAATTCTGTATAGAAACATGGAACTGCTATATCAGAAGGACTTTCAGGCTGGCCAGAGGCTCTTTTTGTGAGAGCCAACAATGCTTTTGCAACCAGTACAACTACCCCAAAAATATCACTCATTGTCCAAAGACAGCGTATTTAACATTTCTCCACATTAGGTTTTATGATTTCTCAATTATATATGGACACTATTATGAATTGATAAAATAACGTTTACATAAAAGCATTTTTGAATTTGTAATGGTTTTGTCTTTGTGTACTAAGGCAATAAAAGGTTACTATTACTAGAAAAGTATAATTTGTCCTTTTGAGGAGTCAAAAGTAGTGTTTTGCATTGCAAGAGGATTCTGATGCTCTAAACTCTTGGAAATCATTGATGGAAGTTATCCAGATGATCCGTGTTCACACATTCTGAAGCAAAATGATTAAAACTGATCCTAGAATACTGCCCAACATGATTTACAGATTAATGTAATCCCTATCAAAATCCTAGCTGGCTATTTCTTCAGCAATTGACAGGGTTACCTAAAATTTATATGGAAATATAAGGAACCCAAAATAGCCAAAACACTCTTGAAAAAGAAAAACAAAATTGAAGGACTCACACTTCCCAGTTACAAAACCTATTACAAAACTTCAGTACTCGAGACAGTGTGATACTAGCATAAGGATAGACATACATATCAATGGAATAGAACTGAGAATCAATTAATAAACCTAACATTTATAGTTCACTGGTTTTTCAATGAGGGTGTAAAGACAATTTAATAGGAAAATAATAGTCTTTAACAAATAGTATCATGTGCAAAATAATGAAAGTGGATCCCAACCACATACTATATAAAAAAAAAATTAGGGGCTCCTGGGTGGCTCAGTGGGTTAAAGCTTCTGCCTTGGGCTCAGGTCATGATCCCAGGGTCCAGGGATTGAGCCCCACATCTGGGATCACAGCTCAGCAGGGAGCCTGCTTCCCCCTCTCTCTGCCTCTTTGTGTTCTCTCTCTCTCTCTGTCAAATAAATAAAATCTTTAAAAAGGGGGGGCACCTGGGTGGCTCAGTGGGTTAAAGCCTCTGCCTTTGGCTCAGGTCATGATCCCAGGGTCCTGGGATCGAGCCCCGCATCAGGCTCTCTGCTCCACGGGGAGCCGGCTTCCTCTTCTCACTCTGCCTGACTCTCTGCCTACTTGCAATCTCTATCTGTCAAATAAATAAATAAAATCTTTAAAAAAAATTAACTCAAAATGGATGATAAACCTCAATGTAAAAGTTAAAACTTTAACACTCTTAGAAAAAAAAAAAAAAAAAAACATGGGAGTAAGTCTTTGGATTAGGCAATTGTTTCTTTGATATGGCCCCAAAAGCACAAGTCCACACACAGAAAAAAGATAAATAGGACATTAGCAAAATTAAAAGCTTTTTCTCTTCCAAGAAAGCCATCAAGAAGTAAAAAGACAACCCACAGAATGGGGGAACATATTTGCAAATCTGATAAGAGACTGGAACCTATGATATGTAAAAAATTCTTACAACTCAACAATAAAAAATCAAATAACCCAGTTTAAAAATGAACAACGTATTTGATAGACATTTCTCCAAAGAAAATGTACAAATGGCAGATAAATACATTAAAAGGTCAGCATCATTTATCATGAGGGAAATTCAAATCAAAACTACAAAGTATAGGGATAGAGGGAACATTCCTGAACTTCATAAAATCTATCTATGAAAAACCCACAGCAAATATCATCCTCAATGGGAAAAAGCTTGCAGCCTTCCCGTTGAGATCAGGAACACGACAAGGATGTCCACTCTCACCACTCTTGTTCAACATAGTATTAGAAGTCCTAGCAACAGCAAGCAGACAACAAAGAGAAATAAAAGGTATCCAAATTGGCAATGAAGAAGTCAAACTCTCTCTCTTCACAGATGACATGATTCTTTATATGGAAAACCCAAAAGAGTCCACCCCCAAACTACTAGAACTCATACAGCAATTCAGTAACGTGGCAGGATACAAAGTCAATGTACAGAAATCAGTGGCTTTCTTATACACTAACAGTGAAAATACAGAAAGGGAAATTAGAAAATCGATTCCATTTACTATAGCACCAAGAACCATAAGATACCTGGGAATAAACCTAACCAAAGAGGTAAAGTATCTGTACTCGAGGAACTACAGAACACTCATGAAAGAAATTGAAGAAGACACAAAAAGATGGCAGACCATTCCACGCTCTTGGATCGGAAGAATAAACATTGTTAAAATGTCTATACTGCCTAGAGCAATCTATACTTTTAATGCCATTCCCATCAAAATTCCACCAGTATTCTTCAAAGAGCTGGAGCAAATAATCCAAAAATTTGTATGGAAATAGAAGAGACCCCGAATCGCTAAGGAAATGTTGAAAAACAAAAATAAAACTGGGGGCATCACGTTACCTGATTTCAAGCTTTACTACAAAGCTGTGATCACCAAGACAGCATGGTACTGGCATAAAAACAGACACATAGACCAGTGGAACAGAGTAGAGAGCCCAGATATGGACCCTCAACTCTATGGTCAGTTAATCTTCGACAAAACAGGAAAAAATATACAGTAGAAAAAAAGACAGTCTCTTCAATAAATGGTGCTGGGAAAACTGGGCAGCTATATGTAGAAGAATGAAACTTGACCATTCTCTTACACCGTACACAAAGATAAACTCAAAATGGATAAAAGACCTCAACGTGAGACAGGAATCCATCAGAATCCTAGAGGAGAACATAGGCAGTAATCTCTTCGATATCAGCCACAGCAATTTTTTTCAAGATATGTCTCCAAAGGCAAAGGAAACAAAAGCCAAAATAAACTTTTGGGACTTCATCAAAATCAAAAGCTTCTGCACAGCAAAGGAAACAGTCAAGAAAACAAAGAGGCAACCCATGGAATGGGAGAAGATATTTGCAAATGACAGTACAGACAAAAGATTGATATCCAGGATCTATAAAGAACTCCTCAAACTCAACTCACACAAGACAGATAATCATATCAAAAAATGGGCAGAAGATATGAACAGACACTTCTCCAATGAAGACATACAAATGGCTATCAGACATATGAAAAAATGTTCATCATCACTACCCATCAGGGAGATTCAAATTAAAACCACATTGAGATACCACCTTATGCCAGTTAGAATGGCCAAAATTAGCAAGACAGGAAACAACATGTGTTGGAGGGGATGTGGAGAAAGGGGAACCCTCTTACACTTTTAGTGGGAATGCAAGTTGGTGCAGCCTCTTTGGAGAACAGTGTGGAGATTCCTCAAGAAATTAAAAATAAAACTTCCCTATGACCCTGCAGTTGCACTACTACAATACACATGTAGTGAAAAGAAGGGCCATCTGTACCCCAGTGTTTATAGCAGCAATGGCCACGGTTGCCAAACTGTGGAAAGAACCAAAATGCCCTTCAATGGACGAATGGATAAGGAAGATGTGGTCCATATACACTATGGAGTATTATGCCTCCATCAGATAAGATGAATACCCAACTTTTGTAGCAACATGGACAGGACTGGAAGAGATTATGTTGAGTGAAATAAGTCAAGCAGAGAGAGTCAATTATCATATGGTTTCACCTATTTGTGGAGCATAACAAATAGCATGGAGGACATGGGGAGTTAGGAGAAGGGAGTTGAGGGAAATTGGAAGGGGAGGTGAACAATGAGAGACTATGGACTCTGAAAAACAATCTGAAGGGTTTGAAGAGGTCAAGGGGTGGGAGGTTGGGGGAACCAGGTGGTGGGTATTAGAGAGGGCATGGATTGCATGGAGCACTAGGTGTGGTACAAAAACAATGAATACTGTTATGCTGAAAATAAATTTAAAAAATGATAAAAAAAAAACTACACCACTTTATACCCACTGGGATGACTAGAATTTTAAAAAAACAGGCAATAATAAGTGTTAGCAAGAATGTGGACAACCTTTGTAAAACAGTTCGCTAGTTCCTTGAAATGTTAAGCATTTGTTAATAGCCACTGTATGACCTAGCAATTCCCACACCTGAGTATATACCCAAGAGAATTGAAAACTTATGATCACACAAAACCTGTATGCAAATGTTCATGGCAGCATTATCCATAAAGCTCAAAAGTGAGAATGACCCAAATATTCATCACCTGATAAAATGTGCTATATCCACACAATAGAATATAATTTGGCAATAAAAAAGAAATTAAATATTGGGGAGCGCCTGGGTGGCTCAGTGGGTTAAAGCCTCTGCCTTCAGCTCAGGTCATGATCCCAGGGTCCTGGGATCAAGCCCCGCATCGGGCTCTCTGCTCAGCAGGGAGCCTGCTTCCTCCTCTCTCTCTGCCTGCTTCTCTGCTACTTGTGATCTGTCAAATAAATAAATAAAATCTTTATTAAAAAAAATGAAGTATTGGTACATACTACAACAGGGATGTACCTTGAAAACAATACACTAACTTCAAGAAGCCAGTCACAAAAGGACACATATCGCATTATTCCATTTATATGAAATGTCAAAATTAGGCAAATCCATAGAAATAGATAGGAGATTGGTGGTTATCAGGGGCTGGGAGCTGACTGCTAATGGATATGTCTCCTGGGATGATGAAAATATTCTGAAATTTGGTAATAGTTGTATCATTCTGTAAATATACCACAAACCACTGAGTTGTGTAGTGGTGGACAGTTTCGGTAAGGGCCGGATATTAAATATTGTAGGCCCTGTGGGTCATATGGTCTTTGTTATAACTATTCAACTCTGCTATTGTAGAGCAAAAGCAACCATAGGTCATGGGAAAATGAGTGGTGCAGTTGTGTTCTAATAAAACTTTATTTACAAAAGCAGGCACCAATCATCAGCCCACAGATGTAGTTTTCCACACCTTACTCTAGATGGTGAGCTCTTTGAGGTAGAGGCCATGCTTTATTCATCTCTAGGTCCTCTGAGTGTGTTGGGGGTACTTAGTACATACTTAGTTGAACTGAACAAGAATGCCCTTGCATCATTTCCCTTCCATGGCAAAGGGAGTTGCAGCATTTCTTAAACTTCTTGGCCTCTGGCACCACAAGGGGATATAATAAACAACTATCCTCTGGTTGACTGTGAAAGAAGTACTGCAACCTGCAGATACCTGACCTAAGGCTGAAAAGAAAGGGATGGATTTAGGATAAAAGTAAATACCAACCAAGTGATGAAGATTAAAACATGGAGCCCATTTGACATTTGAATTAGAGGCATCTAGAGCATTCTCAGAGCAATAGCACTGGTCAGAGGAAAGAGCTCTGGGCTAGAGCCACAACTTAGTGCAGACCCATGCATCTCTAGCATATCTATCACACCAAGTGGAAATAGATTCTGTGGTTCTCCTCCAAGAAAGGACTTTGACCCATTATTCTAAATCCAGCTAAGGCTCTGTTTTAGTCTTTACCTTGGAAGCCCACTTGCAACATTTATCTGACTTCTGCAAAGAGAAGGAGAGTAAATGCATTACATTTGTCATCCGGACTTAATGAGGTTGTTTCAAACTGTGCATGTCCCCAAACTATTTGCTCCAGCACAGGCTAAGGAAAGAGAAGAAGTAAGATTGTGTTCCATTAAGAGCACTGAGAGAAAATAGGGCACATTTTCCCTCTCTGGGTTTTCTCAGTGATGAACGATGGGGATACTGCATTGATCATTTCTGATCCTCTGCATTCATAGGTCTCAGCGGTCTCCAAATAACACAGCCCTGCTGTCTTCTCTTTGGGAAGACACCACAGAGAGATCAGTAAGAGCAAGCTTGAGCTCTCTCCCAGTGGTGGGAGTAGATGAAAGTCACCCTCACTCTCTCATCTATTTGGAACTTAGTGACCTCAGTACAGTGGCTTATTGTAGATACAGTCAAAGACAATTAAGGATAAATACTAATTTCTATAAGACCACCTTACAGTTGTTTGATATTCAAGTAGAGAATATGTTGGGGGAAAATTAAGTAATGTCTTAAGGAATCTTCTATGTCAGAGAACATGTCAGACAGACATAGTGCTATAAGCTGTGCTTCTGTTTTTGCACAAGACAAATTTACACGTCTGTTATGCCTAGAAAAAACAGAATACGATATTTGGAAGATACAGGTATCCAACATATTGATCTGTGTGTCTTTCATTGTCTTTTTAAGTTTCAGGTACCAGAGGGAGAAGTTAGCAGATATATTAGGCCCCAGGCTAGAAGGGGCAAGAGAAGTATCTGGTGTCTCCTCAAAGCCCTGTGGGAACTAGAATAATGGGTATTACCAAATTTGGTCACAAGCTGACAGTTAGAACCAAAAGTCTATCTTAGCTCAAGACGAGCACACATAACTCATAATAATCCTGCATGGCCATGATGCTCTGAAAATACCAGCCAGGCTCCTTGCTGCATCCTAATGGCAGGCATTTCAGAAATTGGTCCTGAGTGTACCATGTCAGGAGAAGTGGTGGACATAAGATAGAGCCTCCCCATTTAAGATGTGAAGTGGTTTACAAACATTTTTACTTACAGAATTTCTACCTTGCAGTAAAAACCCATGTCATTTTGTGACTTTTACCGCCATAAGTTAAAAACACAACAAAACACAAAGCTATGTCATTAGGGCACTTGTGGCTGTCAAGTAACTGAACTTACTGAGAAACTTAAACAATAAGTTATTAGATCACATAACAGGAAGACCAGAGGCAAGATAGGGACCAGGAATGTTGTATTACAGTTCAGCTCTATATCTCTGGAACTCTCTTAGTTTACCCATTCCTCATGTGTTGACTTCATCAACAGGTTAGTAGTTAGATGATTATAAGCTGGTCAAAACATCTGGACAGTAAGAGTGCTAAAAGGAAAGGGAATCTATCTTATAGCCCTTTTGGGGAATCAAGAAATCATAGATGCCCCCATGCAGGATCACCTTCCTTCTTCATGGGCCAGTGGCTCAAGGGCCAATTGTGGCCTGGGATGGGAACTCTGTAAATAGGAGGCCACCTGTCTCAGTTATCCAATGCTGTATAACAAACTGATCCCAAACTTAGTGGCTTAAAGCAACACTCACTTTATTTGCTTATAATGCTATGAGTCAGGAATTTGGTTGGACACAATGGAGAAGATTCATTCCTGTTCCATGATAACTGGTCCTTCAATTGGGCAACTGACTAAGATTGTTCAGTCAGGGCCATATATCTGGGACCTGGAGTTTGGTTCTTGTCTGAAGTCCTTGGCTGTGCTCCATATTGAGAGCTCACGTGGCTAACTTGAGCTTCCTCATAGCATTGTGACCTCAGAGTTTGAAGAGCATAGTTCCAATGTGCAAATGCTTATCAGACCTCTAATTTATCACATTTGCCAATATCTAATTGGTCAAAGCAAGTTACTTGGCTGAGCCCAGAGTCAATATGGACAATGTGATTACTGGGAGGCATGGCTTACTGGGGCCATGAATCTTAACAGTTATCACACAAATAAGCTGGTTCATCCTGAGTCCTGTGGAGCCCTTATCTTGTGCCTCAGTTCTGACGATTGTGTTTATCCTGTCTCCAGTGAACTGCCACCTTTAGCAGCTTTTTCTACAACCTAAGTCACAAGTAATCTATAAATAGCAGTTATATCTCTCTTCTCTTCAACTCAGGAATTTTTCCAGACTCTACCTTTATCACTCCTCTTTGAAACTCTTCCCTCTCCTCTGCTTATCTGTCTTTCAGTCTATAAATATTATTATATCCACCCTCTCTGCCTAGTGTCTTTCAAATGACTACTACATAGGACAGGCTGTTTGACTCTGGGTTTCAAACCACATTCTGCCCCTTAGACTATCTCCTTATTTCTATGCATCAGAGACTACTGGAAGTGATTCCCATCCCAGGATTCTGCCTGGGCTTCTGGGTCTAACACCTTTGACTCTGCTACACTGAGGAAACAACTCGGAATTCTGTATTCATTTCATGATCTTGAGCCCTTGACTTGGAACTCATTTAGGACCCCAGTTCCCGTAGAACCATCAGATACCCCTGTTCTCACCACAGGAAAAGCTGAGCCCAGAAGTGGAGACTTTGCTGTTGGCTGACATATTTCCATGGTACTAAAAGCTACCTATCTTCTAAGATGTCCAACATCCACAGGTCCAGGGATCCCTTTATACACTATCTGCCTGGAAGAACATCCCTGCTGCTTCATTGTGAATAGGACAAACCAGCTTAAGCAGCAGATGGAGATTTGTGGGCTAACATGATCAAATCATGGGAAGGTGGACCCTGCCTCCGAAATAATGGATGCCAGAACTAGAACATACTCAGGTCCTGCTTTCTAGTTCTACCTCTCACCATTGATGTCTCTAAATGTTGGCTTTACCTTCACTCTCTAAAGACAGCTTTCTTTAATGTCAGGAACCATGGCCATCCGTCCTGGAATCTCTAGCGGGTATGAATTTCAAGACTCAAATTAAAATTCTTTAACTTTCTTTCAGAACAGATGGTTTCATGCCAAAGCTAGTTAACAATAAAGAGAGAAGAAAGACAGGTGGATAGCTTCTTTTGAAGCATTTATTGTGGCTTTTCTTCCCACCCTGTTGTGACAAATGGAAGAAAAGGAGACTGGAAGCAAGTCAAGCCCACATGTCCCCCGATGTCCTGGGAGCCCTCACAGTATTCCTCACAGTGGTCCCAGGTGGGTCCAAGTTCCATGAAGCTGCCCCACCTAAGCGTGGCTTAGGAAACACCTTTACATACTTGGTTGGGTATATAAATCCAAAAACCCTTAGGCAAGACCTTTGCAGTTAGACGAGTTTTAGAACTTATCTGATTTTACAAACATAATATAGAGTATACACCATGTAGTATATATACCCCCAGTGGGCTATGAAGCCACACTCCATAGTCAAACTCATTAACTGTTCTATGGTAAAACATACAAATATTCACACTTTGAAGATAAATGATGTTTATAAAGATCTTCTTGTTAGGTCAGGTCAGCCTTTCCTGCTAAATGTGTAATGTATTACCTTTTGGTTTTTAGAATTTGAGAATTTCAGAATAAGGGATAAGAGATTGTGGACCTGTATGGGATGTGGAAAGTGATAACTAATGCCTGGGCTATTGGTTCTCAGTGTTAAAGACTGTCTGAAGGGAGCTGAAGTCTGTGATTAATTGAGCTTGTGTCATGTGCTTACTCTTGTATCCCATGCCTCTACCTTACCAATGCCTGCCTCCACCACCAGGTATACCATACCCTTCCCCAATATTTCCTGTCTTGCTGCTACCATCTGCTAAAGAATCTACTTTCAAAAATGAGGTCCACCTCCCAGCAGAAGATCATCCCATCTGGCCCTACTTTCCTGTTTCCCGAGGTTCTCATTAGATGTCCACAATCTCAGGGCTCTTTTATCCACCTGGACTCTCATCCCCATAAAGATCAAAATATTCCCTAATCAAACCTGATTTCCCATTTTTTCAAACTCTTTCACCATGCCTATTAAAACTCATGGTCCACTATTAGCAAATTCCCCCAATTCTTAACGACAGAATATTTCCCTCTCCTTACTCTGGTGAAGGTAGGCTCTTCCTGAGGACAACTTCTCTCACCCCCACAGTCTTCTCAAGTTATAGATTTATCTTACCCCACTCACACCACTAAACCTGCATGTGGAAAATGTCCTTACTCCTCTTGCCATTTTCAGACCTTCATTCCTCCTATGTAAGCACACACATACACATACACATACACACACAGCTTCTTTGAAACTTAAGCACCACACTGAAGCATCTGTTGCTTCTCCTTATTGGAGTCATCTAAAAGTCTTTGGATTACTCCTCATCATTCCCTTTCTCTCCCTCTTACTACCCCTACGACCCTTGATGATTCCAGCCTTCACATAGATGATACCTCCAGGACTTTTACATCTCAATTTTTCAGTCTTCTCATCTCCACTTACTTTGTCCACCCAACCTCTACTTATCCTCACTTTATTATTGTCATTACCATTTCCCAAACTCTTCCATAATCTGTGTTTCAAATTTCCCATTCTCTAACCACAGTCTCTCAGGCTTTCTCCCTCTGTACTCTAATACCACTGATTCTTAGACCACATTGAGATCTCTAACCCTGCCATTGTTTCATGGTCCAGTTGTACCCCAACCTCCTTCATTAGATTCCATGCTCCATTATTATAAACATTCCTTCACAGATATAGTAAACTCATTTGCTCCTTTCTTCCTTTCAGGTCATACTCACCTGGCAAAAAACTCAATCCTGGTTACATCCAACTTTCTGCCTGCTCCATACCCACAGAGCTGAAAGTGGTCAGAGAAAAAGCATGCAGTTGGGATGACTTGTCTCTATTTAGTCACTCCAGTAAGCCTATAGTGCTGTTTGTCACTCCTACCACCTTCCCTTAGTCAGCTCACTCCCCACTCTGTGATGAGTAATTCACACCTTCTTTTCTCTTCTCAAGTTACCCACCCTCTTCCCATTCCTACTCTAAACTGAAGACCTTGCCTGTTATTTCATGGAGAAAATAGATATCATCAAAAGAGAACTTTCATATGCCTCCATATGTTTTTCTCACCCTCTCATACTCATACTTATTATTTTTTTTTATCCTATGTGGTCTTTCATTTCAACTTTTCTCTGGGTGTTTAACTCAGACTCTTCTTTCTGAAGATCATCATTCCAATCACACTTTTTCAATACCATGAATTCCACCATAGCCACCTCAAATAGGTAACCTTAGCCGCTAGGACCACTTGACTTGTTTCTCAGTATTCCAACTTCATATTCCCAGTATGAAAACCTGATTGGCCCACCATGGTTCAAGTGTTCACCTCCAATCAGCTGTGGCCATGGAAGAGGGTTTACACTGCATGTGAGACCCTTATAAAGAGACCATGCTCTGGAAATTTGGTGTAGGGCAATTAAAAATGTAAGACAAGGGGGAAAAAAAGGAGAAGAAAAATAGAGGACAACAAACAGCCAAAAACAAACAAAGTAGAAAACCCCTCTTAAATTCTGTCTTCCACTGGGAGGGATAATGTACATGAATACAACAAGACATTTAAAAATTTAGAGAACAGGGGCACCTGGGTGACTCAGTCGGTTAAGCCTCTGCCTTCAGCTCAGGTCATGTCCTGGGACTGAACCCCATGTCAGGCTCTCTGCTCAGCAGGAAGCCTACTTCCCTGCCTCTCTCTGCCTACTTGTGATCTCTCTCTCTCTCTGTCAAATAAGTAAATAAAATCTTTAAAAAAAGATTTAGAGAACAGGCTTTACAGAAACTAGTGAGAAAAAGGGAGAGAGCATTACAAGAGGAGTCTGAAAAAAGCATGGGTATACTGGCACACATATTTTGCTCTGTGTCTGGTAGATAGCAAGAGTCCCAGAGCCCAGAACTGGCCCTACTAATATTTATAACATAGTATGTAACCTGGTACCCACTATTTGCTGGACTGGATAGAATCTCCTGGAAGACAATAGGGGGAAAAAATGACAGTGTCATGAGCACTATAATTCTCCTCATCTATTGACAGG
The DNA here is from genome assembly GCF_002288905.1 of Enhydra lutris kenyoni. Taxonomy (NCBI): domain Eukaryota; kingdom Metazoa; phylum Chordata; class Mammalia; order Carnivora; family Mustelidae; genus Enhydra; species Enhydra lutris. The sequence continues at coordinate 97,190,170 of NW_019154085.1, read as the reverse complement.
CAGAATTCAAGTTTTCCCAGAGACACAATTTTTTCTCTACCACTGAGTATTGTGAGGAATTATGAAGAGAAATCTTTATTTGGGTGACATTTGGTCATATAATGCACAATGGCTTCATCTAAGGCTTTGCAAAAGATTTAGACATGACCTTCAACTGCCTGTTTCTTATATTATCTTTCTCTAAAAGCCAAGGGCATATAGCACTACATCATAACTCCAAAATGGCATTTCCATGGAGTGATGAGCTAATATGGTAGAGTGGGTTGCTTTTTGACCAAAGGCAGGAAGAAAGCTGAGAAAATCTGGGGATGTGTCACTGAGCTATCAGTGGTGGACTGGGAGACAAAGAGGTAAATCACAATCACCTGGGAGAATTTTTCAAAATGTAAATCTTCCTTCTACCATGATTCTAATATTACCTGGGTCCCTGAGAGTAGATAAGGGTAAGGAAGGATCAGAAAGAATTTTTAAAAATACATCTTTCTTTCCCTTCCTCTCCCCCTCACTGTCTTGAATACCAATGACCTAGAAGGATGCATTTGTATTTGATATGTCTTTCTCAAATAACAGTATACATCTTATGTATGCATATATGTATATATTTATATGCCATCTCATTCCAGAAAGGATGGCAGATGGCTTACAAAGCTACATAAAAAAAAAGAGCATAAAAAATAGAAGCAAAATACCAAGGAGAAAAAAAAAGCTGAAAATTCAAATGTGAGTAGCCCTAAGTGCATTTTAAGAGTTCATTTGGCTTTGATTCAAGAGAAGCAGAGCTCACTGAATGGAGACCCAGGGGCTGAATGCAAACTTGGTGTTCAAGGAGCACATGAGTTTTAGGTGCTGGAGAAACTGATCATCTGTTACCTGACTTGAGTTCTCACAGAACGGAAGCAATCTTACCTGAAAGGGAGGTGGGTAACAAGAGTCCCATTTTGTAAAATCAGGGGTGTTTCAGTGTCCCCCAGGAGAAGCCTGGACAGGGTAAAAGTTAGAATTTATGGAGTTAACAGGCAAGGTCAAGAATTGTTATTGTTAGTTGGTCTTCTTATTACTTCTCCTAACCAGAGAGATGTCTCAGATTGAGGGACCTTGAATCCAGCCTTTTATATTCAGATTCCATCTTGACCAATGGTTGAAATACAGACATCTAGGTCTTCCTAATCCTGATTCTATTTGAATAATTTTTCTTACTACACACAACAAATTTGTACTTGGAACATGACCAGGCATTTATGTAAGATCTCATGATAGGACTGAAAACGGTGGTATATGTGTGGAATGTTGGGGCTGGAAAGGCACAGGTGAAGGAGTGTAGAATATCAGTTAATTCCATCCCTGGATAATAATTATTATAGCTAATATTACTCAGGACTCGTTCAGTGCTGGACATACAAAATAAACCAATCATGGATACGCCTTAATGCTCCAGAAAGAGTACCTTCTGATTCTCTCCATGATTGCAGATCCTTCAAGTAGTTATCATAAGGAATGGCATATGGGTATTAAATATATAGCTTGCTGATTATACAAAATTCAGGATATATAGACAGAAATTAACAAACTAAAAGCCAAAATGCTCTCAAAAGTATTCATACAAAAAGGATGAGAAGAAATTTTTATCTCATGGTTAAGTCAAATGAAAGGAATAGATACTATTTATTAAATGTCTACTATATACCAAGTTCTTTACAATCTTTCTATTCTTTCAACTTCCATGAAACAGTACCTATTCAAAGAGGAAGAAACTGGAATCCAAGCTACTTTCCCTACAGAAAGGAAGGAATAGGATTAGACTCCAACTAACAATAGCATCTTTTCCCAATTCTGTCATCTATTCACCTCAATGCTGAAGGCTAACAAAGCAAAGATAAACTAATTAAGGGAAAGAATAGCTGGCTTGCTAGTTAGGAGGGATACCTTGCTAATCTGTTTGGAATCCAGTAGAATATATGTCTTGATATAAATATATAAGGTAATTAAATCATGTTGATTCTCTATCCTACTTTTCTCCTCCGCTCCCTCTCCACTCATACCTTAGTTCAGGTGGAAGAAATGTAAACTTGAATCAGGCTTAACTTACTGGTAAGAGCTCTATAATGGGTAGTTTTATGTATCAACTTGACTGGGCCACAAGGTGCCCAGATATTTGTTCAAACATTATTCTGGGTGTTTCTGTGATGATGTTTGTGGATAAGATTAACATTTAAGTCAGCAAACTGAGTAAATTAGGTTTCCTTCCTAATGTGAGTAGACAACCTGTAATCAGCTGAAGGGCTGTATCATAAAGGCTGACCTCAGTAGGGAAGAGTTCACCTGCCTGAGAGCCTTCAAACTAGGATATCAACTCTTTCCTGTCTTCATACTTGAAGTGAAACCTCATTTCTTCCTGAGTATCAAGTCTTCCCACCTTCAGAATAGAACTAAACCATCACCCCTCCTGGGTCTCCAGCTTGCCAACTCACCTTGCAGATCTTGGGACTGCCTAACCTCCATAAGTGCATGAGCCAATTCCTTATAATAAATTTCTTTATCTATATATGTGTGTGTGTGTGTGTGTGTGTGTGTGTGTGTATACATCTGATTAGTTCTCTTAAGAGCTCTAAAACAGGATTACTGAACAGAGAATCCATATTTGCTGTTTTAGTTCAAGGAGATGGGAATATGGGAATAGCTCTAATATTTTTCTTGGTTAACCAAAATATGTATCCAAAGGTGGTCTACAGTAAATTAAGATGAAATACCAAAGCTTCCTTGGTATACTATATACGAAGGTATTCGAAGGCCTAAGGAGATTAGAAAGATAGAATGAACTAATCAAGGAAGACCTCATCCATTCTGGAAGGGCCCAGAGGACACACCCTTCACTAAGGCTGTAATAAATTCATGAGGAGTCCTTCTCCCCTAGCATCCTTGAAAGATCTGGTGGTTGTTGTTCTCTGAAAGTCAGATATTAGGGTGTTAATTGTGATTCCTAAATGCAAAAAGAATGATAGAATTCCATGGGACCAAGTGATAGAAGAGTAATCAAAGCGGTAAATCAAAACAGTCTGGCTCACAGAGCTCCTTGGCATTGGCTGGTTGATTATGCTGTCCTTAGTACTAAATAGTTAGAGAACCTATTAAAGTCTTATTTTATCTGTACAGGAAGAAAAGCTCTCGGTCTACTGAACAGAAATCTGGCTTATGTCACCAAACTAGAAAGTCACAACCTCTCAATCAAGTCCCAGACTTCAGCCAATTTACCAACTCAGAGGCAGTGGTCCTTGAAGAAAAGGCCTGTTACCCTGTCAAAAATTTATATTGTTTACCTCCCTCCCTGCCTTCTCCAAAAGGACTTGTGACTATTTTCCAGGGTGACTGTGCATTAAGGAAGGAGAAACAATCAGACTCTTCAGGTATTGTGGGATGCAGGGTCTGAATTGGCACTAATTCCTGAAGTTTGAGGTCTCACTGTGGTCTGCCAGCTGGAGAAGGAGGTTAGGTCAAATGTCTAATGGCCTTTTCGCTCAGATCCATCTCATAGTGGGCCCAGTGGGTCCCTGAAACCAATCTATAGTTATTTTCCGAGTTCTGAAGTGCATTGTTGGAATAGAGGTACTCAGCAGAATCCACACATGGGTTCCCTAATCTGTAGAGTGAGGACTATTACGGTAGGAAAGGCCAGGTAGGAGCCACTAGTATCCTATACCTAGGGAAATAGTAAACCAAAAACAATACCACATTTCTGGAGAGATTGAAGAGACTAATGTTGCCATCAAGAACTTGAGCGATGGTGAGTTCCACTTCCACATCGTTGTACAACTAGCCTATAATAGTGTGCCCTTGAGGAAGAAAGCTGGGCTCTTTCCACCACACTTAATCAGGTGATGACTTCTTCTGTAGCTCCTCTTCTAGATGTGGTTTTGTTGTTAGAGGAAATCAACACATCTCCTGGGACCTGGCATATGCAGCTATTGGTCAAATGCCCTTTTCTCTATAACTATTAATAAAATCATCAGAAGTAGTTTTTCAGCTGACAAGGCCAACAATTCACCCTCACTGTCCTATAGAAATTCTCCAGTCTTATCCTGTAATCTAGTACCTAGGGACCCGACCACCTGGGCAAGATGGTGGAATGGTCTTTTGAAGACTCAGTTACAGCTCTGGGTAGGTGGTAAAATATTGAAGGGAAGGAATAGTATCCTCTAGGATGCAGAATATGCTCTGAATCAGCATAGGGTTCTATTTCTCCATCGGCAGGATTCATAGGTTTAGAAGGTAAATGGAAATAGCATCATTTATTAAGACTCCTAGTGCTCCACTAGCCAAATTTTGCTTTCTGTCTCTTTAACTTTAAATTCTGCTTGGCTAGTGGTCTTAGTTCCAAAGGGAGAGATGCTTCCACTAGCAGCACAACAATGATTCCAAAGAACTGGACCACGATCTGACCACTTGGAGCTCCTTGTGCAGGTGAATCAACAGGCCAGAAAAAGGTGGGTGGAGAGAGTTACTTTTTGGATTGGGGTAATTGATCCTGCCTATCAAGGGAAAATTGGGTTGCTACTATGCAGGGATGGTTAGGAGGAATATATCTGGATTGCAGATAATCCTCTGAGCCACTTCTTAGTATTTCCATGCTCTGAATTAAATTCAACAATCCAATTCAGGCAGGACTTCTAAAGGCCCAGACCCTTCAGCAATGAAGGTTTGGGTCACGCACTGCTGTTCAAGGAAGTTCAATAAGCTGAGGTGAGTGTTGAAGGCAAAAATATGGCATGTAGTTGAAGAAAGTAGTTGGAAAAGTCAGCCATGACTCTGACCAGTTGCATACAAGACTATAATAGTTATGAATAGTCCTTATTTTAGTACCAATGTTCAGACACATATTAACTGAATATTTTTCTTTCTCTCTGTCTACCCCTTGTCATCTTACACCAGCTATATTAATAGATATTACCTTTATATTTTAGTATTTAAAACAGAAGATATGAAAGGGGGAGTATGAATCTTCTAGGGGAAGAATGAACATTACCCAGAGCCAAAAAAAGAACTTTATATCCTCTTTCAGAGAAAGAGTATTTCTGTTTGCACACTGGGTAGTGGTATGTTAGGTGGGAGCATGACCTTGTTATTGTCTTTATTTGGAGAATAAGTATAGTTTCAGGAGCGTATATGAGCGCCAAGTGGTCAAGAAGAGGACTATGGTGGCTTTGTAATGTAGCACTTGATTAGGCTGAGCAAGCCTTTCTGGAATTCCCTCTCTTGTGTGTTTGTGGTTAGGGTGAGCCACAACAGCTATTCTTGTGGGAGACTGGGGTGGGGTGGGTGCTGGCAATGGAAGGGAAGGGGCAGGTGCTTTGCAGCTTGCACATGTTCTCACTTATCCGCTGGTTCATTCCACTGGTGTGAGGGAGCAGTCAGAACTCCTCTAGCATCCCCTTAATCCTTTTACAACTTATGGAATTCTTGGGCCATATGTGTGTTTCACTAGTAGATGGAGAGCCTGAGCTTCTCCAGATTCCCACACCACCAAGGCCAGAGGCAACAAGAACTGACGTGTGTTTCAGTTCATCCAATAGGGTCCCGCTCTGGCTCAAGGGCTCCAGCTTGTCCCTGCTCACTTGTACTTTACATTCACATAAATTTATATGTATGTATAATGTATTAAAGGTATTTGACGTCTTCGACTCTATGTAGAACAAGACAGTTTCCATTATTTATTGGTAATGTCATATATATATATTCCCCTAGTGGTTCTGCTTCTGATTGAATCCTGACTGGTCTGATATCAGAGATGGGGGTAGTTCTTGGCTCTGGAAACCTCAACCACCAGCCAGTGCCAAGTTCTTGACTTTGCCACAGAAAGAATTCAAGGATGAGTCAGAGTAAGTATATCAGAAGCAACTTTGTTGCAAAGCAAAAGTACACAGTAGAGAGGAGGAAATGCGGGTACACTCAGAGAGAGGATCTGAGTCTCCCTGGGTGAATGTGGGGCTCTGATTCTTAAAGGTGGTTATAATTTGGGCAAGGAAGAGTCACACGAGGTTCGAGGAACAGGCGGGGAATTCGGAGAAGTCTGCAAATCATTACGCATGCTCCATGTTAGCTACGGTGCGTAGGCACAGTCTGATTTTTCTGATCGAGACTTCAAATATACTCTAAATGTACTATTGTCCTTCTAGCGCCCCCAGTGGAGGGGTCATTCTCGGTCACTTGCAAGCTAACCGGGTATGTGTGCACATGTGTGCTGTGGGTTTGTTGCTCAAACAACAGGATTTTTGTGGCCCATGAGAAACCACCCCTAGGGGTCTCATAAGGCTGCCTGATGGCCACAAACACTGTCAGGTGTCAGACTCAGTTCCCAGTTTGCTGATCCTCCTGCATTTACCCAGAATTTCCCTATTCTACCTGCTTTAGGTACCTAAATGTAGCTCAAAGGATTAGAGACTCATGACCATCAGGTACACATCTCCAGCAGGTACACAACCAGGAAGACTTTGAAAAGCTCCCATCCTCAGCAACTGCCACCATAAAACCCTCAGCTTTGTGTTTAAAGGAGGAAGACTTCAGAGCTCCTGGTCTCTTCTTCTAGGCTGATCTTTCCACCCATTGCACCGTCTCAGGGAAAGGTTTATGAGAGGGATGATTCCAGAGCAAGAAAGGCTGAGGAAATGAGAAATGACTGCCAAGACCCTTGAACTGTGTCCCAGGACTAGAATATCATACATCAGCCATGCTTTTCAAGGACCCAAGATTCCTTCCTTATCTCTGCCCATCTTGGGAAAATGTGATTTCCTGCTCCTTCCCAGTGAACCATGAACCCTCCTCCAGCCTTTCACTAAGAAGCACATATTCCTGTCATGTGAAACTACACATATTCCTGATTTTGTCTGAGAAAGATCTGTGAGTTCCCATTCTGAAAGCCTTCTGTCCTGCCATCCACTGCCTCTAGTGTCTTCTCTGTAAACCCCACCTCTCCCCCACACTAGCAGTTGCCATGACTGTTCCCGAAGAGCTGATAACATCGCCCTCTACCTTTAATCATCCCTATAATTTCAGGTATTTCCTCTCCCAGAGCTATTTTTCCAGAGTGGATCAGAAGCAGGAATGGAGACAGAGACTTCCACTCAGAGGTAAAGGGAAAAGCAGAGCTCTTCCCCACCCTGCCCCCTCACTCTGGGTGTCAGAGATGAGTGATAGGAACCCTTCTCTCACCAGACTTCTCCACCACCTTGAATCCCATACACTTCTTCCTACCAGACAGTGCCACCCCTGAGTCATAACCAGGGTGACCTGGGTCTCAGTGAGCCACACTGCAGCCTGAACCCAAAGGGGCTTGAAAGACTGGCCAGAGTGAGAGGTGAAGTCAGGAGTCAAGGTGAGACCAAAGTCAAGAGCCCTTTACTAAGGGTAAAACCTTAGTACTGACTTGCTTAGCATATAAGAGCCATTAAAAAATACCCTTACCTCCTATAAACAAGAAAGTATATGTAAGATGTTCATCTCAAGCACTCTTTAGAATACTAAATGCCAAACAAGATGAGTGTTCAGTAATAAGATATTGAGCAGCTATGAAAAATCACTTTTTTGCTATTTTTAGTAAAAAAGAAGTAGCCACAAAATACTAAATCTTTTTTTGAGAGTAAGTGACAGGATGATATAAGAGCATTTGTTTATTTGCTTTAAATTTTAAATTATTGACTTTGCTCCCCCACCCTTGTTCCCTCCGTCAAAAGTCTCAAGCCCTTAGCAATGATTTCCTTTGGGGATCACTTTTGGAAAGGAGAAAATTTCTCTTTCCCATTATATACAATTCTGAATCCTTGGGTTTACTTAACCACAATTATTATTGTAATTTAAAAAGAAGGATTAAAAATAATGTTTTTGAAGACTGGGAAACAACAGAAAATATTTATGATACAAGGTTAATTTTTAAAAGCAGGGTGCAGAAAATGTAAAGGCTAAAACCACTCAAAATGTTACGATGAAAATGGAGGGGGTAGAGAAAGATGTTGGAAGGGAGGAAAAATAATTCAACACACAAATGCAGATCATTTGGGGGTATTAATATTAGAGGTGTCTTAGGTCTTCCAGGATACTTTTTGTATTCTCAGAAATCCTAAACTGTGGATGAATTTTTTTAAATCAAAAAAGGTAGACACTATTTATTTTTATAGTCAGGCTTTATATTAATATATCATGAGGCACTATGCCAGGGCAGCTGTGTGGAGCTCACATTTCCTTATTTTTTTTTTCCAAACCGAAATTCTTCAGGGACAGTTTTTCCCATGGCTGCTGCAGTAGCTGTGTTCTTGTGGCAAAAGTTAAGGCACAAAACTTGGAACTGTCTGCCCAGGAAGCAGTTTCATGGGCCACCTGGACTGTTGGCTGCCTAGTCAACCATTCCAGTTGTCAGGGAGAGCTTCGACCTCCATCTTTTCAATTAACTGGTTGTTAATTAACTTCCTTTTAGGCAGACCCTTTTTTTATTTTTAATCCAGTTCTCTAATTCATTTTTGCTTTGAAACATCATTCTCTTTATCTTACCAATAATAAATATTGAGTGGACGGTATTTAACTCACTGCCCAAAAAGCAAATTCAATAGCAGAGCCAGAACCAGACACCCAGCCCAATTATTCCCCCATTTATTCAAGCTCTTAGTGTATGCCAGTCATCACTGACACTAAGGATGTAAAAATTACTCTCGCATAATCCTTGTCCTTTGGGTGCTCATAATAGGTAGGTTGGAAAAGGGAAAGAGAGCCAGGGAGAAGGAAACAGTTTTAAAAGTAAGGGGAGTCACCAGTAGTGATGCCAATGAGCAAAGGAAAACTGTAGTCATTGCCATAGAAACAGGGAGAAAACGTAGAATAGGGCAGTGGAGGAAAGCAGGGCTAAAGCTTGTCCATTTTCTGAAAAGTGTGGTCCCAGGGCCAATAGCAGCAGCATCTCCTGGGGCCTTATTAGAAATTCATATCACTGGGTCCCACCCCAGTCTCCTGGAAATCAGAAACTCTGGCGGTGGGACCCAACCATCTGCATTTCCACACCTCCTCCTCCTTCCCTTCCTCCAGTCTCCTCAGCCCACCCCCACTCCCCACCACCACCACTTGAGTGTGATTCTAACACCTGCTAAAGCTTGAGGACCACCAATGTCAAGTTCAGTGAGTGGCAGATTCTAAATAACTGAGGAAGGCAAACCCACAGCAGAAAACCTGGCACAGATGAGTCCCTGGCACCCCCTGGAAAGGCATCCATGATAGAGACCCTCTCAAGATAAGCTCCCCCCAAATGCTCTGTTCCAGTTGCAAATTGAGATCTGGGGCCATTTATGATATGTTAGTTCCAAAAGTAAGTTAAATGCCTACTGGAACGACTCTGAGCAAGTACCCTATCGTCTGTATTTCAGCCACTCCCAGGAGAGCTGAGCTCAACAACAGCCAAAATCCATGAATCTAGAGAACCGTGTAAATTCCAGCCTGCACAGGTGGTAGGATGTGATAAGTGCTTTATTAGAAAGGTGAACACAATGCCATGGAGCCCACAGGAAGCATCCCTGCTGCCTGGAGACTGTTAAAAGGAGGAATTACTGACAGAGAGCATTTAATATGGAGCTTCCATTACCAATAGAATTTTGCCTTTGGGTACAAGGGAAGGATAGAAATGTAGACCTCGGAAGAGCCCAGGGCCCAGCCAAGGAGGATAAAGTTGCTCCTGTTGAAAGTGGAGACCTTGCAAGGTTTGGAAGCAGAGAAACCACATGCTGAAATCCACAAATAGATCATCTTGTGCAGGTGGCAACGGGTTGTAGAGGGGCCAGTTAAATGAGATTCTGAGTAATTATTTTTAGTGCTTTGTATTTTTTTCTACCACAAATGTCTTTTAACCACCACTTCCTCTACAATTAAGAAGTGTGATCTTGGGGCACCTGGGTGGCTCAGGTGGGGAAGCATCTGCCTTTGGCTCAGGACATGGTCCCAGGGTCCTGGGATCGAGCCCTGCATCATGCTCCATGTGCAGTGGGAGCCTGCTTCTCCCTCTCCTGCTGCTCCCCCTGCTTGTGTGCTCACTCACTCTCTCTCTGTCTCTCTCTCTCTCTCTCTGTGTCAGATAAAAATCTTTAAAAAAAAAAAAAAGAGCTGGAAGTGACTCAGGGCATAGGTGCCTTGGGGACCCAGACAGAGGAGACAAGAGCAGGGATTAGGACCACAAGTAAGTAGAGCAATAGCACTGGCCAAGAGGAAGGGTCCTTTGCCCTTTAAGATCAGGAAGAAAGGATACAAATTCATGAAATGTAAATTTTTGAAGTGGAGTCCAGTTAAGATCTTTTGTAGCCGAGGCCTCTGTTTCCTTAGTGGTGAGAACAGCAATGTCATCACCTGAGAATCCAGGGTCAGGGCTAGAGGTGGGAGGGGGGGAACTGCCAAGGTTTGACACAAGTAATGGCCAACACCTCCCACAGTGTGTGTTATGTATCAGGCACAGTCCTAGGTGTGAGCGTTTTACATAGATTCATTGAATCCTCACAGGGACATCAGGAGGTAGACACCATTATTATCAGACCTATTTTGCAGAAGAGAACACTGAGGCCCCAGAGAGGTACAATCATGCAGGTAGTAGGAGCCAAAGGTAGGAGTAGAGCCCAGGCAGTCACAAACGGGTGCCAGGCTTCAGAGAAGGAATACCCCAGGATGACTGAAAGGTCAGAAAGTAGTAGTGAAAGGTCACATGAGTTTAAAAGCCCTCTTTGGGGGGCACCTGCCTGACGCAGTCCCTTAGGTGTCAGACTCTTCACTGCGGTTTGGGTCATGATCTCACGGTCCTGGAATCGAGTCCCGCTTGGGGCTCCACGCTCAGAGCAGAGTGTGCTCGAGGTGCTCTCTCTCCCTCTGCCTCCTCCTGTGCTTGCTCGCTCTCTCTAAAATAAATAAATACGTCTTAAAAAACGAAAAAATAAAAACCCCATGTCTGTGCCGCGGTGTCCGTGCGAAGCCCTTTGGCCCGCGGGCACAGAGAGAAGGGCTGTGGCTGTTCTCCGGAGGGAAGCCTTCCAGGCCACCGTCAGCGTCGCGGTGGGCTGCGTCTACAGCTGGCGCCCGGGCCCCCGAGGCCTGTGAGAAAGCCTGGGCGGGCTCGTTCCCGCGCGGAAGGCGGCCTGTGGGCTGCGGGTGCCCCGCTGAGCGGCAGGGCTCCTCCAGCAGAGCGGGGAGCCGCGGTGGGAAGTTGGCCGCTTCCCCGCCCCAGTCCTGGCCTCCGCCGAAATGCCGAACTGGAAGTTCTTCAAGTATCTGGGGGAAGAGCAGCCGCCAACTAAGCTGAATCAAAAGATCTAAAAATAGTTAAAGAAAACACAAAGACAGAATGTGAAAATCAGATTATTTGGAAAGCCAAGCCAAACTTAGGAAAACTATAAGATGGGAGGGGAGCAAGAAAACAGAACCGCGGCCTCCGTCCCAGGGTACAGTGGTAGCCCTGGTCATTGTCTCTCCGCTTAGCTGTGCTCTCTCCACGGCTCCTTGGTGTTGGAAATTCTCAGGTCATCCTAACCGTACCCCAGAGCATTCCCAGCAGGTAAGCAAGCTGCCTGGTCTAGTCCTGGGCTCGCATCAAACACAGTCCTGGGCGGGGAGAGGGGTTCCTACACCATTCCCTACCATCCATGGGATGGACCTGCCTTCCATGCAAGGGGAATAAATTGCAAACCCAAAGTGTCTTCAAAAAGTGCCCAGGCCCCTGCGACCTGGGCACTTTTTGGAGACACTTTGGGTTTGCAATTTATTCCCCCTGCATGGAAGGGATGTTTGGAGACACATGCCCTAGGGGTGCCTCAAAAGGCAACATTTTGAGGCACCCCTAGGGGACCCAGCTGACATTTGGGTCAGTTAGGATGCATTTGGTGGCCATGTCAGAAACCCCTCCCCAACAGTGACTTTACCCATGTGTATATATTCACCCTGCATTCAGTGCATGGGGGGGCACAACCTCACCGTCTGCCGCAGGAGTTATAATAAAGAAAAGTTCACTGTCTGCTCCATCTGACTTCTTAATGCCCTGCCCTTCCCAGGGGGCAGTAACATATTTCCCAGCTATGACCCGCATCAGTCTTCCCGGCCTTTTCTGTCTTCTGGAGGCCACCTGCCTTCCTTCACTCATGACTCCTCTTTCCATCTTCAGAGCACATCACTGCAATCTCTGCTTCATTGTCAAGTCTCGTGCCCCCTCCTCTGACTCTCTTGTCTCCCTCTTTATAAGGACCCTTATGGTTACATTGGGCCCACCTGGACCATGAAGAGCTGTCTCCCCATCTCAAGGTCCTTAATGCCATCTGCAAAGTTTCTTTTGCCATGTAAGTTAACATACTCAGGTTCTGAGGATTAGGATGTGGACATCCTTATGGGGACCTTGCTCAGGCTACCACAGGGGCTCAAAAATATTCCTTAGCTATGTTCTCTATGCTCTCACACTAAGGAAACAAGCTATCCTTCCTAAAGACTTATATCAGATAATTCTGGAAATTTCCACATGTGTTCCTAAGCCCTGTCAGCTACCACATGGCAGTTAGGCTGTCCCAGGGCAGATATAATTAGGTTAGTGGTGGCCCTTTCATTTGGGTCACCATAGGGATGCTTCTTGACAGTGTGTATTAGGGGGTTCCCAGAGAAACAGAATCAATAGAAAAAAAATATATATATATATATATGGAGAAAGAAAGAGAGAGATGTTATTAAAAAATAGGTCATACAATTATGCAGTCCAACAAGTCCAAAATCTTCAGAGCCCAATTTGAGTCCAAAGGCCAAAAGCTGCTATAGAAACAGGAAGAGCCAATGGCCCCATTTAACATGTACCAGGAAGGAGAATGTCCTCTTATTCAGGGAGGGTCTGCCTTTTGGTTTCATTCAGGCCTTCACCTGATTGGATAAGGCCCACCTACCTGAGGAAGTCAATCTGTTTTACTCAGTCTGACAGTTTAAATGTTAATCTCATCCAAAAACACCCTAAAAGAAGAACCCAGAATAATGTTTGATCAACTATCTGGGCACTTCATGGCACAGGCAAGCTGACACTTAAAATCAACCACCACACAGCAGCAGAAGCAGAGGCAGCTGTCCTGTTCAGGCCCCATTGAGCCCTGCTTGGGTGGGGGTAACCAAGCACTGACACAGCCACTGGTACCCTCTGGTCTGCACTGGGAGTGCCCTGAGGCCCCCAACACCATCGCCTGTCAGCACAGTCTACACACCACCTGGAACCAGTGGGCTGCCGTAGCCAGCCTGAGGTCCCACGAAGAAGGCAACATCATAACTAGCGCTATTGTACCAACCCCTTTTTTGGGGATCCCTCTTCCCTGCAGAGGCACACAGCATGGCCCACTTCACTTCATACCCTTCTTTGCCCTTTGAGCCAAACTACGCACTTGAACTTTCTCTTTCCTCATCTCTCATACCCCTCCCCCACCATCAGCTCTGCTGTGATCAGCCAGCTTGAACACAAAGATAAACACAATCTACAATTTCAACTAGGCTGCAGAGCCTGCTGAAGATCTCAAAGTCTTCAAGAGGGAAGGAATTACTTTCTGATATCAGCAGTGACCTGAGTATCTGGGGGTAGGAAAAAAGTGGGAAGTTAGGGATATGATTGGGGGGTTGGGGCTCAAGTTATACCAGATAGATCCTGTCCTGTCTATTGGCTGAACAGTTTTCCTAGGAATAATCCCATTTCCCAGCCACCCCCCACAGAACCTATCCTTGGCCAGCCTTGCTGGTCCTGAGTGGCCCTGAAAACCTGAGTGTCCTCCAGCCAGGACTCATCTCCCTCCCCCGTCAGTGAAAGGCAAAGCTGAAGAACAAAAGAGTGCCACCCTCAGCCTGACTTATCAATCAGCCCCGCTGATCTGGATAGGGGCAGATTTCCCCAGGCCATAGGAAAAAGCATCAATATTTCATGGAAACCTAATCTATTTGAGCTGTGGAGGTTAGATAAGAAAACCCTTGCAGGGAGGAGGGGAGAGGGAAGCAGGATTACCGCATGCAGGTGGCCTCCTGGAAGTTGAGAGCCTGAAGGCCCCAAGAGAAAGGCTTATGTCTTGGGCCTGGCCTACAGAGGTAGGGGGAAGCAGAGCCTCTGAGCAGGCTTCAGGTTCAGGGAGCACAAGCTGCTTGGGGGCCCTTAATGGAAACCTTTCAACAGGCTCAAGAAAGAGGCTGATTGGCAGCTCTGCTCCAAACAGACAGTTTGTTTCCCAAAGTTAGCCATAAGTACTCTTGCCTCACAGTGATACAGGATGGCCACTAAGGGGAAAGGTTGAAATTAGATAGCCCTGGGTCTCAATTCCTGCTTGACCCTTTGTAAGAAGAAGGAGTGAAGCCAATCACTTTATCTCAGAGTTATAATTATATATCTATAAAGACCTGTCTCATATGAGATTTAATAACAGCATTCGGGACCTAGATTTCTCTTTCTACCTTGTCTTCCTAGCACACAGCTTCCATTCTCAAGGTTACTGATGATCCAAGACATCCTTGGAGCTTCCACATTGCAGACTAGAGGGAGGAGGAAAGTCAAAATGGGGGGAAAAAAAGATTAAGAGAGGTCTTTCCAGCTTATTTAGCTCCTTTTAAGCAGCCTGTCCTGCTCATGTAGCATACATTTATGCTTCTCTTTCAAAGAAGGGAGCCTGGTCTCCTGACCAAGCTGTAAGGTACAAGGGCACCTGGGAAATATCTTTTTATGGGATTAGTTAAACTAGGTTTATTGCTCACCACTCCCAAATAAAAATCAAGCTCCTGTTACAAGGAGGAAGGAGAAATGAATGTTTGAGGAGGCGAGAAAGAATTGCCACAGAAGCCTCCACCCTCTGTGAGTCCTCTCCTAGGTCACCCCCATGACAGCCATCCTGCTCACTACCCCCTCTCATAAGGACCAGGGGCAGGCTTCCAGAGAGCAGGACTGGAGCTAGGGCACAAAATTTAAGGAGGCCTCACTCTCAGATTTGTGCCAGGGCTGACACGATATACTTGTGTGGACCTGGGAGTGAGATCCTGCTTAAACATTGTCTTGCAGGCCTCACCCTAGTCCCAGCTCTGCCTTAGAGTTGTCAGGAAGAAGATCTTTCTTTCTTCTCACCACATTGTGCAGAGCAACTTCTTCCCATTAAGTCTGGTTATGGACAAACCTCCTATGTGCACCTCAGAATATCAATTAGTTTAGGGTTCTCAGAGATCTCAGGCCTCTTCAGACCTCTACAATACACATGCCTCACGCTCATACCCATGCACCCTGTAGAGAACAAAATGGAGTCTCTTATGTCAAGTGGGAGCCTGGGTCAAGCAATGACGCAAGCAGTTAAGGTACTGCAGCTAAAGAGCTCGCTGGGACCAACGTCAGCTGACACCCAGAACTGATAATGAGCAGACCCAGAGGAGGTCTGCAGAGACTCGAAACTGATGAAATCCCTTTAAAAAGGGAAGGATTTGGGCAGCAAACCTTCAGACTCTTTGGACATGACCCCTCTATGTCTGACCACTTAAAAAAGGCAAGAGCCACAGAAGACTCTACCCGATGATCCCCAAAACAGAATCGAGACCCTTCGCTGCTGGAACAACAGAAGCAGTGAGTGCCGAGAGCTGACCCAGACCAGACCAATGCCTTTCCTCAACTGCGCACCCCCAGGCTGACTTCGCGTTTGGTCCGTTCACTTCCTGCGCCCTTCTGTTGTCTTGTTCATCCTGCTCTGTGTGCTGTGTAAAAGCCAAGTGTAATCCCATGGTGAAATGTCATTGAGTCTGGAATCCTGAACCTGCTTGATCATTGTGATTCAGCTTTGCTTTAGTATTGAATAAAACTGACATCATGGAAAGACACAACTCATGTGTGTGCCTTCATACACCCATGCCCCCAGAGAACAGGTGAACGTGTGTGGATGGTCAGGCTGGATGGCACTTCACCGGAACAGGCAAAGCCAATCGGCCTTGTGGCACAGTTTTTCATTGCTTTGGATCTCAGATCTGCTGCAGAGGCTTGGGAGAAGCAAGGACTGCAGCTGGCATTGTTCCCCCCACCTCCCACCTCTTCTTTGAGTTCTTCCAAGAACATACCAACCACGCTAATGCTAGCATTTCTACACCAGCTGGCCTGAAACAAGTTTGGATATGTTGTGGCTTCCATGTGCAGTGGGTTAATTTCCAGTCCAATTATAATAATGGTAATAATTGGCCACACTCAGGGAGCTGGCAATTACCACTATTTTTAACTTGCATCACTAAGGCAAATGGCTTTATGTACAGCTGGTTCCAAGAGGGCTGAGTTTTCTCCAGCTGGGAAAATCATGTACCAGAGTTACGGCCCATCCCTCTTTTCTCTGATATTCTTCTTTCAGTATGGCAGCACCCACGAGTCCCAGGCGTATGGGACCATCGACCTGTTTCTTCCTTCTTGCCCTTCCTTCCCCATTGGTTCTCCAAACCAGTGGAGATTGGTTTTATCCTGTTACTACCAGTGGACGCCCAGTGGCTCTTGAACTCTGAGGTCCACTCCAGGGCCCTAAACTTACCCCACCATTCCCAAAGAATGTGTAGTTCTAGTTTATTTTGACAATGCTCTTTCTGAACCTGGGTGTGGGTCTACTGGCTCCAGGAGTTTTTCTGACATCATCATAGACCTGATCTCCTATCTTACAACCTTTGCCAAGAGAGAGAGGAGGTGTTGGCAGAACACCAGGAGGCCCACACCTACTGGGAATCAGGAGGAAGGGAACAGGGCAAAGGAGACATTCAGCTTTCATCTCTTGCCCCATGGATGAGAAGGAGTGGGTCTAGAGAATTCCTTGTGAAGGGCCTGGAAGGATTCTGGGGCAGACAAAAACCTCGGGGGGAGCATGACCCTGCTTTTCACCACCTCCTTCTGTGATGCTTGTGCCTATCTCTTCTCTCCCCTTCTATACCATAAATTCCTTAAAGGCTGAGATTATGTATTTTGCTGTTGTCAGCCAGCACAGTTTCTGACACTGTCTGTGTCTAGTAAGTATTGTTAAGTGAACAAATACCACTGGACACTTCCACAGCCTGGATATGTTCAGACCTTGCCAACTGAGGATTCAAAATAAGTCACATTAATATCATTCATGTATCGTATATGTCGTATTGGAAGGAGCCCATTGACGATTTTCCTCTGTGTTCTCCTCCTTGGGTTGTTACGAACAGATAAAGGAGAGGACAGAGATGGCACTGGGGTGAGGAGACAAAGGCACTGAACTCTGGTACAGAATTTAAGAGGGCACCAAAAAGCTCCGTGATCAAGATAAATAATTTAACGCACTTGCGTTACTTTCCTGGGGCTGCCTTTAGAAAGTCCACAGATGGGGTAGCTCCAAACTCTCAAAGTTCTGGAGGCTAGAATTCAGGAGTCAAGGTGTCAGCAGGGCTGGGCTTCCCCCAACAGCTCTAAGGATGAAGCTTGCCTTGCCTCTTCCCAGCTTCTGCTGATTGCAATAATCTTTGGCATTCCTTGGCTTCTCACTGTGTCACTCCAGTCTCTGCCTCTGTCTTCACGTGTGGGTCTTCTGTTTGTGTCTCTGTGGATCATGTGGTCCTCCTATAAAAACACCAGTCCCTGGAATTAGAGACTGCCCCGCTCCCGTGTGACCATATCTTAACGGATTATATCCACAAAGACGGTCTCCAAATAAGGTTACATTTTAAGGTTCTGAACTTGAGGGGGGACACTATTCGATCCAATAGGGCAGTATCTTTTAATCAAAATTCATGCAAAAAAAATCCATGAAGAGTAAAATTCTAAAATTCTAAATAAAGATGGGGTCTACCGCTGCATAGTGTGACATACCTCCTTCACCTCCTCCTGGGCCCAGCCCTGAGAAAAAAATGTATGTAAAAAGTCTCCACAATGATGTTGGGGGGGTTGGCTAGAGAGACACGATCATCATGGATTTCTCCCACCAATTTGCCCTGTACATGTGGTCCTTGAGAAATTTTGTCTATGTCTGGGATTCGACCTCACAGGTGTCAAGGAGCACGAACTCGGGTGCAAACACTTCCCTCCCCTCTGGTGCCAGCTGGCCATACTGACATGTCCCCATTCTTAATGAAAGAAAGGCATTTCAGAGAGAGGCAGGGTCCATGCTCTCTGCCAGATGAGATCTAATTATTGCCAGTGAGGGTCTGAGAGAAGAATCACTGATGAGGACAAGAAGAACCCTCCCCAAGGCTCCAGCCCAGCGAGGAATCCTAGGAAAACAGACATGTGTTGACATGGCGGACCTTTTCCAGAATTTCCAGAGAAGCCTACCTGCCCCTTGAGAGAACACACCATTTCTACTTGTCTGTTGGTTTCTCAGCAAGAGAACATAAGAAACAGCACTGCCTGGATGGCAGTGATTCAGAAACTATGTCATAAATATCCTTGAATCAAATTTTCGGGCTAACGGCTGGCAGAGGACACCAGAGCACACAGGTTCCACATGGTTTATTTTTCTTGCCTTTCTGGAGTTGTGGAGATGAAAACAGTGAAATCTTTAAGTCTCTCTCACTATGAACAAAAAAGGCAGATAATTCAGTATTTTTAATATTTATGGAGTTTTAGTATCTGTAAAATTCTGTGAACTTTCTAAATATAATTTCCATGAAATCAAACCTAGGAGGTTGATACTGAATCATCTTTTTTTTTTTTTTTTTTTTTTTGAAATGAGGAAAGTCTCAGAGAGAGAACAAGACAGAGAGAGGGCTCTGACTCAACCAGTGTTTCCCAGGCCATAAGTGTGGTGTGGGGATTTGAACTCAGGATGTAGGTGTTCCTCCAAATGCCTGGAATCCTCTGTCTGGTTCACAGATGACAAGCAAAGTAGTGATTCTGATAGATTTGTGATCCTACAGGTTCTTCTGGGAAATTCAAAGACTGAAAACAAATTTTGTTCTACATCACAAGACTTTGAAATGGGCATTTCATCACCCGGGCAATCCCACTTCAGGGCATTTGCGCTGGGGACACAATGACTAATATACCCAAACTTTATCTATAAGGCTGCTTATACCAGTGTTATAAATGACAGCAGAAAATGGGAAAAAATACCCCAAACAAGGGATGTTTAATCAAATTAATATACACTTATGCTTAAGGTGTCCCAGTCTTTCCAGCTTTGTGTGGTCACCCTGTTGTTTAATACTCAAATAAAATAACTGGACTTCTCATTCTTTGTGACACAGGGATTCCTGGATGTTTCTAATAATTTGTGGGAGTAGCTGCAGTGGCCAGAGGGAGCTGACAACCTTGACTCCGGCTGCTCTCAATGTCTAATGTCTTTTGATCGTATTTCTGCCCTCCTTCCACTTTGCTGCAAGCATGAAAACATCCTCCTTCCTTCATTTCTCAAGACATCAGTGGGGTGTGCAACTGTGTGTGCAATAGTATTTCCTTGATCTTTATGATAAAAGAAGACAAGACAGAAAAATTAAACTTAAATGTCAAAGTCAGACATCAATATTTCTAAACCATCTTTTGTGTTTCAGGGCAATGAACTCCTTGCTGACCATTTCACCACTCTGTTCTCCGGGCCCACTTCCCCCTGTTAAAGTTCATTTTTACTGGTATCCAAGTCCTCCTCTGTTTCCTATGTCCTAGGCTGCAACCCCTGACTCCAAACTCCCAAAGAAAGCCAAAACTCTGCAACCATCAGAGCAACTCAAGGAGACAACTTTTTCACTATTTATCTTCTTCTTCGTCTAAAACTTTGGCTTCGGTGAAGGTGTTACTTCTTGCCTTCGTATAATCAAAAGGATCATGAAAGTGTTTCTTTTATCCCGATTAAAACAAAATAATAATTTTTCCCTTAAATAAATTGTGCTTCCATGCCCCAGAGAAACCAAGACAAGTTGCCAATAGCTTTGAAAATAGCAATGTATTTTCCTTCCCACCACACATTTAATTGAATTCCTCAGAGCCATTAAAAGTCATGTTGTAGAAAAGTATTTAATGACATGGAAACAGTGTTCATGGCATATGGATAAGTGACAAAAAAAAAAAAAGACCCATCACAAAGTACGTGCAGCAGAATCCAAATTATGGGAACATTGTGTATATATTTGATTATGAAAAGAGGGTAAGATTTGGAAACATATTGTTGTGTTTTTCTATTTTGCCTTCCTACATCCATCTGCCTCGGGGCCAGGCATGATTATAGATGCCAAGAGAAAGAATTACTCTTTAGCTTTTGACATTCAAAACAGACATTTATACCTGAGATGAGCTTGAAAGCTGGGAACTGGGAGAAGAGGGTCATTCAGCACATCAGTGGCTTTGCATAAGGGACTATAGGGAAGAGAAATGGGAGATTTCAGGGAGAAGAAGCTATGCCTCCTGAGCTGGACAGACCACGGGCAGACAGAACCTTCCCCTAGTCTCCTCTGGGTATTCAGGGCAGAGACCACTGTGCAAAGCAAGCTCAAGGCACATGACTAACAAGACAGAGAGATGCTTGCTGAGTCCAGCAAGCCATCCCCTCAGGGTATGGATCCCCAAGTTAGGACACAGACAGGTGACAGTATGAGGGAACCAAGCCAGACAAGAGTAAGTAGAGGATGTGGCAGAAACTCAGGGTTCTACGGTAACTATGGGAGCTATGGAAAGACCTAGATAGCAGAGGGAGGCCCTGGCCCCTGGACAATCTGAGAAAGAATAGGATTGTCACAAATGTGTCAGCAGTCACAAATGTCAGGGGCAAATGCCTGCAGAATGTCCAAAGGTGAGATCAGGCCAGCCGTCTCTCAGTACCAGCACTCGGCACCCAGGGAAACATCAGCACAAGACCAGGTGTCCCTCTAGACCTGTGGACATGGACATGCAGAGCCTGTATTCTCAGATACTGTCTTGAGAGGAGCTGGAAAGGTTGACAGGGAAAAAATCTGAAAGTCTGAGCAATTGTCCCACGAAGACAAAGTTAAACCTAAATGGACTGTATAAAGTATTGGCTTGGATTAAGTTTAAACGCCAATGAGCTAAACTGAGAATCTTTTCTGGTGATCCCGTAGAGCAGGTGGGGAAAGGGTCAGAGTGGGGCAGTGGTTCAGAGGGTCAGGTGAGTTATCGAGCAGTTGTTTTCAGACTTTAGCATACATTAAAATCACCTGGGAGGCTGATTAAATGTGACATCTCTGGGCCTACCTCCAGAATCTATAACTCCCAGGAGGTCTGAGGTAGGGCCTGAAAATTTATATTAGCAAGAATTTCCCAAATCATGCCTATGCTGCTAGTCTGAGAATGACGCCTCAAAACCCACTCTTCTGTAGAGTCAAGGACTCCATTGCCTTGGCAGAGCCAAATGTAGTGATGTTGTGGCTTGTGTGTCTACTATCTACCTACCAACCTCCTGTCTATGACATATACCATGTACCAATGGTATATATGACATGTACCAAATGGTACATGTACCAAATGGCAGTGTGGTTGTAACTAGACTGCGGGATCATGGATGACTTGTATTTTTCACCTTGTATATTCTGGACTTTTCTAATTACCTAAAATAAGCATGTATTATTTTTGAAATCCCCCCCCCTCCCATATATCAAAATGAAGCCGACCAAAGGGTCAGACCTCATTCTTCCTTCCAGGCCTAGGCTGGTCCTTCCCTTACCTGAAGCCTATTCTGTGGAGACTTTACAGCAAAGACCAGTGTCTTTTATAGACAAAGAAAGCAGTCACGAAGTACAGGTGATTTAAGTGGTAAAGCAAATCCCACAGGGCTTTATGTATCTCCCTCACTGACCCGCTGTGGTACCAGAAATTGCTCCGTCCACTCATCCCTAAAAAGTTTTTGAAGATGTGCCCTGTTGCTGACTCAGCCTGTGTGTTACCTGGTAAGGATCGTCATTCGCTTTGCAACCAGGAAAGCTTCAGTACAGTACACACCCGGATGGACCACAGGTCTCTAGGAGACAGCAGGAGTCTCAGGGGTCAGGACAGGTGACAGATCGATTTTTCTGGCAAGTTTAGTACCAAAAGTTCAGCGCACTCAGGCCAGCTTGAACAGTAGACAGCTGGGAGCATCCAGGACTCAGCTTGGGGAAAGGAGGGACAGAAAGGAGAGAAGGAATAAAGACTTGCACAAACGGTGTTCAGACTGAGAAGCCCCTGCCCCTGTGGGGCCTCCTGGGAGGCACTGCAGCCCCAGGCTGGGCTGAGCTGCCTCAGGACAGCTGACACGCATGGGTTTGGCCTGCCACAAAGGCCAAATGGCCAATACAGGTGGAAGTAGTACATTTCATGCACGATTAAGTTTTTTTTTTTTAAAGATTTATTCATTTATTTATTTATTTGACAGAGAGAGAGAGAGAGAGATCACAAGTAGGCAGAGAAGCAGGCAGAGAGAGGGGGATGCAGGCTCCCCGCTGAGCAGAGAGCCCGATATGGGGCTCGATCCCAGGATCCTGAGATCATGACCCGAGCCGAAGGCAGTGGCTTAACCCACTGAGCCACCCAGGTGCCCCGCACGATTAAGTTTTAAAGGCAGTTGGAGTGCTTGTCCTTCGAATATCTTGAGACATCTTATTTTCCGAAGGCAAAACCTTTTGGGCAAGATGTGCTGGAGTCCCAAATCTGGCTCCTAACAAAAACTGCAGAATGTATGGTGATTCTTTTTGAAAATAAATCTCGATTTACAGAGACCTGGCTTGTCCCGTGAAAGCACCACGGCCCCACCTTATTTCCAGTCGAGTGCGTTAGTTTTAGAAAACTAGCACAAATACAGATTTCTCAAACTCTGCCTCAGGGGTGTCCCAAGCTTAGAGACTGAGCTGGGTGATGTATAGTTCTGAACAGACCAAAAGGATCCATTAAGGCATTAGACTCTGTCTTGTTTAGCTGTAACACTCTGTTGATGCTATTTCCCTCCCAGCTCGGGAAACAAATCCTTCAGTGGGCAACATTAACAAGCTGTGCAGTGGTACTTTGGCTGCCCCGGAGCAAATGCTGCCCCAGAGCTGACAAACCATGGTCTCTGTAGACGAGGTGATGCATGCATTGCAGACAGGGACACAGGTGGCAAGCTAACTGTACAGCATTTGTCCATTCCCTTGTTATGCCCCCTACTTGTCTGTGAGCTCCTACAGGACAGGGCAGAAATCATGTCTGAATCTTCAATATAAGCATGAATGCCTAGCACTGAGCCTGGTGCATGAGAAAGAACAGCTTGATTAATTAGTTAAAGCTATTGACAAATAGCTTGATTAATATTAATTGAATGAATGTGTGATTCAATAAATACATAATAATGATCATGGCTCCAATAGAGATAGCAGTTACTATGTAACCAATAGTAAGTTCAGTGATTTACATTTTGTAATTCCATGTAATCCTCCTCACAAATAATTATATAGATTAAAAAAATGAGTGGAGATGGGGAATTAAATAGAAAAAGAAAAGAGGGGCAAAGGATGAAGGGAGGGAAGAAAAGGAAGACTGAAGGGAAGAAGGGGAAAAGAGAGAGAGAATGGAAGGGGAGAGGAAGGAAAAAGGGTAGATGAGAGAGAAGGACAGGACAAGGAAGGAAGCAGTGAGGAGAGGTGAAAAAGAGAGAAAGGGAATGAGAAAGAAGGAGGGAGGGAATGGAGGCAGGGAGTTATTTGCAGAGACAACAGCTGGCACCTACAAGAGGCTTTGCCCCAAGGGAAGCCCTGGTCCAGAGCAAGGTGCTGGAGGTTTTCAGCAGAGCCAGCAGAATGCAGCATCTGGAGGGGCTGACCAGAGGAACCTGGCGCCATGCCAAAACAGTAGTCAGCACCAAGAATGTGACAAGAGTGAGCTGCTGGACAGCAGGCCCTGGTCAGATGTGAAAACCAAGCAGATGAGGTTGGTACAAGTCTGTCAGGAAGTAGTGGAGCTGGAGATACGGGATTAAGAACAATCTGACATTACAGAGGCAGGAATCCAGTTCAGGACAGAAGCCAAAGGGAGACCAGGTAAGGTGCTTTTCAGACTCTTGAGGGAAGATGTTTAATATATGACAGCAAACTTTTCACCTATTGGTTTATTTTTAAAGTAAGGACTTTCTTGGGGTGTCTGGGGGCTCAGTCAATTAAGCAGCTGCCTTCAGCTCAGGTCATGATCCCAGGGTCCTGAGATGGAGCCCCACGTTCAGCTCCCTGCTCAGCGGAGAGCCTAATTCTACCTCTCCCTCTGCCTGTCATTCTCTCTGTCAAATTAATTAACTAATTAATTAAAAAAGAATAGCTTATAAAGTAAGGACTTTCTGGTTGGGATTAATTTTATTACAAAATAAAATTAAGCACTATAAAATAGATCAAGGTCAAGTAGAACAAAGGTCAAAGAATAAAACTCATTAGCTATCATTACCTAGGAGTAAACCTTGTTATTGTTAGATAGATTTCATTTCAGACAACTCTCTAAGCACATCTACACAAATAAACATGGATAAGTAGATGGAGGGACTCACATATGGAGACTTGAACAGACAGGTATTTATTTACTAAATGATATTTTTAGAGTATTAAAATTCATTTTACTTAATTTAAATTTTACTTAAAATTGCACCCAAATTCATACTTCCTCATTATTTGAGAAATCCTAACCTAAAAAGGTGTTTTCAAATCATACCAGACTGTGATATCGCTTTAAGGCATTGAGTGGAAGCAAATGCATTTCCTCTCTGAAGAACCCACCTTCATCCCAGGTCCCTGAGAATTTCTACAGATCAAGCTTCAAGGAAAACGAGTAGCTTAGAATTTAGTATCACAAAACACAGAAGAAAACAAGATGCCATCATTGAGAGTAAGCCAAAACAAAAGAGGGCTAAAATAATATGAAATATTTCAGATCTTAGAATTATCAGACACATAATATATAATTATGTTTAATATATTAAAAGAAATAGAGGGACCCTTGAAAATCAGTAAGGAACTAGAAATATAAAGTACACCCAAACAAGAAGAATCAAATGGAACTTCTAGAAATGAAGACAAAAAATCTAATAATTGAAATTAAAACCTCAGTGACCACAAAACAGATTAGTCACAGCTGGAGAGAGACATAGTGACCTAGAAATAAAGCACAGACAAGAAGATGGAAATTTTTTTTAAATAATAAAATAAATAGCAAAAAAAAGGTTAAAAAGCTTGAAGAATAGAATATGAAGTTACAACATATGTATATTTAGAATTCCAGAAAGGAGAGGGAAGCTGAAGCAATCTTTGAAGAAATAAAAGCTAACACTTTCTAAAGATGATAAATTACTCCTATATACAGATTTTATTTTATTTTTTTATTTTTTTTTAAAGATTTTATTTATTTATTTGTCAGAGCGAGAGAGGGAGAGAGAGCGAGCACAGGCAGACAGAATGGCAGGCAGAGGCAGAGGGAGAAGCAGGCTCCCTGCCAAGCAAGGAGTCCGATGTGGGACTCGATCCCAGGACGCCGGGATCATGACCCGGGCCGAAGGCAGCTGCTCAACCAACTGAGCCACCCAGGTGTCCCTCCTATATACAGATTTTAAAAGGAGAATGGATAAAGAGAAATATAGCCTGAGATACAACATAATCAAATGAGAAAATATCCAAAACAAAAAACATATCATAGAAGTAACCAGGCAGAAAAAACAAATTCATTTCAAAGTAATAAAAGTTGAACTACAAATCTCTTCTCAACATAAACCAGAATGTAGTGGGATGAGATCCTTCTGTAGTAGAAATGAGCAATTATGTGGTATCTGTAATGTGCCTAGAAACTTTCTAAGGGCTTCACTTGCATTAACCCATTTAATCTTCAAAATCATAATGAAGTAGGCACTACTATTTTACTCTTTTCTCATTTTGTACACAAGAAAACTGGAAACTTAAATAATTTCTCCACATTCATACAGCTGTTAACTGTCAGAGTCGGAATTCAAATTAAGTTAGCCTTGTTTCTGAAACTATGCCACTGACCACTACATTTAAATTAATTTTCTGCATGAGAGAAATAACTGGATTTTTTGCCTGTAAAAATATCTTTCTATAATGAGGCCATAGGTAGTTTCCTCCTCACTTAATAGCAGGTTATGTAATTCAATTAAAATCTTGAATCTGTAATTAAAAGCTTTCCCACAAGGAAAAGTCCAGGCCCAGATGGCTTCCCTAGAAAATTCTACCAGATATTTAATAAAAAATAAACCAAATTTTACACAAAATCTATCAAAGTAAAAAAGGGAACATCCCAAATTCATTTTTTGAGGCTAACACAATCCTGATACCCAACTCTAGCAAGAATATTACAAGAAAGGAAAATTATAAGCCAGTCTTACTCATGAACATAGATGCAAAAATCTTAATCTAAGTATTCTCAACCAAACTCATGAGGACAGTTTGGAAAAATCTGTTCAATTAAAAATGCATTTCATTTGACCTGGCAATAACAGTTCTGGGAATTTGTTCTATAGATTTAACTATGCTCATATAGAATGACAGTGTTCACTATAGTATTCATTACGTCATTGTTTGTATTACTAAAAGATTGAAGACAACCCAAGTTTTTAACAATACAGTCCTCATTAAATCATTGTACATCTATACAGTGGAATATCGTGCAGCTACATTGAAATGAATCATAACAATCTGTATGTATTGATATGAAAAATTCTAAGATATACTGTTACTTTTAATAATTGAAATACAGAACATATATTTACAGAATACTGGCTGTTGTATAAGAAAGTAGGAAATAAGAATTTATATTAATAGCTATTTGTGTATGAATACTAAGAAAAAACAGAAGATTACAAAAATCATCTTTGTGGGAAAGTGTTTGAGGTGATAGCTTATAGTCAGTGATAGGAGAAAGAATTTCTGATTGACCTTTCCCTTTTATATTATATTTTGAATTTTTTTTTTAATTAATTTATTTATTTTTTAAACATATAATATCTTTTTATCCCCAGGGGTACAGGTCTGTGAATCGCCAGGTTTACACACTTCACAGCACTCACCATAGCACATACCCTCCCCAATGTCCATAATCCCACCCCCCCAACCCCCCTCCCCCCATTAACCCTCAGTTTGTTTTGTATATTTTGAATTTTTGAACCATGGAACTATATTATAAAAAGTAGATGAAGGGCACCTGGCTGGGAGTTAACAAACCAACTCTTGGTTTCAGCTCAGATCATGATCTCAAGGCCATGAGATCAATGTCCCATGTCAGGCTCAGTGTGGGGAATCTGCTTAAGACTCTCTCTCACACAGAGGACATTGGGTGAAGGAGAGGAGAAGTGAGTTGGGGTAAATCAGAGGAGGAGATAAACCATGAGAGACTGTGGACTCTGAGAAACAAACTGAGGGTTTGAGGGGGTGTGGGTGGAAGGGCATGGTGGTGGGTATTAAGGAGGGCACATATTGCATGGAGCACTGGGTGTGCTGCATAAACAATGAGTCTTGGAACACTGAAAAAATAAAATTAAATTTTAAAAATTAAATTTATTTAATTAAATAAAAAAAGACTCTTCCCCTCTGCCCCAGCCCCCACTCTCTAAATAAATAAATAAATGAATCTTTAATTTTTAATTAAAAAATTAAAAATAAATGAATAAATATCAAAGAATAATAATGTCTAATGGGAGAGAGTAAAATAAGATTACAATGAAAATACATGACAAAAGCATATAAGGAAAGAAGAGCATGACTAGAATTGACATCCATTGTTTGAGACAATGCAACATATTGGTGAGCAAACATATTGGTTAACTTTAATAAGTTAATAAGTTAAGTATAAGTATATAAAGTAATAAGTTAAGCATTCATGTTTTCATTCATGTTCATAAGCTTTTGGTAAAAGAAAAATATAGTGTTATTTAACTTCTGAATCCATAAAAGAAAAAAATGGAATTTAAAAAAATACTCAATTTCTCCAAAAGAAGAGAGAAAAACTGCAATGTAAAAGGTATAATAAATACTACACAACATAAGATGATGGAAATAAATTAAAAATACAATAATAATGTATAAATAGATTGTTCATTAATCCACAGACCATCCAAATTTTTAAAATCTAATTATATGATGTTTATAAGAGCATGTAAATAAAATATGGAGGATGTGGGTAAGTTGAAAAAAAGTAAAAACAGTAAAGGCTGTGCCAGGTAAATATTAATCAAAATAAAGCTATTGTACTTATATTAATACCAGAAAATATCAATTTTAAGGTATAAAGCCTTTCTGGAAATAAAGTTTAACTTACAGAACATTTGATATAAAATTGACTTAATTGATGTAATATGTATCTAACAACATAGCCTCAAAAATATATAGCAAAATTTGACAGACTGCTAAAAAATATAGATATATATCTTTTATATCCCACATTGTGAGATACACAACCATAGTGTGAGATTTTAATAAACCTATCAGAAGTTTATGGTTTCAAGCAGACAAAAAATAAGTAAGGGTATAGAAGATTTGAACAACATAAACAATCCTGACCCAATATGTAACTCCAGACCCAATGATAAGAGAAAACACATGAAGCAACATCAGCATTTGTAGGAATTGACTTAGTACTGGACCATAAAATACATCTCAGTAAATTCCAAACAACTGCTACCATCAGACTATGCTTTCTTACTACTACACTTATATTAACACAGAAATCCACAACTAAAATGCATATTACATTATAATATCTAAAGAAAATTAATTCCAGTCTTACCTAAACTACCCAAAGTTTATAAAATAAAGATAATACACTCCAACTCATATTATGAGGTGAACATAACTTTGATTTGAAAACAAAACAGGACGCTATAGAAAGTAATATTACAGGGATACCTGGGTGGCTAATGGGTCAAAAGTCCTACTCTTGAGGGGCGCCTGGGTGGCTCGGTGGGTTAAAGCCTCTGCCTTCGGCTCAGGTCGTGATCCCAGGGTCCTGGGATCGAGCCCCGCATCAGGCTCTCTGCTCAGCAGGGAGCCAGCTTCCTCCTCTCTCTCTGCCTGCCTCTCTGCCTGCTTGTGATCTCTGTCTGTCAAATGAATAAATGGAATCTTTAAAAAAAAAAAAAAAGTCCTACTCTTGATTTTGGCTAAGGTCATGACCTCAGGGTCGTGATCTCAGGATCCTGAGATCAATCACTCCCTCAGGCTCCACAGTGAGCATGGAGTCTGCTTAAAATTCTCTCTCTCCCTCTGCCCCTCCTCACCATGCATGTGCACTTTCTCTCTTAAAAAAAATAATAGTAATATTAAAGTCCAATCCCACTCATGAACATAAATCCAAGAGCTCTACACTAAACATTATGCTCTAGTAGAAGAGGAAGACAGAGATAGAAACCAAAGTGGTAGAGACACTGAGGCCGGAATGGGGATGACGTACAGTCAGCAGCAGGCGAAAAAATAAGGTTCCCATAGCTCCTGCTCATCACTAGAGGACCTCAGCTCTATGTTTTGCAAGAGTTCTGGGTCTCAACATTAAAACCCAATTCTGACATGTGTAGTTTGGGGACAGGGTGTAGAGTCCTCACCTTTCTACTCTATGGTCAACTTAGCCATAAAATCTTTGAGTCACACTATCTTTACCTCAGAACTTGGTAGATATTATTTCATCTGTGTTCTTGCACGTATTGCTCCCCCAGTTTGTTTTTCCATGGCCTCTCCATTCACGTCTTAGGGGACTGGATTTTATCATGAAGTCATTGTTGTCTTCTTTGCTTCCAGAATGGTTCACCTGTGTGTATCTTCTGATTCTTTAATGTTTGTTAATTGTTGATATAAATTTTCACATCACGCCTTCCCTCATAGGATTGTAGATATTGTTTCACTGAATGCTGCTGTGCGAAGTCTAAAGATCATCTGACCCTTGTTAAAAAGACTTCCTTATTCTTGGCAAGGTGCCTGTGTGACTCAGTCAGTTAAGCATCTGCCTTTAGCTCAGGTCATGATCCCAGGGTCCTGGGATGGAGTCCCATGTCAGGCTCCCTTCCCAGTGGGGAGTATGCTTCTCCCTCTCCCTCTGCCTGCTGCTCTGCCTGCTTATGCCCTCTCTCTCACTCTCTCTCTCTCTGTCAAATAAATAAATTTAAAAACCTTAAAAAAAAGATGTCCCTATTTTTTTTTTTTGCTTTCTACAAGGAACTCTATTTTATTTTATTTTTTCAGTGTTCCAAAATTCACTGTTCATGTACCACACCCAGTGCTCCATGCAATACATGCCCTCATTACCCACCACCAGGCTCTCCCATTCCCCCACCCCCCTCCCCTCTAAAACCTTCAGTTTGTTTCTTGGAGTCCATAGTCTCTCATGGTTCATTTCCCCCTCCAATTTTGCCAATTCACTTTTCCTTTCCTTCTCCTAACATCCTCCATGTTATTCCTTATGTTCCACAAGTGAGTGAAACCATATGATAACTGACTTCCTCTGCGTGACTTATTTCACTCAGCATAATCTCCTCCAGTTCCATTTATGTTGATAGAAAAGTTGGGTATTCGTCCTTTTTGATGGCTGAGTAATATTCCATTGTATATCTGGACAACTTCTTTTTTTTTTTTAGATTTTATTTATTTATTTGACAGACAGAGATCACAAGAAGGCAGAGAAGCTGGCAGAGAGAGGAGGAAGCAGGCTCCCTGCCAAGCAGAGAGCCCGATACCAGACCCTGAGATCATGACCTGAGCAGAAGGCAGAGGCTTTAATCCACTGAGCCACCCAGGTGCCCCAGGACCACATCTTCTTTATCCATTCATCTGTTGAAGGGCATCTTGGCTCTTTCCACAGTTTGGTGATTATGGACATTGCTGCTATGAACATTGGGGTATATATGACCCTTCTTTTCACTACATCTGTATCTTTGGGGTAAATACCCAGTAGTGAAATTGCAGGGTCATAGGGTAGCTCTATTTTTAATTTTTTGAGAAATCTCCGCACTGTTTTCCAAAGTGGCTGCACCAACTTGCATTCCCACCAACAGTGTAAGAGGGTTACTCTTCAATATTTGTTGTTTCCTGTTTTGTTAATCTCTGCCATTCTAAGTGGTGTAAGGTAGTATCTCAATGTGGTTTTGATTTGAATTTCCCTGATGGCTAATGATGATGAACATTTTTTAATGTGTCTGTTAGCCATTTGTATGTCATCTTTGGAGAAGTGTTTATTCATGTCTTCTGCCCATTTTTTTACATGATTATCTGTTTTATGGGTGTTGAGTTTGAGGAGTTCCTTATAGATCTTGAATATCACCCCTTTGTGTGTAGTATCATTTGCGAATATCTTCTCCCATTCCTTAGGTTGCCTCTTTGTTTTGTTGACTGTTTCTTTTGCTGTGCAGAAGCTTTTGATCTTGATGAAGTCCCCAAAGTTGATTTTTGCTTTTGTTTCCTTTGCCTTTGTTTTGAAAGAAGTTGTTGTGGCTGATGTTGAAGAGGTTACTGTCTATGTTCTCCTCTAGGATTTTGATGGATTCCTGACTCATGTTGAGGTCCTTCAACCATTTTGAGTTTATCTTTGTGTATAGTGTAAGAGAATGGTCAAGTTTTATTCTTCTATACATAGCGTCCAATTTTCCCAGCACTGTTTATTGAAAAGACTGTCCTTTTTCCACTGGATATTTTTTCCTGCTTTGTCAAAGATTATTTGACCATAGAGTTGAGGGCCCATATCTGGGCTCTCTACTCTGTTCTATTGGTCTATGTGTCTGTTTTTGTGCCAGTACCATGCTGTCTTGGTGATCACAGCTTTGTAGTAAAGCTTAAAATCAGATAACGTGATGCCCCCAGTTTTGTTTTTCTTTTTCAACATTTCCTTAGTGATTCGGGATCTTTTCTGGTTCCATATAAATTTTAGGATTGTTTGTTCCAGCACTTTGAAAAATCCTGGTGGAATTTTGATCAGGATGGCATTGAAAGTTGTAGATTGCTCTGGGCAATATAGACATTTTAACAATGTTTATTCTTCTGATTTATGAGCATGGAATGTTTTTGCATCTTTTTGTGTCTTCTTTGATTTCTTTCATGAGTATTCTGTGGTTCTTTGAGTATAGATCCTTTACCTCTTTGGTTACGTTTATTCCAAGGTATCTTATGGTTCTTGTTGTTATAATAAATGGAATTGATTCTCTAATTTCCCTTTCTATAGATTCATTGTTAGTGTATAAGAAAGCAACTGATATCTGTCCTTTGATTTTGTATCCTGCCGTATAACTGAATTGCTGAATGAGTTCTAGTAATTTGGGGGTGGAGTCTTTTGGGTTTTCCATATAAAGTATCATGTCATCTGCGAAGAGAGAGACTTTTACTTCTTCTTTGCCAATTTGAATACCTTTTATTTCTTTTTGTTGTCTGATTGTTGTTGCTAGGACTTCTAGTACTATTTTGAACAACAGTGGCGAGAGTGGGCATCATTTTCATGTTCCTATTCTCAATGGGAAGGTTCTCAGCTTTTCCCCATTGAGAATGATATTCACTGTGGGTTTTTCATATATGGATTTTATGAAGTTGAGGAATTTTCCCTCCATCCCTATACTTTGAAGAGTTTTAGTCAGTAAAGGATGCTGTATTTTGTGAAATGTTTTTTCTGCATAAACTGAGAGGACCATGTGGTTCTTTACTCTTCTTTTATTGATTTGTTCTATCACATTGATTGATTTGCAAATATTGCATCACCCTTGAATCCCAGGGATAAATCCCACCTGGACATGGCGGATAATCTTTTTAATGCACTGTTGGATCCCATTAGCTAGAATCTCATTGAGAATCTTGGCATCCATAATTATCAGGTGTATTGGTCTGAAATTCTCCTTTTTAATGGGGTCTTTGCTTGGTTTGGGGATCAAGGTAATGCTGGCTTTGTAGAAAGAGTCTGGAAGTTTTCCTTCTGTTTCTATTTTTTTGAAACAGCTTCAGGAGAATAGGTCTTATGTCTTCTAGAGAAAGCTGTCCTTATTCTTCATGACAATCTAGAAAATGATTTTTCTTCTCCAATAAATGTAAAAAGATATATCTTAGAGTCTACCATCCAAACTAATGTTTTTCTACGAAGCAGCTAGTCTTTTATGTCTATCTTGGGTATTCCTTTCAGGGAAGTTTCTCTTCTACTGAATCTTTGAATGATTGTTCTATTTCACTTGTTGGGTTTTCTACTTCCTGTTTATCAACACCTAATTATTATTATCTTTCTTTCACAGCTGGTGTCATCTTCTCCTCTAATTCCTTTAGTCTCTTTCTAAATCATTTAAATTTATTGAAATTATTGCTAGCTTTTCCTGGATTTCAATGATCACATTTCCAACCACACTTATTATGTCCCTTCCTATTCCTAATTCAGTTATTACTTCTATAGTGATAGTGCTTCAATCTTCATTTTTGTTCCTTAGCTTTGCAACCTTCATTTCTAGCTCATTCATTTGGTGTATCATGTAATTTCTAACCTCTTCTAAAAACTGAATTCAAATTCTTGTTAAATGATACAGAATTTAATGGGGGGCGCCTGGGTGGCTCATTGGGTTAAGCCGCTGCCTTCGGCTCAGGTCATGATCTCAGGGTCCTGGGATCGAGTCCCGCATCAGGCTCTCTGCTCAGCGGGGAGCCTGCTTCCCTCTCTCTCTCTCTCTCTCTGCCTGCCTCTCCGTCTACTTGTGATCTCTCTCTTTGTCAAATAAATAAA
Source organism: Enhydra lutris kenyoni (assembly GCF_002288905.1). Classification (NCBI taxonomy): domain Eukaryota; kingdom Metazoa; phylum Chordata; class Mammalia; order Carnivora; family Mustelidae; genus Enhydra; species Enhydra lutris. The sequence goes on along the minus strand of NW_019154085.1, from coordinate 97,156,548 downwards.
TAAAATCTTTAAAAAAAAAATGATACAGAATTTAAATATTTGCAGAGAATTTTCTTCTCTTTCTTAGGTTACTTTTCCCCAAATGGAATCTTTGGCTGTCAACTATATTCTATGTTCTTCTCACTTACTGTCATTATTTATATTATTACTATTATTATTACTATAGTACATTGGCTTAGTGTCATGTGGTTTCTTTTGATCTTGCATGTGCTCAACAGGAACGCTTTCTCCTCCAGTGGAAGGTGGGTAAATTCTCATGGACTTCTCACTTGAAATCTGTTTCCCTTCACTCCAAACTTTGGCTGAAGGGCTAAGTGTGAAACTCTATCCGCTTAAAGACAGAGGAAGAAATCAACTTGATCTGGGTGCAGCTTATGTTGAAAAAAAATCTGACCTCTCTCATGTCAGATTCAGTTAAATGTCTTGTAAAAGGTTTCATTTCACTTAACAAAGTGGGCAATGTTAGTCCTACACGCTAACTCTGGATTAGACCCTAAATTCAGTATGACTCCCTAGAGATTACATGTCATATGAGACTGTCAGTTCCAGTTGCTTACTTCCTCTTTGCACCCATGTCTTTTTTCCCCAGCTGATGCTTTTACTTCCCCACACAGAGAAGATCCAAAGCTTCCTGTTCAACTCTTACTCTTTTTCCTTACCAATTTGAGGATATTTGCAAAAATTCTCAGGATTTTGTTGACTAATCTTCTTTTTTCATATTCTACTTCTGGGAGTTGGAAAGAGAAGTATTCATCTTCTCAATCACTATTTTATGATGGTGTTGTGTTTTTCTTTAATTTGGTTGCTTTTAAGTTTTATATTTGTATCTGGGTTGAGATTTTTGCTGCTTTTATTTCTTTACACATAGAAAGAAATCAATTATATGCTCCAACTTCATTCTATACATTTATTTGTAAACTGTATGGATACATACTGACAAGGAGAGATAATATACAAATTGTTTAATGAAAGATTATAAAATGTTAATTTATAATTATTTTGTTATTAGAATACATATTTGATCATTTGGGTGTGCATGTATATCTATATTGGTGTCTCCATATAGATATACAGATATAGGCTGTATGTGTATCAGAATACGTAGATACATATAACTATAATATATACATATTGTATAATATTTATATAAATTTATATTGTATAAAATTTATGTAAAAATTTGTCAAGGTATATACCAAAATGTTAATATTAGTATTCCCTAAGTGAATAGTTTTTATTTTCTTCTTTATCCCTGTCTACATTTCATAAATTTTCTATAATACACATGTATTTTTCTTGTATCGCTCTTTTTTTGAAGATTTTATTTAGTTATTTGTCAGAGAGAGAGATCACATGTAGGCAGAGAGGCAGACAGAGAGAGAGGGGGAAGCAGGCTCCCCGCTGAGCAGAGAGCCCAATGCAGGGCTCGATCCCAGGACCCTGAGATCATGACCTGAGCTGAAGGCAGAGGCTTTAACCCACTGAGCAACCCAGGCGCCCCTGTATTGCTCTTTTTAAAAAAGTCATGCTATTGTTTCCTTTTTTGCTTTGATTTTATTTATAGCCTGCCTTTTTCCAAAATGTATTTTACATGGTTTGCAGCAGAAGAAATATGCAATGAGGTTAATGAAGTAGAAAATTGAGACCAAGGGAGAAACAAAGAAAGCAAGTAAGAAAAGCGGGAGGAGCAAAGGAGCAGAGAAGATGATTTAATTGTGTCGTGAAGTTGCTGCCATGCCGAGGCTGGCTCTGTTCGTAAGTCAGTGGGATCAAGTTAGGAAAATGGGAGTCATACAAGGGAATGAAACAGAGACTGAGACTTTATCTGCCCTTAAGCTGGAGGTTATTTCCCCGTATAATCCAGCAGAAAGCCCAATATACAATCAGGTCTTCAACAGAGAAGCTCCTCTTTACACCTAGAAGCAGCCCAGCCAATGCCTTTGAGAACCATATATAAATGTGCCTACAGGGCAATTTAAACAAATCAACATTTGGAACAAGAAATAGGGCATTAAAACTGAAAGCTAACATCGGGACAATTCAGAAATTGACTAATTATTCTCCTGTACAGGAACAACACCTTCATATGACTGTAATGTTTGAGGTAGATTATTACCTAGGCATGTGGTTTGGACAGGCAGCCCAGGTGCCCTTCCCAGGTACACATACCTAGACTGGTCTTTTGTTTGATGCTGCCTCATTTTTTTAAAGCACAGCACAGTCTGTTTCATCACCTACCTCCCACCCCACCCCAGTCCTGATGCCTGCCCACTGTCTACAAGACGAAACACAACTTCTACAAACATGTAAAGCTCTCAATAATCATTCACACCTCGTCCATCTAAATGGTTTCCAACTCAGTTAGCAAAGACTTACTTAGACTGATAGGTGGGGGGTGTATAATTGCATAAGCTGCTCCCTAAAATCTGATTGCCTCACAGGAGAGATAGATATACAAATAAGGATAATACAACATAATGGTGGAGCAATGTATTCCTCTTTATAAGGTGAAGAGGCTGATAGAAAAACCCTGAAGTGGCTAGGAGTCATCTGAATGGGGTCTTGGAATAGGAAGGGGAATTTTGCCAGTAGGTTAGGTAAAAAAAGTTATTCCAGGTAGTAAGAGAAAAGAGTACAAAGATGTACCTGCACATTTGGGGGAGGGAGGAGACAGAGAGCAATCCAGAGATGGTAAAGTATGTCAGAGCTATGCCTGAAAAACTCTAGAGCACTGATGATACCATGTGCAGTGGGAAGCCATTTATACAAAATACCTTGTGCATGGTGTGCCTTAGTATCCAAGTGAGAATGACTGCACATGTGACTAGAAAGATAAGTTTAGACTAGATTATAAGGGACTTTGAATTCTAAGTAATTTATACTGCTTTCTGTGGAAATTAAGAGAAGTATTAGAAATTGGTAAGTCTTGGAGTGACTCAATCATATTTGAGTATTCAAAAAGATGTATTTGTTGAAAGATTGACTTTAAAGTACTCAGGAAAAGTGTGTGTGTGTGTGTGTGTGTGTAGAGGAAGAGAAGAGGGAAGAGACAGAGACTAGAATTCAGTTAGGAAGTGATTCGAATAGTTTTAGCCAGTGATCATGAAGGCCTTGGCTAGAGCAGTGGGAGAAAAATCAAAGGAATGGAATGTGGGGGACTCCAGTGAAATCAGTAACCCACTGATGTGCTGGCAAGAGAGAAGGAGGAGTCAACACATCCAGGTGTCGGGTGACTGGGTGGATGGGAACAGTATTCACCATAACAAGAAATTCCAGGTAGGAGCCTGTTTGCAGAAAAAGTTTATGTGTTCTATGTAAGATATGTAAATTTAAGGGGCTTATAGAACATTAGGATAACTAGAGATAAAGGTCTGGGATTCCTTAACAGAGTCCTGGCTCAAAATAGAGAATTGAGAATTATCATGTTGGTAGTATTTGAAAGTCATGTGACAAGGTTTCCAGGTTCTGGTTCTGATGTAGACAATTACAGCAGATCACCACACTCACCATAACAACTAGAAAAAGTGAATATGACTTCCAGAAAGTGAATTTTTAAATAACATTAGAGAGTTGCAGAAGCAAAGACGTCAAAAGGGACAAAATGCCAGCAAAGGTGAGACCTCGCTGAAGGAGAAGAGACCAATGCGTCTCTCTGCGAGACTTGGCACAAATCTGTGGAGAATCCAGTGTATGGTAGACAGAGGGACTTCACAGGGATAAGGAGAAACCAGTGAATCTTAGAACAACTTTGCAGGTGGCAAGAGACATTGCAATCTGTAAGAGCTTTGAAAGCAGAACTAGTTCTCCACATGCACCATTGTCCCTGTGTCACTTTTGGTGGGTCTGCAGTCACAGCAGTGAAGCAAGCTGGAGCTGGACTGGAGAACAAAGAGAGAAAGTGCTTGGCAGCCAAAGTCCTGCTAGGGGCAAGGGCTTAGAACATATGCAGGATGGCACCTTAGCCTCTATCTTTCACCATGTGCAAAAATTAATGAAAGGTAGATATGCGAAATGTGAAAGTGGAAATTATTTTTTAAAAGTGGCAAATTGGACTTGGTCAAAACAAAAGTCTTTTGTTCATGGAAAAACACCATTAAGAGAATGAAAAAGTAAGCCAAAGGCTAGGAGAAAATATTCACTGTATATATCTGAGATACCTTGTATCCAGAATATGTAAAGAGGACCTAGAAATCAATAGGTAAAGCTACCCAATTAAGAAATAAGCAAAAGAAATGAGAAAGCATTTCACAAAGGAAGATACCTGGATGACCAAAAAGCATGGGAAAAAGTGCTTAAAATAATTAGTTGTCAGGGAAATGCCAAAGCAAACCCTGGAGATACTATTATACAACCACCAGAATGAACTAAAATAGAAAGGTGACAACTGCAAGTATTGGAGAGGATGTGGAGCAACTGAACCTCCATAAACAGCTGGTAGGAGGGTAAATTGTAAACCACTGTAGAAAACTAGAATTTTCTATAAAAATGGAAGCATAAGCTTTTTCTATGGCCCAGCAATTCTACTGCAAACTAATTACCCAAGATACATAAAACTATATATCCACAAAAGGCTCATAAATGGTTTTATTCATAACAATTTTATTCATAGTGGCTAAAAACTAAAAATATTGCCCATCAACAAACAAAATGGATAAAAACATTGTGAGAAATTCATACAACAAAATACTAAATGACAATTAAAAAGAAAATGAACTATGATGTATCCAACATGGAAGAACCTCAAAAAATTTTTTTAAATGAAGGAAGTAAGACATAAAAGAATACTGACTACATGATTCCATTTATATGTAATCCACAGACATGAAAGAGTAATATACAATGATAGAAGGAAGAATAGTATTTCCCCTGGTCTGGGGAGTGGGAGTAGGCATTGACTGGCAAGGGGCACAAGAAAACTTTTTGAGTGGGTGGAAATATTCTAGATTCTGATTTTGTTGGTTATGCGTATATTGGTTATGCATATGAACATGCCAAAAAGTCACCAAACTATGCACATGATTCATGCATTTTCCTGCATGTAAATTATACCTCTAGATGTAAGTAGTACCCTGCAAAGACAATAATTTCACCTATGCAGTGTTCTGGCAGAGAATGCATAACCTCAATCTAATCACAAGGAAATATCAGGTAAGCACAAAATGAGGAAATCTCTATTAAAAAAAAAAAAAAAAAAGCTCCTTGTGTCATAAAATACAAAGAAAGGCTGTGGAAAATTTCCAGATTAAAGAAAGTTGGAGGGACATGACAAGTAAATGTAATACCTGACCTTAGATGGAATCTTGAACTGAAAGGAAGAGTGCCAAAAAGACATTATTCAAACAACTGACCAAACTAGTTTGTTCACTGGTAGACAGTGGATTAAAGTATCAGTAGAAATTTATGAAGTTGACAACTGTACCACAGTGATATAAAAGTATATCCTTATTCTTAGAATATACAATCTCAAGAATTTAGAGATAAAGGGTCATGATGTATATAACTTGCCTTCAAATGATACAAAGAAAGAGAATGAATGATACAGCTAATGAAATAAGATAGATCTAGGTTAGTTGTCCTTTCATTACATTGTTTCAATTTTTCAAATTCTTGTTAATACAAAATTATTTCCACGTAAAAATGTTTTTAAAACAAAAGTGCTTTAAAATTGCCCATAGTAAGGAAAGAGCAGATTACTTTGGATATGTGTTAGATGATCATCCCAAATTGTTAATAGTGATTATTTCTGGAGGGTTGGTTTTTGTAGAGATAGGGAAGAAACATTAAGTTTTTTCTCTATTATTTGACATTTTCTGTTTTTAATATTAACAGGGAAAGGGTTATTTCAACCCTTCAGGAAAAAGGTTGTTTTTTTGTTTTTTTGTTTTTTAAGTAGAAAATGATCATTCAGACGTGATTTGATTCATTTTCTTTGGTAGCTCAGGCTTGGGGCAAAAGCCAAAACTTGAAACACCTAAGTCCTTTTCATTGTTTAAAACTCAGCTCAGATTTCACCTCTTCAGCAAAGCTTTCAGCAAGGATTCTTTTAGTTACAAGTCACACACACCCAACCCAAACTAATGAATACCAGTGGTGAGTGTATTGGCTGTTAGAATGCAAGGAAGTCTTGGACAAACAGTGCAAGTGAAGGAAGAAGTTACAGCTGGGCTTTCTGAACATCAAGAGCCATGGGATAAAAGTCCACTAGACTCCACTTCCAGAATGTCTCTTCATTTAGGCCCTTTCTTTCATGGCAGCCCACTTTTCTCCAAATGGCAAGAAATATACTGCCTACAGCTCACTGCAACTTTCCCTCAAAAAATGGAAGCTCTTAGAAAAAATTAGAAACTCTCAGTTTTAGTTTGAAATATTTCAGCTAAGTAAGCAGATGGGTCAAGCGTGGTCAGATTACTTCCCTGAATCAATCAACCATGAAACTGGGGCTATGCATCAACTTGAGTGATGTCCCAAGAGTTGGACTAAGAGTTGAAATTATGTACAGACATGCTAAGTCTTTCAGAAACCATAAAAGGAAATAATATAATACTCTCTCATGATTCTTAGTTTCCAGCGCTCAGACCTTCTACTTGTGTTATGTTATTTGTGTGTTTACTATAACTCATCTGTAGACTGTAAGTTTGTGGGGTAAGGACTATATCTTTCTCTCCATGGATATTCTCTAAATTGATGGCACAATGTTTGCCATATAATAGATGAATTACAAGCTCCAAGAGGAAAGAGATGTCTTCCACCATTTTCAGTGAAACTTGAATTATGCCTGGAGCATGGTAGAGACTCAATAAATATTTGCTGAACTAAAAAATAATATATACTCAGTCTATGTAATATGGATGGGTGGATGGATGGATGGATGGATGGATGGATGGATGGATGGATGGAAATACACATTTTCTTCCAGTAAAGATAAACTTGTCTTCTGGGGAAAACAAGGTATGCTTCCTGGGCCTGGGTTGGTGGGGCTAACTGTGGCCACCAGGTACACACAGCTAATTAGCACTTAGAATGTTTGGGCTCCACTTCTAACTCCATTATCTTCAATTTGTGCATTGCAGCCTTTGGTCTATGGGTTAACTGGAAGCTCAGTCAGTCTTCTAAAACTTTCTCTCTATGAAAGATAAAAAGCTTTTTAAAAACCCAGCCTAGAAACATTGACAGACGCATGAATTCAATTAGTAAATTCTCGGATACCTCCAGTGGACCAGGCACCATTCAAAGTTGGGCAGCCTGATAGAGAACCAGATAGAAATAGATGTGCTAGTGCTATGAAAGAACAGTACAAATGCTACCAAACTATTTAACTGGGAGGTCTAAACTATCCTTGGGGTCATGAAGCCTCCCTAGAGGAAGTGATATTTTAAGCTCAGACTCAAAGGTATACACAGAAGTTAACAAATTAGAGAGCCTGGAGACAGGGAAGTGTTTCAGGTAAAGGGTATAAAACAAATATGTGAGTCAAGAGTTATCTATAAGGATGACCATTATAGTATAATTTATGAGTCTGACAAATAAAAACAGCAGGGGAATGATTCAATAATCTGTGCTGGAGAGGATTTTTAGAGCAGTGAAAGTGATGGTCACATGCCATTATACATTTGTCCAATCCAAAGAAAGTACAAGAGTCACCCCTAATATATACTATGGACTTTGAGTGACTCAGTGTGTCAATGTACGTTCATAAGTTGTGACAAACATACCACTCTGGTGAGGAATTTTGATATTGGGAGAGGCCAGGCATGTGTGGGTTCAGAGGGTATGGAGGAGTCTAACATTTTTTAAAAGTTTATTTATTTATTTTAGTTATCTCTACACCCAGTGTGGACCTTAAACTTACAACTCCAAGATCAAGAGTTCCATGTTCTTCTGACTAAGCCAGACGGGTGCCCCAGAAGGTATGTGGGAAATCTCTGTTTTCCCCTCATTTTGCTGTGAACCTAAAACTGCTCTTTAAAAAGTCTTAAATCAAAAAGCCTTAAATAAGAAATCTTAAATAAACCATGCTACCCATGCAATAGAACCCAACAAAGCATTAAAACAAAACTACAAAGACAATGCTCAAGATATATTAAGTTTAGGGTGACTGGATAACTCAGTGGGTTAAGCCTCTGCCTTCAGTTCAGGTCATGATCCCAGGGTCCTGATGGAGCCCTGCCTTGGGGGCTGGGGGTGTCTCTGTTCAGCAGGGAGTCTCTCTGCCCTCCCATGCTCGCATGCTCCCTCTCTCTCTCAAATAAATAAATAAATAATATTTAAAAAATAAAAATTAAACAAGTACAAGGGTATACTTGTATATTTATATACAATATAATCAACAATTTTCTCTATCTCTATTTGATTGTGTATATGCCTTGCATGTACAGGTCAATCACCCCACAACTCTACCCATAGTCATATCCACGTAGTGGAATTCAAATGATAATTTTCTACTTTGTGTTTCTCCACTTTTCCAAAAAAGAATGTTAAATGAACATGTACTCCGTTTGTTGTGGAAACAATTTTGAAGAAGAATCAGGCTTGCTTTCGTGCTCCCTAAGTGTGCTGTCCCCCCGTGAAGAACATCTGTGAGCCTAATGCAGGCCTGGCCCACGGCTCAGCTGAGTGGGCCCAGGCTGTGCCTAACAGCAAATCTGCATCCCTTGGGTCCCTCTGGTGCCACATTCCACGGGAGGCCCCACATCAGGGCTATCTGGGGTTATGTTGTTCCTACTCCAGCCTCCCCGTGTATGGGCATTTTACTCCCTTGTGAGGGTTGTTTTACCTTCATTACACAAGTGCTGCTGCTCTGAAAGGGACCTGACTTGATGAAAGGAGCTTTATGAAGGGCCCTGAGAGCAGGAAGAACAGGGAAACTGGAGCCAAGCTGCTCTTAGCTGAGTAGTCTGGTAACAACAGGGGCTCACCTCTGTGGCCACAGCACTAGGAACTGTCAGGCCTATGTCTGTTTGCTGAGAGATGAGGGGCTGCTGCTTCTCTGCCACCCATTGCCACCTTCCAACCCAATGCAGAAGGAGCCCCCTCTGCCCCCAAACAATGGACTCCTTCCAAGTTTGGAAGGTCCCATGAGTGAGGTAGGAATGGGGTAGGTAGATGTTTCTGGATATGAATGCATGCAGAGATATCTTGGTTTCAAGCCTTTGGTCTCAGCTTTGACCCAAGGTGGTATCTCCTGGAAAGCTTTCCAAAATACTAATGCCTGAGGGCCACACCTAGAGGTCCTGATTAAATCTTTCTGGGATGTGACCTGAGCCTGGGGATCTGGTGCCCTTTTTACCTCCCCCTCAGGCTTGATTTCTGCATTGCATTTTCCCCCTTGAGCTATTCCCTAGGCAAGAATGCCCTTCCTAGGCCACATACCACCCTGTTCTCTCTCCTCTGCATCTTTTAAGCCAGTTATGAAATCCCATTTCCTGGAGGAATTTCCAGTTCTGCTGTTAAGGCCATGTGGTCTTAAGGCAAGCCTTTTAACCACTTTGAGCCTTATTTCTTCAACTCGGATAGACCTGGTTTACAGTTCTTCCAACACCATAGAACCAGCCCTCATGGTGTTCGCCTCCCCGAGATAATAGCAACAGCCAGACTACAACCCTCTCCTCAGCCATCTGAGTTTGGCTCCTCCAAGTGTTAATAATTCCAGCCCTTCTCTTTGTCCCAGAGTTCTAGAGATAAAAGGTGCTTCCTACAACTGCTACAGTCCTTGATACCCTAATAATGAATAAGCGAACCTTTCTGGCAAAGGACCAGATGGAAATTATATCACAATTTGTACACTATGTGGTCTCTGTTGAGATCACTTAACTTTGTCATTATAGTACAAAGCAACCATAAAAAATATGCAAGTAAATGAGTATGGCTGAGTTCCAATAAAACTTTATTAACAAAAACAGGAAACAAACCAGATGTGGCCCACAGATTGTAGTTTGCCCACCCCTACTTTATTCTCTTTTCCCCACTCAGTTACCTAATTAACCACCTTATACCTGGTTAACAATTCTTTATATTAAATTCTTACTGTTCAAATAACTATTGTTATTTCTGGCTCTTGACTGAGCCTGATACCATTTCAAAGATAAATACATATATATATATATATTTTAGTAGGGGGGGGAATTTCAAGTGTTCTCTTCAACACTACTGGATTGTCTGAATTTTTCATAAGCATATTCTTTTTTTTGGAAAAATTAGACCTAAAAATGTGTTCTCCCTTAATAAGTACTTAGTAGTGCCTTTTGTCTGCTTTAGCAGCAGAGGGAGATTATTTATGTTACTATTTCATTTCATTTAAATTTTCCCTCTGAGGTTGAAATTGTTGCATTCTCAGAAATATCGTTCTCAGAAATACCATTGTGACTTTTTTTTTTTTAGATTTTTTTTTTTTTTAATTTATTTGACAGACAGAAATCACAAGTAGGCAGAGAGGCAGGCAGAGAGAGAGGAGGAAGCAGTCTCCCCGCTGAGCAGAGAGTCCGATGCGGGGCTCGATCCCAGGACCCTGGGATCATGACCTGAGCCGAAGGCAGAGGCTTTAACCCACTGAGCCACCCAGGTGCCCCCCATTGTGACTTTTTGCCCGGATTCTGGCAAATTGTGTTTTAAACATATATATATTTGGAGAAGAAGTTAAAAAAAAAAAAAGCATAGTAAACCCCAGGGTGGTTGCAAAAAACAAATTAGATACTAGATGGACAAAAAGCTTTGAGAAGGTAAAAGTGCTGTGCAGATATGAGGAGGTAGGAGGAATCACAAAGCCCTTTCGGCCTTCCTAATAGCGGTTCTTAATGTACCTTAGGGAAATATTTAATCCACTTATTTTCCAGTGTTTAAGTGCATTTCTTGTATAAGTGGATAGTCTCTGTGTGTTTTTCCTAGTCACCTGCATTATGTGCACAAGATGAGCAGAGACCACATCTCCACCCTCAGCAGGGGAGAGCCATGGGTAACTGAGCACTTGGTAAATGCCTTGAGACTGAAGATGGGGTCCCCAGCCTGCTTCTTCATCTGTGACATCTCTGAAGAGAATCCATTAACATAGAAGCAATTCATTCCAGTGTCATCTTTGCTAGAGAACATCTTGGGGAAGGAGGAAATTCACATTACATCCTAGAGCAGAGTTCTTGTCTAGGGTTTATGTCCTTTATTGGGCAAAAAACAAACAAAGAAATAAGGTGAATTTAGGCATCTTCTTCCATTCTGAATACAGGCAACCTTGTTGGCAGTACCTGTGACTTTAGTTCTGCCCTAACAGAAATCATAGGCATTTTCATATTATGTTATAATTATTATATATGGAAATAAATCCTGTGTTCACCATTACTTTAAAATCCAAGGTGGTGGAGGGGCAAAGATGGCAGAGGAGTAGGGGACCCTATTTCAACCAGTCCCCTGAACTGAGCTGGATATCTACCAGACCATTCTGAACACCTACAAAATCAGCCTATGATGTAAGAAGATATATCTGGATCTCTACAAACAGAATATCTCAGGCAGTTGGTTTCAAGGTATCTAGCAGGGAGCCATGATTCTGGGGACAGACAGCAGAAGATAAACAGAAGGGTGAGGGAGCCTCTGGGATCCTGTGCCGCTGGGATCCTGCACTGCCAGATCACAAAAGCCACTGGCACTGGGGACCAGGCTAAGATTCGGGAGCAGTAGTGGTGGGAAAAGGACATTAGGGCAGCCAAGCAGACTAAACCTGGAGCTGTGGGGGTGTACATGCCAACTGGGGGAACCTGGCAGTTTTAGAAACACAAAGGGCAGAGACATGCCTGGACCTGGAAGTGAGGGCTAGGAGTGTTGCTGTGGGATGCACAACCCAGGATGTTGTGGTTGTTGGTAGCATAGACAGAAGCAGGGACAGTATGGACTGGAGAGATCACTGAGGGCCAGACTGAGATCTCTCTATTCTGAGATGGAGGTTTGGATATGGTCATTTCTGCTCTGACTCTTGGGGGGTGGGGTAGGTACATGGAAAACTGTCAGAGAAAGCTGTCAGAGAACAAAAGCCCCCCAAAAAACAGTTTTCACTGAGCCAATTCCCCCCACCATAAGGGGCAGGCAACTCTGCCCAAACAGGATTGCTGAGTAACAGTGTGGGAGAACCCTCCCCCTGAAGACAGGCTGGAAGAACAAGAACCTCAAATCTAAGATCCCTATAAAACACAACACATCTTGCTTGGGTTGTGGTCAATAATCTGGACTCTGTACATTCCCTCAAACACTCCTCAACAGAATGACTAAGAGAGGAACCCCCAACATAGGAAAGATTCAGAGACTGTGACCTCTGTCACAGAACTAATGGATATGGATATAAGCAAGATGTCGGAAATAGACTTCAGGGTAACAGTTATGCAGACAACAGCTAGAATAGAGAAAACTATTGTGGCAACATAAATTCTCTAAGGGCAGAAATGAGAGCTGATCTGGCAGAAGTTAAAAATGCTATCAATGAGACCCAATCTAATCTAGATATTCTAACAGCTATGGTAAATGAGACATAAGAACAAATTACTGATCTAGAAGACAAACTGATAGAAAAGAAGGAACAGGAGGAGGCCTGGAACAAACAGATTAAAATCCATGAAAGCAGAATTAGAGAAATAAATTACACCTTGAAACGTTCCAATGTCAGAATTACTGGAATCCCTGAGCGGGTGGAGAGAGAGAACTAGAAGATATACTTGAACAAATTGTAGCTGAGAATTTCCTTAATCTGGGGAATGAAACAACCATTCATGTCCTGGAGGCAGAGAGGACCCCTCCCAAGATCAAGAAGAACAGACCAATGCCCTGGCATATCATAGTAAAATTTGCAAATCTTAGAAACAAGGAAACCATCTTAAGGGCTGTTAGGGGAAAGAGATTTCTTAGGTACAGAGGAAGGAACATAAGAATAACATCATACTTGTCCACAGAAACCTGGAAAGCCAGAAAGGGCTAGCAAGACATATTCAGGGTACTAAATGAGAAGAACAGGCAGCCAAGAATTCTTTTTTTTTTTTTTTATTACTTTTCAGCGTAACAGTATTCATTGTTTTTGCACTACACCCAGTGCTCCATGCAATCCGTGCTCTCCAATACCCACCACCTGGTTCCCCCAACCTCCCACACCCCACCCCTTCAAAACCCTCAGATTGTTTTTCAGTGTCCATAGTCTCTCATGGTTCACCTCCCCTTCCAATTTCCCTCAACTCCCTTCTCCTCTCCATCTCCCCTTGTCCTCCATGCTATTTGTTATGCTCCACAAATAAGTGAAACCATATGATAATTGACTCTCTCTGCTTGACTTATTTCACTCAGCATAATCTCTTCCAGTCCTGTCCATGTTGCTACAAAAGTTGGGTATTCATCCTTTCTGATGGAGGCATAATACTCCATAGTGTATATGGACCACATCTTCCTTATCCATTCGTCCATTGAAGGGCATCTTGGTTCTTTCCACAGGTTGGCGACCGTGGCCATTGCAGCTATAAACACTGGGGTACAGATGGCCCTTCTTTTCACTACATCTGTATCTTTGGGGTAAATACCCGGTAGTGCAATTGCAGGGTCATAGGGAAGCTCTATTTTTAATTTCTTGAGGAATCTCCACACTGTTCTCCAAAGTGGCTGCACCAACTTGCATTCCCACCAACAGTGTAAGAGGGTTGCCCTTTCTCCACATCCTCTCCAACACACGTTGTTTACTGTCTTGCTAATTTTGGCCATTCTAACTGGTGTAAGGTGGTATCTCAATGTGGTTTTAATTTGAATCTCCCTGATGGCTAGTGATGATGAACATTTTTTCATATGTCTGATAGCCATTTGTATGTCTTCATTGGAGAAGTGTCTGTTCATATCGTCTGCAGAAGATATGAACAGCCAAGAATTCTTTATCCAGCCAGGCTGTCATTCAGAATGGATGGAGAGATAAAGAGCTTCCAGGACCAGCAGAAATGGAAAGAATATGTGACCACTAAGCCTACCCTGCAAGAAATATTAATGGGGGGTAAATAAAAGGAGAAAGACCCCAAGAGTGATATAGAACAGAAATATACAGAGACAAACTACAGAAACAAAGACTTCCCAGGCAACATGATGTCAATAAAATCATATCTTTCAATAATCGCTCTCAATGTGAATGGCCTAAATGCTCCCTAAAATGGCATAGGTTTGAAAATTGGATAAAAAGTCTGGACCCATCCATATGCTGTCTACAAAAGACTCATTTTTGAACCTAAAGATACATCCAGACTGAAAGTGAAGGGGTGGAGAATAATCTTTCATGTTAATGGACTTCAAAAGAAAGCTGGGGTTGCAATTCTCATATCAGACAAATTAGATTTTAAGATAAAGACGATAGCTAGAGATATAGAAGGACACTATATCATTCTTGAGGTCTATCCAACAAGATCTTACAATTGTAAATTCCTGTGCCCCCAACATGGGAGCCGCCAATTACATAAGCCAACTGGTAACCAAAATAAAGAGGTATATTGATAATATATGTTAACTGTAGGAGACCTCAGCACTCCACTCTCAGCAATAGACAGATCACCTAAGCAGGAAATCAACAAAGAAACAAGACCTTTGAATGACACACTGGACCAGATGGACCTCATAGACATATACAGAACATTCCACCCTAAAACAACAGAATACTCATTCTTCTTGATTGCACATGGAACTTTCTCCAGAATAGACCACATACTGGGTCACAAAGCAGGTCTTAACTGATACCAAAAGACTGAGATTATTCGCTGCATATTCTCAGACCACAATGCTTAGAAACTGGAAACTGGAAAGATTGGAAGAAACTCAAACACTTGAAGGTAAAGACCATCCTGCTCAAGAATGTTTGGATCAACCAGGAAATCAAAGTAGAATGTAAACAATTCATGGAAACTAATGAGAATGAAAACACATCAGTCCAAAACATATGGGATATAGCAAAGGCAGTCCTAAGAGGGAAATACATAGCCATCTAAGCCTCCCTCAAAAAGAATAGAAAACCTCAAATACACAAACTGTCTTTACACCTTCAAGAACTGGAGAATCAACAACAAATTAAGCCTAACCACACATGAGAAGGGAAATAAGATTAGAGCAAAGATCAATGAATTAGGAACCAGAAATATAGTAGAACACATTGACAAAACTAGAAACTTGTTCATTGAAAGAATTAATAAGATCAATAAACTACTGGCCAGACATATCCAAAAGAAAAGAAAGAGGATCCAAATTCATAAAATTATTAATGAAAGAGGAGAGATCATGACTAACACCAAAGAAATAGAAACAATCATTAGAAATTATTATCAACAGCTATATGCCAATAAATTAAGTAACCTGGAAGAAATGAATACATTCCTGGAAATCTATAAACTACCAAGACTGAAATAGGAAGAAATTGACAACCTGAAAAGACAAATAACCAGTAATGAGGTTGAAACAGTGATCAAAAATCTCCCAAAAAACAAGTGTCCAGGACCTGATGGATTCCCAGGGGAATTCTACCAAACATTCAAAGAAGAAATTGTATTTATTCTCCTGAAGCTGTTTCAAAAAATAGAAACAGCAGGAAAACATCATGAGAACAGTTTTTCCTGACAAGCAGTAACAAGCTAAAAATCAAGCAAAGACTGTTGAGTCATATGGGCCAAATGAAAACCCAGATGGGCCTCTGAACCCATAATATGAGACCTGAGATATTTGGCCTGCATCTCTGTACACGTCATTGCAAATTCTTTATAATCCTCACTAACCCTACAGTAGATGTCAGAAATCAATACCTCTTGACTTTGTCCTCATCCTTGAAAGATATTTTCACTGGGTACAGAACTCTAAGTTGACAGTTGTTTTCTTGAACCACATTGAGGATATGGTTTTAGGGCCTCCATGCTTGGTATTTGGAAGTCAGGTGTCTGTCTAATAGCAATTCCTTTGGTGGTAGTCTGTCTTTTCTATTGGTCTATTTTTAAGATCAACTCTTTGCCCTTAGTTTTCTATAATTGTGGATTTCTTTTCTTTACTTCATAGTCTTTCTTGAGCTTTCTGATACTCCTAAATCTGTGGATTTGGGCAATATTCTCTTAAGAGTGAGAGTATATGCACATGAGTCGGGGGAGGGCCAGAGGGAGAGAGAGAATCCCAAGCAGACTCCTGGCTGAGTGTGGAGCCTGACATGGGGCCTGATCTCACAATCCTGAGGTCAAGAATCCAATGCCCAGCTGCCACCAAACAGCCCTTGAGCAATATTTTGAAAAATAAATAAGTAAAAATCTCATAACATTGCCTCTGCCCCATTCTCCATCTCCTCTATTTCTGAAATTCCAATTGCATGTATATTAGACCTTCTCTATTCTCCTTGACTTTTCATATTTTCTACCTGTCTGTTTTCTCTGCGCTGCCATCCATAATTTTCCTCTCATTTAGATTTTGGCCTGAAAATTAAATGCACCCTTGTCATCTCTTCAATGCTTTCGAGAAGATTTGATTTTTGATTTGATTTTAGATTTTATTTATTTATTTGACAGAGAGAGAGATAACAAGTAGGCAGAGAGGCAGACAGAGGGAGAAGGGGAAGCAGGCTCCCCATTGAGTGGAGAGCCCGATGCAGGGCTCAACCCCAGGACTCTGAGACCATGATCTGAGCTGAAGGCAGAGGCTTAACCCACTGAGCCACCCAGGTGCCCTGAGAAGATTTTAAAACTGTATTTTGTACAGCATTTCTGGTAGTTTTCATTAGTATGGTTATTTTGCACCCATAGTCCACCACATTCCCAGAGGCTGATGACTGTAGTTGGAGTTTGATAATTAAGGCTATACTTACATGTTGGAAGATTTGCCCCATTAAATGGAAACCTGGTCTAGGTTATTTGAGGGGAAACTAAAATATGTAAATATTTTTGACCACATGCATGTGTTTATTTCTGGACTTTCTGTTGTATTTCATCTGTGTGCCTGTTTTTGTGCCAGTTCTGTACTGTTTTGATAACTATAGCTCTGTTGTAGAGTTTGAGATCAGAGAGTGTGATGCCTCCGGCTTTGTTCTTCTTTCTCAAGATTGGTTATTCTATTCTGGGTCTTTTGTGGTTCTATAAAAATTTTTGGATTTTTTTCTATTTCTTAGGAAAATGCCATTAAAATTTTGATAGTGATTGCATCAAATCTATAGATTGCTTTGGGTAGTATGGATATTTAATGATATTAATTATTCCAATTGATGAACATGGAATATCTTTCCAATTATTTGTGTCTTCCTCAATCTCTTTTATCAATGTCTTATAGCTTGCAGTTTACAGATCTCTGACCTCCTTGGTTAAATTTATTCCTAAGTATTTCATTGTTTTTGATGCTATTGCAAATGAAATTGTTTTCTTTATTTTTCTATCAAATATTTTATTGTTAGTATATAGAAATGCAACTGATTTCTGTATGTTGATTTTCTAGCCTGCATCTTTATTCTTCTATTCTTAAAATGTGTGTGTCTGTGTGCATAATTTTAAAAATTATTTCTATATAAGATGATGTCATCTGCAAACACAGATAGTTTTATTTCTTCCCTTTCAGTTTGGATGCCTTTTATTTCTTCTTGCCCAACTGGGACTAGGCTAAGACTTCTAGAGTTGAGTATGATGTTAGCTATGGGCTTGTCATACAGGTCTTTATTATGTTGTATTACAGTCCTCTATACACAATATGTTGAAAACTTTTTTATCAAGAAGTGGTGTTGAATTTTGTCAAATGCTTTTCTACATCTCCTGAGAGGATAATATGATTTTTATCCTTTATTAATGTGGTGTATCATATTTATTCATTTACATATATTAAATTACATTTGTATCCAAAAAATAGATACCAGTTGATCATGGTGTATGATCCTTTTAAAGTGGAGTCAAATGTTGTTTGTTAGAATTTTGTTCAGAATATTTGTGTCTATATTCATCAGGTATATTGATCTATAATTTTATTTTCTTGTAGTCCTTAATCTGGATTTGGCATCAGGATAAAGCTGGCCTCATAAAATGAATGGGGGAGTGTTCTGTCCTCTTTAATCTTATGGAAGAGTTTAAAAAGGACTTACATCAATTCTTTTTTAAAATTTGGTAGAACTCACCAGTGAAATCATCTGGTCCTTGGCTTTTCTTTGTTGGAAAATATTTGACTGTTAATTCAAACTTCTTACTCATTATTTGTCTGCTCAGATTTTCTATATCTTCCTGATTCAGTCTTGTTATGTTGTATGTTTCTAGGAATTTTTCCATTTATGCCAGTTTATTCAATCTCTGCTAGGTGATTTTTTGGTATTTTTGTGGTGTCAGTTATAATGTTTCTTTTTTCATTTGTTTATTTGTGTCCTCTTTTTTTCCTTAAATAGTCTAGCTAAAGGTATATCAACTTTGTTTATCTTTTCTAAAACGAACTCTTAGTTTCATTGATTTTTTTTCTATTTTCAATTTCTATTTTATTTATTTATGGTATAATCTTTATCATGTCCTTTCTCTTGCTAACTTTGGGTTTACTTTGCTCTTCTTTTTCCAGTTCCTTGAGATATAAAATTATGTTATTTATTTGAAATATTTCTTTTTTCTTAATGTAGGTATTCATCACTATAGATGTTCCTATTAGAACTGCTTTTGGCTACATCTTATAAGTTTTGGTATGCTGTGTTTTCATTTTCCTTTGTCTGAAGATACTTTTCTGATTTCCAATTGATTTCTTCTTTGACCCATTGGTTATTTAGTAGTGTGCAGTTTAATTTCCATGTATTTGTGAACTTTTCAGTTTTTCTCCTCCTGCTAATTCCTCGTTTTATACCATTGTGGTTGGAAAAATCTTGGATATTATTTCAGTTTGCTTAAATTTGGTTAGAGTTTCTTTGTAACCCAACATATGATCTATACTGGCTAATATTCCACATGTGTTTGAGAAGAATGTATTCTGTTGCTATTGGATGGAATGTTCTGTATGTCTGTTAGGTCCATTGGGTCTATAATATTATTCAAGATCATTATTTCCTTAAAACTTTTCTGTCTGAATGATCTTTTCAGGGTTTCTTTGTATTTTATTTTATTTTTTAAAATTTTCAGTGTTCCAAGATTCATTGTTTATGCACCACACCCAGTGCTTCATGCAATCGTGCCCTCCTTAATACCCACCACCAGGCTAACCCATCCCCCCAACCACCCTCCCTTCCAAAACCCTCAGTTTGTTTCTCAGAGTTCATAGTCTCTCAAGCTTCATCTCCCCCTCTGATTTGGAAAACAGTGTGGAGATTCCTTAAAAAATTAAAAACAGAGCTTCCCTATGACACTGCAATTGCACTACTGGGTATTTACCCCAAAGATGCAGATGTAGTGAAAAGAAGGGCAATATGTACCCCAATGTTCATAATCATCACAATCGCCAAATTGAATGATCTTTTCAATATCAACAGTAGATCATCAAAGTCCCCTGCTCTTAGTGTATTGTATCTATTTTTCCTTTCACTTCTTTTAATCTTTGCTTTAAATAGATGCTCCAATGTTGGGTGCTTATATATTTATAATTGCTGTATCTTCATGATGAATTGACACCTTTACCTCTACATGGTGGCCTTCTTTGTTTCTTGTGATCAATTTTGACTGAAAGTTTATTTTATCTGATATAACTAATCTTGCTCTCCAATGGTTACCATTTTCATGGAAGACTTTTTACCTATCTCTTCACTTTCAGCTTATATGTGCAGTTAAAACAGCATGACTCTCTTGTAGGCAGGCCGCATATTGTTGCATCTTGGTTGGTTGTTTGTTTTTTTAATCCATTTAGCTACTCTTTGTCCTTTGATTGGAGAATTTAGTTTATTTAACTTAAAGTAATTATTGATGGGTAAGAACATACTATTGTCATTTTGCTTATTGTTTTCTGATCATCTTTTAGTCCTTTTCTTTCTTACTGTCTTCCTTTGTGATATATTTTTACAGAGGTATGCTTTATTTTTCTTTATCTTTTAAACTACTGTAGTATTTTTCTTTGTGGTTACCATGAGACTTACATAAACATTTTATAGATGTCACAGTTTATTTTAGGTTGACAACAACTTACCTTCAAGCATCCAAAAACTCCATACTTTTACTTTTTGTCCCTGTAACATGCTATGCTATTATTGTCACACTTGACATTTTTTTATATTGTGCACTCAGTGTCAAATTATTGTAGCTTTAGTTATTTTTAATATTATTATTTTTAACTTTTAGATTAGAGATAAAGTGATTTACACACCACCATTACAGTATTAGGGTATTCTGAATTTGACTACATTTACCTTTACTGGTGATTTTTTTACTTTTATATGCTTTCATGTCATTATTAGTGTCTTTTCATTTCAACTTGAAGAACTTCTTTTAACATTTCTTATAAGGCAGGTCTTGTGCTAATGAACTCCCTGAACTTTTATTTCTCTGGGAATATCTATTTCTCTGTCATTTCTCAGGGACAGATTTTCTGGGTGCAGTATTCTTGGTTGGCAGGATTTCTTTTTCTTTCTTTCTTTCTTTCTTTCTTTCTTTCCTTTGAATATATCATCCCACTCCTTCCTGGCCTGCAGAGTTTCACAGAGAAATCCAATGATAACCTTAGAGGGAGAGGGGATTCCTTTGTATATGATGAGTTGTTTTTCTCTTGCTACTTTCAGAATTCTTGCTTGTCTTGGACTTTTAACATTATGATTATAATGGATCTCATAGTAATCATTGTGATGATCATCTTTGGGGTCCTTTGAACTACTTGTACATCAATGTCCACATCTCTCCCAAGATTTGGGAATTTTTCAGCTACTATTTCTTTAAATAAACCTTCTGTCCCCTTTTCTCTCTCTACTTCTTCTGGGACTCCCATGATATACATGTTTATTTGCTTGAAGTGTCCTGTAATTTACATAGGTCTTATTCACTTTTTTTTTCATTCTTTTTTCTTTTCATTCCTCTAAATGGTTATTTTCAGTCATCTGTATTTGAGTTCACTGATTCTTTCTTCTCTATGATTATCTGGAGTTGGAACTCTTTACTGAACTTTTAGGTTCTGTTATTTTATTTTTCAGCTCTAGGATTTCTTTTTGGGTCTTTTGTATGGCTTCTATTTTCTTTATTGAACTTCTCATTTTCATCATGCATTGTTTTTCTGGTTTTGTTTAGTTCTTGATCTGTGTTCTCTTGCATTTCATTCAGTTTCATTAAGATAATTATTTTGAATTGTCAGGTAAACCATAGATCTTTATTTCTTTGGGGTCAGTTACTGAAGCTTTATTTCTTTCACTTGGTGGTGTTATATTTGGTGATTCTTTGTGATCCATGTAGCTTTACATTGGTGTCTGTGCCTTTGAAAGAACAAACATCTCTTCCAGTCTTTAGAGATGGTTTCATCAGGTAAAGACCTTCTCCTGTCTGTTCCCTGGGCTGGTGGGTTCACCTCTGGAAGCATAGTTGTGCTTGGCTGGAGCCAGTTATAAGGCTGTGGCTTGGTCTACATTGGAGTCCACAATTGGCCATCTTGTTACCAAGAGTTCAAGTGGGCATGGATCCTATCTAAACCCTGGCTTGATGACACTGTTTCCAGTACTTTGTTCAGTTGGTGGCTCTAGGACAAGAATTCCCATAGTAGGGTCCTCAGTCAGCAAGCCTATTACCATGTGCATGGTGGAAATGGCTCCCACCACATTCTTGGGGAGGCTGCTGACTGACCACTGGTTAGGTTCCTAGCAAGGAGAATGGCCCTGCGCTATGGTTGGGTGGGGCTGGAACAAAGCCCTTGGTCTGTTTCAGGTTCCACAGCCATGATTCAGGTCTGTAGGTCCAGCTCTATTATAAAGGCAAAAATAAATAAATAAATAAAAATAAACAAGTAAAACTACATCAAACTAAAAAGCTTCTGCACAGCAAAAGAAACCATTAATAAAAAGAAAGGCAACCTTCCAAATGGGAGGAAATATTTGCAAATCATATAGCTCATAAGAAGTTAATATCCAAAATATGTAAGGAACTTAACAACTCAATAGCAGAAATTAAGCAATCAATTTTTAAAAGGGCAGAAGATCTGAATAGAATTTTTTTTTCCAAAAAAGGCATATAGATGGCCAATAAGTACATGAAATGATGTTCAATATCGCTAAGCCTTGTGTGTTAACCAAACCACAATGACACATCCCCTCACTGTTGTTGGAATGGCTGTTATCAAGAAGCCAAGAGAGGGCACCTGAGTGCAGTCAAATGCTCTACCACTGAGCTATACCCCCGAGGGCACCTGAGTGGCTCAGTGGGTTAAGCCTCTGCTTTTGGCTCTGGTCATGATCTCAGGGTCCTGGGACTGAGTCCCACATTGGGCTCTCTGCTCAGCAGAGAGTCTGCTCCCTCTCCCCCCGCCTGTCTCTCTGCCTACTTGTGATCTCTCTCTCTGTCAAATAAAGAAATAAAATCTTAAAAAAAAAAAATCCAAGAGATAACAAGTGTTGGTGAGGACACAGAGAAGAGGGAACCCTTGTACACTATTGGTAGAAATGCAAATTGGTACAGCCACTGTGAAGAATGGTATGGAGGTTCCTCAAAAAATTGATAATAGAACACTGTATGAGTCAGCAATTTCACTTTGGGGTATTTATCTGAAAAAAAAATAAAAACACTAACTTAAAAAGATATGTCCATCCCCATATTTATTGCAGTATTATTTACATTAGTCACAATATGGAAGCAATTTAAGTGTCCATCAATGGATGAATGGATAAAGAAAATGTTGTATATATATATATATATATATATATATATATATATATATATATACAATGGAATATTATTCAGTCATGAAAAAGATGGAAATCTTGCCATTTGTGATAACATTTCCATGGACCTTGAGGACATTATTCCATGCAAAATAAGTCAAACAGAGAAAGATAAATACCCTGTGATCTCACTTATAGGTGAAGTCTAGGGGGAAAAAATACTCATAAATTCACAGAACAGATTGATAGTCACTAGAGCAAGGGGTGAAGGATGGAAGAAATGGATGGAGGTGGTCAAAAGATAAAATTTTCCAATTATTAAATAAATAAGTCATAGGGACATAATGTACATCATGGTGACTACAATTAATAATACTGTGTTGTATATTTGGAAGTTTCTAAGAGAGTAGATCATAAAGTTCTCATAACAAGAAAAAAATATGTAACTGTGTATGACAACAGATGTTAACTTGACTTGTGGTGATCATTTCACTATATATAAATAAATATTGAGACTTTATGTTGTACACCTGCTACTAATACAATATTCTATGTCAATTATATCTCAATTTTAAAAAAAGAATAATAGAAAATATAACTGAGTTTAACTAGGTAAAAAACATTGTAAGATAAGCAAATATTAGAAAAAAGTGACAGATATTAAACTGTATAATTTTACACAGAGCAAGATAAAGAACTGCATATAAACCAAAACTGGTTATTTAACAGAAAATGTACAAAACCTATTAAGGAAAACTTGAAAACTTTCCTGAAGGGCTCAAGAACAAAAGATTAGAAACAATTAGGGTCTAGCATTAAGAGATCAGGCGAATAAAGCATGGCAAAGCTACATAACAGAGTACTATACAACTAAACCAAAAAGAATGTAGAGGCTTTCTATGTACCTCCCCCCCAAAAAATCTACAAGTTGTATAGTAAGTGAAGAAAGCAAAGTATTTAACATTGCCTTTATTATGTTACTTTTTTATGAGAGAAAGCAGGGAAATAAGAATAAATACTCATACTTGCTTATATTACAAACACAAACACTGGGATGATAAACAAAAAATTAATGTAAATAATTACCCTATAGGGAACAAGCTGGATGGAGTGGCAGGAAAAATGGTAAGCATAAATATCTAGTGCATACTTTTTTGTGTTATTTTGATTTGATTGATCCATGAACCATATTACCTATTCAAATAAAATAAAATTTATCCAAAATGTTCAAGTGGAAACATTTCTCTAGATGCATATGTTTTTTAGATTCTACTAAAGATTTTACTAGTGCCAATTCACAAAATGCACCATTTTTTATAATTGTAGCTAGCATAACACAATTACAGTGCTTTTCAACTGAAATCCCACATTACATTACATTTGCATAAAGCAATTACTCCTTTCTCTATGGAGAAAAACAACAAATCAGTTTTTAATATTAGAGTAAAATGTTAAGTTTCCCATTCTCATTATGTAATTTTTTTTTACTTTTCATTTTTTTATAGTTTAATTTTTCATGAAAAAGTTTTTTATCTTAATGTAGTAAAATTTGTCAATTATTTCCTTTACAGCAGTATGTTTATGACCTTTGTTTATTAACAGAAATGCATAATCCACATATATTTATGTGGTTACTGATACATTTGAATTTTCACCATCTCATTTTTTTGTTTCCTTTTTTAAATTAACATATATTATTTGTTTCAGGGGTACAGGGCTGTGATTCATCAGTCTTACTCAATTCACAGCACTCACCATAGCACATACCCCCCACAATGTCCATCACCCAGCCACATTCCTCCCACCCCCTCTCCCTTCCAGCAACCCTCAGTTTGTTTCCTGAGATTAAGAGTCTCTTGTGGTTTGTCTCCCTCTCTGGTTTCATCTTATTTAATTTTTCCCTCCCTTCCCCTATGATCTTCTGTCTTGTTTCTCAAATTCCTCATATCAGTGAGATCATATGATAATTTCCTTTCTCTGATTGACTTATTATTTATTTTGCTTAGCATAATACCCTTTAGTTCCGTCCATGTCATTGTAAATGGCAAGATTTCAGGGGTTTTTCGATGGCTGCATAGTATTCCATTGTGTGTGTGTATATATATATATATGACATTTTCTTTATCCATTTATCTGTTGATGGACATCTAAGCTCTTTCCATAGTTTGGCTATTGTGGACATTGCTGCTATAAACATTGGGGTGCACGTGCCCCTTTGGATCACTACATTTGTATCTTTAGGGTAAATGCCCAGTAGATGCAATTGCTGGGTCATAGGGTAGCTCTATTTTCAACTTTTTAAGGAACCTCCATACCGTTTTCCAGAGTGGCTGCACCAGCTTGCATTTCCACCAACAGTGTAGGAGGGTTCCTTTTTCTCTGCATCCTCACCAACACCTGTCGTTTCCTGACTGGTTAATTTTAGCCATTCTGATTGGTGTGAGGTGGTATCTCACTGTGGTTTTGATTTGTATTTCTCTGATGCCAAGTCATGTTGAGGACTTTTTCATGAGTCTGTTAGCCATTGTTTTTTAACCAACTTTTGAAGTTTAAAGGGATAGTATACAAACATCCCTTATATTAAAAAAAAGTTTTAGAAATGCAAGGTTCTAAAAGTCATAAAAATTCTTAAAACAAACAAACAAAAACATTCTTGCTGTTTCTAGAACTAGAACTTTTTTATTCCTAGGCTTGTGTTCTCTTAGTAACAAGTTAAAAGTTTTCAAGCTTAAGACTATGGTAGAAAATAGAATTCTTGTTATTCAAGTAGTTTAATTCATAATTTTCAGTTTAAACAAATAAATTCTCACATTTTTCCTGGCCATGAAAGCACAGATATTTTAAGAAAATATTTAAACAGAAGCATTTATTGCCTTATCAACGGAAACTTCATATTTTCAATCAAGTATTTTTTAACTGTTTTATGGGAAAGAGTGTTCAAAGTTGTCAGTCATCCTTGAGACTCTATCATTACAAAATAGCGTTTTTATTCAATACTCAAAAAAAAATCTGCGTTTGTTTTGCTAAATGATTGTATCTTTGTGGAATTTACTATGATTCAATATGTTCTGTTAGTGATCAGTCATAGGAAATTTGAGACCTAATGGCTATATGTCACTCCTGTGAAGCTCGCAGGGCCTGTGTGTGACCATGCTGCTGGGTATGCAGCATCTTGCTTGGCATCGTTCCACCTGTATTTATATCTAGAAGGTTTCACCCAACCCATGAAATTGTTCTGCAAGGAAATACTTATAGTAAGAACATGAAGAGAAGACTCACCATCACCAAGGAAGCCATACACACAAGCCCATCACTGACTTGTTTTCCAGTGCATCTGCTGGGCTTAGGGAATTGATTACCAAACTATTCCCTGGGGGTATTAGGCAGAGATGATGCAGAGGAATGACAGCTCAGACACAGGAAGAAATGAAGAATGTGGCAAGAGGGCAGGAGGAAATGTCTTTCTAGCAGACATAGCCAACAACAGTTATAGGATGTAAAGTAAAGATGGGTAATAATTCTATGGGAAAATGGAAATGCAGCATTTTCTAGTCTATGTCTCAAGTCCTGAGGTCATATGACCTACATCTCCAAAGAGTTCTCTACTACCTCTTGGCCAGCTTCACATAATCTTCACCTAGTGGATGCTACAAGGTAACTCCTTTACCCTTTAGATTAAGGATCACCAAATGTCTTTTCTAAAGAATCAGAGAGTTTTAGGCTTTGTGGGTTCTACTATCCCTGTTGCAACTTTGCAACTCTGCCAAAGACAATACAAAAACAATGGACATGGCTGTGTTCCAAAAAAACCTTAGTGGACAATAAAATTTGAATTTCATATACTTTTCACATTTAATGAAATAGCTGTCTTTTTTTTTCTCAACCATTTAAAAAAGTAAAAACCATTCTTAGTTTGCAGGCCATACAAAAACAGGTGACAGGCCAGATTTGACCAGTGAGCCACAGTTAACCAACTGCTGTTAGTGGAAAACAATCAGAATATAAGTTGGATCCATCCAGGGCCATCCCTTTACAATGTCATATGGGCTGAGCTCTCTGACTGCAGAAACACATGTTCATTATGATAACTGGTAAGGCCTCAGACCATTTAAGGTCTTCATTGAATAGTCTACCAAGTTCTTGCTTAATGTCATAATTTTTGCTCTCTATCTTGCCCAAAGCAATTCAAGCATATGGAATTTGTGGTTAGAATTTAATGTTTAAAGCTTTACATAAATATTAGAAAACTTATGCCATAAAATAGGAAACTTAATGTGGGTCTGTGTTGTGGAATGTGTTTTTAGAGCAATGTCTTGGCAAAGTAATAACATCTACTTTCCTCTAGGGCAATGGCTGTCAAAGTGTGGTCACCAGATCTACAGCATCAGCATCTGGGAACTTAAAATGTAGATCCTTTGGCCCCACTTTAGACCTACTAAATGAGAAATTGAAGGTGTGGCCCAGAAATTTGTGTTTAACAATCCCTTCAAGTAGTCCTCATAAATACTAAAGTCTGGAAACTACTCTCCTAGGGAAAATCTTTGGACCCTCCAGAAAATAAGCATATTAACACTAAGACTTGGAGTTACCACTTCATAAGAGAAAACTGATGTGTTTAATTTGCTGGTTGGTGAAAGGCATCCAATTCCAGGTAAAATCCAGGATGGTTCTGGACTTCCCTGCATTATAAGCAGAGAGTATACATGATGATGAGGTGCAATACTAGATAATCCAGGCACACAGGTGGTCCCAATTTGTTCTTTTCCTTCACCTTTCCCAACTGTCCCCTCCAACTGTTAATATTGACTAATAGAAGGGACATGAAAGTTACGGGATGACTGTATGGGTAAAAACAGGTTGTAAACAGAGTAAAGGAGATAAACTGCAATCTTCCTGATAAACTTTTTCTGATCAGGGGCCCCATTCTTTAAATCATATAGTTGTTTTATGGTTGGTAAGTGGCAAGAGGAAATAGTCCTTAAGAAAAGCAGCTTTAGTACCAAAACAGCCCAGACTAATCTCACCTGTATAATTGGTGTAAGATATTTGTCATGGTAGAAGAGGCAAAAGGTATTGGGAATGAGAATATACTGGAGAGGAAAAATAATGCATTAACCAGGTGAAACCACAGAGTTGAGTAGAAACGATGGGGTGAACAAGGGCTGACATATGCATTAAGGTAATGTAGTTTCTCAACAAAGCAGTAGACTCGTCTGCTCATTTTGAACACAGGTATTAGGGGATTAAAGTGACCACATAGGCAATTTGACTTTGGTTTTAGCAGGAGGTGCTCTAAGCTTATTTCTCATCTCATTCAGGTAGCTGCCCACAAACAGATGGGATTTTCCTGCAAGGGTCAGATCCAAGTTGGACAGTGCTTGTGTCTTAGTTATTGTTAGTTTTTGGCTGAAGTTTGTCCAGATAGGAAGATCTGGTCCCCATATACCACGTTCAAAGTGTAGAACATTGCTGTATTTAATTTACAAAGAAAGTCTCAATTCAATAGACATAGAAGCCAAGGAGGAAGGAATGCTCCTTCATGAAGGGTTCAGGGAGTTTGGAGTCTTCTAGTGAGATGATGGCTGACTGCTTTCCTTTGGTTCTTACAGCAATAATTATCTCACCAGAGAGCAGACAGCATCAACAACCGACAACATTGAATAAGAAACCCAAGTGTAAGAAAATTGTGTATTTCTGTCTGTGATGGGATATAGGATTGGCAGATGAAAGGGGGAGAAATTTTACTAGGAATCATTGAAGCAAGCTGAAAGGATATCCTACATTCTGTTTAAATAGAGATCCAACAAGTGAGAGTTGTGGAGGTCTCCTAGGACATTGGGACTTCCAGTGACCTGGGTTTTAAAATAGTAGCAATATATTGGATAGGGTTTATAGAAGAGTTACCTTTACACTGTGAGGTTACAATCCATTGTTCTTGTAAGTTTTTAACTTGGAGAAACTTAAAATTTAGCGTCCTCCCTTTTGTTAGGTTTTAAATCTTATTGTGCCCACGGATGGCTGCTTGAACGAATTCAATAGTCAGTCTTGGCTTCTCACTGAGGGCAGCATTTGGATTCTTTCAGAAACACTGGGAAACTGTCCATAGACAAAACTTTAGAGAATGTCCCCCACAGGACCTTCAGTATTCGCCATCATGGAAAATTGCCTACAGAATTTCTATTCAAGCACAAGACTGAGATAGGCAATTCCCATCCATAATGTTTGCCAGGGCCTGGGGTAAAAGTACAAATGGATATCTGCATATTGTTCCTACAAATATTTAAAAATTATAAACCAAAGTAGCAAACAATTAAATAAAAGATGTTCTTTTATTCTACCTAGAAAAAAGATACTTTCATAATGACCTAGAAGCACATATCAAGTTAAAATTCTCAGACTCCTCAAAATTCCCTATCAAACATAGGGCCATGGAGAGAGTCAGGCTTAGGTCTGGCCTTACTCTTCCCATCCCTGCTCTGTTGCATAGTCTCAGGTACTGCTCCATACATAGAGACACCCCAGCCATCTGGCCAATCTCCATCCACATACTTGCAAAGAGCCCCCTTCTCTCTATACACTCACTATGG
Organism: Enhydra lutris kenyoni; assembly: GCF_002288905.1. Taxonomy (NCBI): domain Eukaryota; kingdom Metazoa; phylum Chordata; class Mammalia; order Carnivora; family Mustelidae; genus Enhydra; species Enhydra lutris. The sequence continues at coordinate 97,127,223 of NW_019154085.1, read as the reverse complement.
GCCTAGACCAGTGAATACCAATGGTATTCACAACCAGGAGCAAACCCAGGAGAGAGGACTGTGCAGGTTCTGGAAACAGACTTAGGACCATTCATGCAAGGAATTCTGGGGTTCCAGGCACCCAGAGCATGATCTAGAAGATGGTGGAGGTAGAGGTGGTATGGGCTTCTGGAAGACAATGACAATGGCCAAACTGATTGGTCTAGATCTACCTTGCTTTTCGCTCTGAACATCCCATGTCCTGAGAAACACTTCATCTGGATGCTGAAAGTCCCACTTTTCAATCTTGTGTCAAATGATGAAAGGAAAAGTACAAAATCCAGAGGAGAGTCCTTGAGATAGAAGCTGAAAGTAACACAGTTTTTAGTGTCAAAAGAACATGGTGTAGATTATCCTCCTTCAGTAATTCTGTCACTGGTTTTTCCCCTCCCCTTTCCCAAAAAGAAGAAGACTTTCCTAAAGTGAGTCTGTCTGACTTCTGTTTATACTCCACTAATTTTTCAATAATGATCTCTAATATAAAACCAGTGGGTATACTTTCCTTATGTCACATATTAATTCTTTTCTATTCCAAGCTAGCCTATCACAGAGCTGAGAAATTCTAGAGGAATCTAAAATTCTTCAGACTGGGTAACAAGGATGTATGGCTGGTTGGTTTCAGGAAGAATTAACACTCACCCTTGCTGAGGCTCAAAACTCCTGCCAGAAGCATTGGAACCTTCTCCTCTGTAAGATTTGCTACCTTAAAAATGTTTTCAAGCTTTTTGGTGAGTTCTTCCAGTTCCTCTCTAAGTTTTGGGAACATTGCAGCCATGATTAATTACTACTTTAGACCCAGCCCAGGAGACACAGGATCCTGAGAGGACAATAATAGAAGGATTTTGACAAAGGAGTTCTTAGAGTATAGGTTTATCTATAGAATTATCAACATCAAAATAACATTCATTCAGGGGCAGCCTCCATATCTGTGTCATAGCAGCCCAAGGACTCTCACTTATTTACTATGAAAAATAGAACTACCTAGTGTTTCTGAATGATCTATCCCAGCTGCTAACTCAGAAAAGGAAGGGGTGAGTCCTAGCACTGCCCCAGCCAAATTCCCAACCCAGGGAATCCCAAGGGGGCTGGACACATCAGAAGCACAGCCCTTGGCTGGGTTTGCCAGCACTGTTACCAACCAAACTTGGATAAACTCGTGGTAAGAGAAGCCAATATAACTCAAGAGATGAGAACTTGGAAAAGAGAAAGGGAGAAATTGGTTTTGGCTCCTGGCAACAGGGGTAGGTGGCAGTAACCCACCTCTCTGCCTGCAAGATGAACACTAGAGGTTTATAGAGAGGTTTGGGGTATTGGGGGCGGTGGCGGGCAGAGAGTGCATGGTCATGGGTGGGGGTCAGTGTGTGTTCAGTTCCCATTCGTGAGCTGTGAGGGAGCATGTGGGGAATGGTCTTCTAGGCATTCCATTGCTGTCGGGGCTTTTCTGGCTTGGCAGTTGGAATGTTTAGATCATTGCAAAACACCTTCATCCATGCTTCAAGAAAGTGCAGTGAAAAATGAAAATGATAGGTTTTAATCAGACCATGAGTTAGGCATCTTGTCTATTTCTGGTTTTAACTGTTGGGGTCCATAGTTAAGTAAGAGGGCTTGCTGACATGAGGGTGAAAAGCTAAGTATTTTGTATTCATTATATCTGGATGTTGTTCTTTAAGGGTCTTCTTCAACTCTTATCAAGGTGCGGAGGCCAGGAAAACAGTCCCACGGCCATACTCTGGTGGGGCTATGAGGATAAGCACTCGGGAAGGCTTTTCAGGGTACTTGAGGAGGGTTTCTTTTTTTTTTTTGGAGCATTGAGCTAAGCTTTGCACAATTCTAGGGTCTTTGCGTGCAAAGCATTCAAAATCTTTTTACTAACTTCTCTTCTTGCTTCAACTCCATCTGCTCAAGATGAATATTCCACAGGTTTTCTCTATGTTACAGCCCATCAAAAGGAAAGCATGAGTTTAAGCCTTCCCTTTCCATATTTTAACCAACTTTACAGACCAGATAGCCTAGTGGCTTAGCATGAACTGAACAGTTATGGGAGTCTTTTTAAAATCCTTGGACCTGGAGTGCCTGGGTGGTTCAGTGGGTTAAGCCTCTGCCTTCAGCTCAGGTCATGATATCAGGGTCCTGGGATCCAGCCCCACATCGGGCTCTCTACTCAGCGGGGAGCCTGCTTCCCCCTCTCTCTCTGCCTGCCTCTCTGCCTACTTGTGATCTCTGTCTGTCAAATAAATAAATAAAATATTAATAAATAAATAAATAAATAAAATCCTTGGACCCAGCAGTGCCCTATGTTTGGTCAATTCATTTAGACCAGGGATGAAAGTTGGATATGCAAATATTTTACAGAGTTATTGGGGAGGAAAGTTTTTTTCTTTACCTTTCAAGGTATTTTTGGCTGGTCTAAGAATTAAACCCATTTGAGGCAGATTAACAAGAGAAAATGGAATTTAATTATGTACTTACAAGGGCTCCTTAAGAATATGAAGCCCACAGGCAGGCAAATGAGACTTACGTGTCATCCAGAGCTAAGGAGAAGGGGTGGGGAAAACTGGGACTTTAAAAATAAGGAAGACAATTCATAGGAAGATGGACAAGAGTAAATGTTTAGTAAACAAATGTTTGCTGGGCCATCCAGAAACAATGGCACATAAAGAGGTATTTTAACAAACACAATTTGCGAAGTTGCTCCCTGCCTATCACCACTAGTATTTTGTATTATAATGTGGTTATCTATGGTGGTGGCTCCCTTTCTAGGGTAGGTCCTCTATCTAAAATCTTTCAGGCAGTTAGGGGTAAGGTAAGAGTCTTTCTTTTGTTTCATAAAAATAATCAGGCTGAAATCCACTTGTGAAAGGGACACCTTTCACTTCCTTACAGGTTCTTTCAGAAAAGATACCATAGGTAGAAATGGGTGACAAAGAATAAAAATCAGAACAGCCTCAGTTTCTGACCAGAATTGAAATGACCAGGGTTTCCAAGCTGAAAGTGTATGGGACCCCCACGCAGTAAAGGGAAGTCAAGAGCAGGAACAGAAAGTCCGGCAGTGGGAGGAGACCATGCCTGCCTTTGGTCCCTGTGATTCTGTCTTCTTCACGGGCGTCCCAGGTCCCAAAGCTACAGATCCTGCTGACTACATCAGACTGGAGGAGAAAAATACCATTGCCTCATATTTTCGGGTAAATTCTGTCATTTCCTAAAATCAGCAAGCAGGGCAAAGAAGAAGCACATTATTTCCCAAAAGCAAGTACTTAATTTCCCTAGTCTTGTTACTACTTTAAAGTGGGGGGCAGGGGTGAGAGGTCCTTCTTTATAAAGAACCAGAGAGTAAATACATTAGGCTTTCTGGGCCATCTGGTCTCCATCGTGGCTATTTAACCTTGCTATTGTAGTGGGAAAGCTGCCATAGAATGAATGGGGCTATGTTGCAACAAAACTTAATTCGTGAAAAAAGAAAAAACAAAACAAAACTTTGTGGACACTAAAACTTGAATTTCATATAACTTTCATATCAGCAAATATTCTTTTAATTTTCTTCAAAAGAATTAAAAAGTTTAAAACCCATTGTCACTAAATTATACACTTTAAAATGGTTAATGGTTCTCTTTTTAAGTTTTTATTTGTTTATTTATTTATTTTTAAAGATTTTATTTATTTATTTTTTAGTGACTGAGAGAGCCAATACAAGCAGGGGGAGAGGCAAGCAGAGGGAGAAGTAGACACCCTGCTGAGCAAGGAGACTGATGTGGGATTCTATCCCAGGTCCCTGGGGTAATGACCCGAGCCAAAGGTAGACGCTTAACCGACTGAGACACCCAGGTGCCCTAAAGTTTTTATTTTAATCACAAGTGCACTCTTTAATCCCTATCCTGTGTCTCACCCATCCCCACCCCCACCTGCCCTCTGGTAACCATCAGTTTGTTCTCTATAGTTGAGTCTGTTTCTTGCTTTGTGTCGCCTCTTTTTTCCCATTTTGCTCATTTGTTTCATTTCTCAAATTCCACATATGAATGAAATCATATGGTATTTGTCTTTTTTCTGACTGACTTACTTCGCTTAACATAATACTCTCTAGCTCCATACATGGCATTACAGATGGCAAGATTGCATTCTTATTTATGACTGAATAATATTCCATGGTGTTTATATACCACAGTTTCTTTATCCATTCATCAATAGTGGACCCTTGGGCTACTTACATATCTAGACTATTGTAAATAATGTTGCTATAAACATAAGGGTGCATGTATCCCTTTGAATTAGTGTTTTTGTACTCTTTGGGTAAATACCCAGTAGAGTGCTGAATCATAGCATATTTCTATTTTTAACTTTTTGAGGAAACTCCATACTGTTTCCCAGAATGGCTGCACCAATTTGCACTTCCAGGTTAATGGTTCATTTTCATGTTACAGGAATTTCAACTTAATAAAAAAAAAAAATTAGGCCATTTTAGTTTATGTGCTGTACAAAAATGGAGACTGGCTAGATTTTGCCCATGGGTTGTTGTTTGTCAACTCCTGCCATAAAGATACAAACATTATTTTAGATACCTTTACGTGGAACTAGATTAGTACTTAATACATTATTTTATTTAAGATCTACTAAGTAAGTTATGCATGATAATATTTTTTAGAGATGAAGAAACCAAGGTATCCATACATTCATTAATCTTCCCAAGATTAGGTCCAACAACCAGTCAATGACAATATCAGGATTTGAATCTTAGGTCTTTCTTCTGTGTAAGTTTTCTTTATGAAAATTATAAAAGCTAACATATAGTGCATAGTCAACATGTACAAGACACTGCTCTACATGCATTAGACCAGCGTTTCTTAACCAGAGACACTTTTGCCCTGAGGGGAACATGTGGCAATGTCTGGAAACATTGTCGGTTGTCCCAGTGTGGAGAAAGGATGCTTACTTGCATGCAGCAGGTAGAGGCTAGGGATGCAACATCCAGCAACTGGATGTTGGTGGCTGTTCAGAACAGCCCCTCCCAGCAAGGAATCATCCAGCCCAATCATGTTGACTCTAGGGAACCCTACTTTAGATGTATTATCTGACTTAATCTTCAGAATAACCCTAAGAGGTAAGTGTCATTATTATTCCCCATGGAACAGATGAAGAAATGGAGGCAGCAAATTGACTTTAAACCTGGCAAACTGGCTTCCCCATCCTATTCTTCAGAGTCACTATTGAAGTTTACAGCTATGCATTAATTGGTGGGATTATTTTACTCTCCCCTAGAATAAACGAGGTTCAGACCATAGTTGTATCCTTCTGTTCTTATCATCGTATCCCCAGTACCTAGCCAGGGGTCTAGTCCATGGTAAATACTCAGTGAATGAATGAAGGAATGAATGAACGTATACATTATACACAGGTGACTTCAGAATCTCTACTGTTATCTCCCCTGGAACTGTCCATTTCTCTTTCTTGATAGATAAGTAGGTAAGTAAAATGATAGGTAGGGTAGGCAGATAGATAGATAAAAAGAGAGGCAGACATCCACGTAAGTAGATTCTTCACAGAACTGGAAGTCATCTCTTTCCCTTCCAAAACTCTTTTCCTCCAGTTTTGGAGAGGGCTATTTTTAAATCTTACTGCACACATTTGTTCTCCTTAAACACTGAGCTGAATCATTAAACTCAAACATTTACTTAGTGCTTTGAAACTCACAGAGGACTTTTCTATCTATATGATCTTGTCTTCACAAGAACACTGTAGCAGGTGTTCTACTATTAATATACACCTCACCCCCATCTGGCACATGTGAAACTGGGACTCTGAAAGGGACAGTGATTTGCTGAAGGTCACACAGCCAGTACGTAGTGGAACTGGGGCTGACCGCCTCGCCTCCCTCATTTTCTCTTCACATATGCCTGCTGCTGCTTCCAATTAATTAACTATGCCTTGAGAATTGAGGGTCTCCTTCTGCCCCCGGCTTGTCATATGTGGGATCCACAGGGCTACAGAACCTCAGCAAGGGGTAATGCTCCCAAATATTTCCAGGTGCTGTGTTTTCTACGCACATGCGTTTATTATGGGGGACGTCTCGGTTTCTACTTCCCTCAATCTTGGAGTCAGTGTGCCCTTCTTCAGCAACCTCCTCTCTCTCTCTCTCTCTCTCTCTCACACACACACACCCTGTATTAGCCAAGGGTCCCCAGAGAAACAGAACAAGCAGGATATGTATATAGGAAGAGATTTATTGTAAGCTGTTGGCTCAGGTGATTATGAAGGCTGAGAAGTTCCACATCTGCCTTCTGCAGGCTGGAGGCTCAGGAGAGCCAGCAGTGTAATTTCTCACCTGTGCCCTGAGACATGAGAACCAGAGGGGCCAATGGTATGAATCCCAGTCCAAGGGCAGGAGAAGACCAATATCTCAGGTGTAAGGGATATCTATCAGACGAACTATCAGGCAGGAAACAAGGGGAAAATCCCTCCTTCCTTGGCCTTCTTTGATTCAGGCCCTCAAAGGATCAGGTGATGTCCACCTGCACTGAGGAGGTTCATGGACATTATTGAGGCCACGGATTCGAATCTCCTCTGGAAACACCCACGCAGACACACCTAGAAATAATGTTTAATCTGGGCATCCAGTCAGGTCGATGTATAAAGCTAACCATCACATATCCCAGGCCCTTCTAATGTGATGCTCCTCACCTGCTTCGAGACAGAAAGACAGCTATTCGGGCTGACCAAAATCATTCCCAGTAAAAAAAAAAAAAAAAAAAATAGCAGGTTTGAGTGAAGGTCTGAGACATGGTCTTTGTAGTAAGGAGAGATTTCATGCCTCGTCTTCAATTAGTTGTCATGTAGCTGAGCGTGCAGGATAAAGACAGCAACCTCAATAATCTGCACACTGGGTCAGGAGGCCAATGCCACCAAAGATGGGGTTTGGTACAGTTGCCGAGGTCGGCCACCAGGAAACAGGCAGCTAACTATGTGTATGTAGCCTGGGGTTTCTACAAAGGATAGAACACACCTCAGAGGTGGGGAATGTTCAGGCCAGCTTGCGAGTCTGGCTCAACGATTTATCTAGGAAATGCTCTCTGCAGCCTGGGGTAGCTGTAGGAGCAGAGCTCGAACTCAGTTTTTTTCTCCAAACGAACCCAGGATTCCTGCCATCTGCCACAAGACCATGCCCCAGGCCCATCTATATTTAAAGAGACTTCTCAACCTGAAAAACTCCCTCCTTCCCCATCAGGGTGATTCCCTATGAAGAACCCACAGAGAATCCACATGGCCCAGAACTTCACTTTGAATGATGAGGTTAGTGGTGTGCGTTAGCATAACTACAGCACAGATTAGAGCAAAGGATGCACATGAAGGCCTTGATACCGTGCTTGCATGCTCACTCAATGCCAGTGATTCTTGCCACTGCTCTATTTTACTACTGGCTCTTCTATAGAGGATAGTCTATTAAATCCATGCCAGTAACTCCACAGCCCTTAGGCAGCTTCTTAATGGAAAATACCTTCCGTTTTGTTTCTTTGTTTTGTTTCAAGATATTATTTATTTATTTGTGAGAGAGAGGGAGCAAGAGAGAGAGCATGAGCAGGATGAGGGGCAGAGGTAGAGGCAGGCTCTCCACTGAGCTGGGAGCCTGATGTGGGGGCTCGATCCCTGGACCCTGGGATTATGACCTGAAGCAAAGGCAGACACCTAACCGATTGAGCCACCCAGGTGCCCCTTGCATTTTGTTTCTTGCAGTGATGTTGTGAATAGGTGGAATGTCTGGACAAGTGGCCCATAGAAGCAATGTTTGCAAAATAAAATATAATGTAAGCAATGCACTAGCATCATGTGTTTCCTATGTACTGGGCACTCTTTAAAGTAAGTTTTACATGGGTTAACTCATTTAATCCTCATGTTACTAAGAGGCAGATAGTATTACTATTCCTGTTGTACAGATAAAAGAACAAAGGCACTTTACTCAGTTACAAAGTTGTGCTGTCAGGATCACTTTTCATATTTCATGTGCCTAGAGCAGCGTTCTTTTAACCCATACCTTCTCCCCTTCTCCTCCTGATCAAATCATAGTTGAAATCACATTGAGATTTTGAGGTAGATTTTTGAGAATGAACTCCATCCAAATAGCCTTTCATGATCTTGCTGATTCAGAAGGTTTCTCCCCTCCTGGGAATCCTTCAGAACTTTCTTCTTTCCTCTGCCTTGTACCCCAAACCTGACTCTGCCTCATCACATGGCTATTTGTGATTTTGTCTATAGTCTCCTAGAGAGCTTGTCAAAGTGCAGGTGTGAAACCGGCTAAAGTATACTGCCACGAATTGTGGGCTCATGATCAGCATTTTCAAAAACAAAGAATAGAATAAGAATAACTATAGAAAAAGAGTAGTATAGAATAGAAGTAAGAGTATAATAGAATAAAGGAAAGTATTGGAGTGTGTTTGTCCTCTGTAGTGAGAGCAAGTATCATTCCGTGAGATGTTTGTATCAGTGGTGTGAGTGTGTGTGTGTGTGTGTGTGTGTCCACATGCACACATACTACGTAGCAACATTAAAGATACTCCTGTAGAAGTCGAGTTTCAGCTTTGCAAGGTGAAGAATTCTAGAGATCTGTTACAACAATGTGAAGTACTTACCACTATGAACTGTACACTTAAAAATGGTGAAGATGGCAAATTTTATATTATGAGGGGTTTTTTTTACCACAATGAATTATAAATTTTTAAAAAGATATTTCTTAATATATACTAAGGCTGCAAAAGTTTGAGAAATGCTGTTCTACTATATTGAAATCATTTTAGGACTTAGAACATGTGTGATTTATCTTTAAGTAACATGCACCTAACACAGCAACACAGCTCAGAGTAAGCTCATTAAATGGCCCCTGAATTGAAAACATCACTCATAATGAATGAGCTCTGTGGCCCATCAGGTGTAAGCCATGCTCTCTTCCTCCCCATAGTTACAGCTGCCTTGACAGAGGGTCCTACAGCAAATAGTGGAAAAGGAAGATAGGGAAACTCAAGGTGGGATATACGAATGGAAGACACTTCTTTCGTCCGGCATTGCATTATGGTAGCTAACCTTTTTCTTCTTTGAGTGGGGAACTCTTCCATACAGCCCTCAGTATCCCAGACTGTGTGCTGGGCATTATTAGTGGCTTTGTGCTTCTCAAGAGTTTATAGTGTCCCTGCCAGGGAGAAGACATGGCTTCCCCAAGTGTGGGGAGCTTCCTGAAAGCAGATGACTTAATTTCTCCCAGGGCAGGCCTCCAGTGACTGACCGCCTTCCTGCCTGCAGACCTGAGAACGGGCATAAAGGCTATGCCTACAAAGTGCTCAGGGGCCCTCAGGGAAACTAGACCCCAATAAAACCAGAAAATGAATGTGCCTCCCCAGAGAACAGCTTTCTTTGTTTTCCCACTAATGGATGAGGGCTCTCTCAATGACACTATTCCTCCACAAAAGCCCAGAAAAGGCTAAAAGGATTGGGGTGGGGTGGGGTGGGGACAAAGACTGTTCTCACATCATCATGTCTAATACTGAAAAATAATATAACTCATTGTGGGAAGGAGTTCGTGCATGAATAACTGTCCTATATATGAAGACATTTTACTTTATTAGTATGGACAAGAGAGATTATGATGTCTATGTCTTGGGGAGTTCAGTCCATAATTATCCCCAGGACAACAGAAAGAACAATCTGTATGAGTAAACCTTGTATTGACAAGAAGAGCTCAAAATCGACCCACCTCAAGTGCTCAGGTCCACAGAGGGCTGTCCCAACCTGCCTGGGGCTGGGATTGGTTGTCTCTAGTGGGGGAACCTGGGGGAGAGGGAAGCTAAACTTAGGCAAGACCAGCCATCTGGGGTAGGGCAGTGGGCCCTGGAGGTCTGAAGGGACTTCTCTTCAGGGCTGCTACCCTGCACAACTTCAGGGGCACTGTTTCCACTATACTCTAAGTAAAAGGCGCCTCCTGAAATTGGGTAGTGCATGTACATGGTAGCCTCCTTTCCTTCCTTCCTTCCTTCCTTCCTACCTTCCTTGGAGAGAGAGTGATAGAGGGAAGAAGGGAGCAGCAGAGGAAGAGAGAGAAACTCTAAGCACTCTCTGCCCTGAGCCCAATGTGGGACTCAACCTCATGATCTTGAGATCATGATCTGAACTGAAACCAAGAGTGAGATGCTTAACCAACCGAGCCACCCAGGCGTCCCTGATTCTTTTCCAAAGGAAGATGATCTTGTTATGCCCCAATAATGGGTCCGTGATTAAAGGAGCGAGACTGATACAAAGCGAAGGTCAAGCAAAGCTTTATTTCGTGCCAAGCATCAAGAATCTAACCGAATGTTCGGGGCCACACCTCTTACAAGAGAGGGTGACCCTTCTCTGTTTCACAGATTAGTTTTTAAGGGCAAAGGCCATGCGGTCAGGCCTGGCCACATGGCCAATGAGATTGTAACACACACAGGAAACTCCACAGTGATGCTAGGTGACCAATTGAGTTACAATTTACCCTAGTAGACATTTGAACCAGCCTATTACACCTTGAATGGGATTGGCGCCCAAAAGGCTGGGCCCATGCTCCTCGGTAACCAGGGAGACAGTATGCAACCCCCCACTGATCGATGTCTCCACCTGGCCTGACCCACCTTTGTATCCAGGCTTTGTTACCAGAAGCTGATTTCCGGGACTTGTCTCCAAGTAAATCCCCTGGGGGAATGGGAGCAGGGACAGTTTCTAAAAAGGTCCTTACAATCTGAGGGGACAGAACAAGGCTGGGAGCTGGAGCCTGTCACTTCTAGGCAGAGCTGATGTCTTTTCTCATGGTTACCACAGATGTTGATATAAAGTACAGTGTAAACAATGTTTCCCTCCTGTGTTGCCCTTTCCTTTCCTTACTGCTCCCCAGCCCACAGCGAAATCAGATTCTCCCTGACAGCGTTATGACAGGTTGCTGTGAGAAACGAATGGATGGGTGTCAGGAAGGAGGCTCTGACCAAGCTCCTGCCGTCCTGGTGGAGGGAGTACAGCATGGGGCAGGGCGGGAGGCCAGGGTTACTGAAACTGGTGTGTGGTAGGAGGAGGCTCCATGACTGTGCTGGGTGGAAGGGAGAGGATCCTACTTCACAGAGGAACTCCTCCGGGGTGCACAACTGAAACGATCTTCTTCCCCAACCAAATATTCCAGAGGTATAACACTTGGGTTATGTCTCTGGTATAACGTTACTGGAAGGTAAAGGCAAACACTTGGGTTGCACGTGCCTTTTGGGTCCAAGGGGCATGAATTCACTGTTCTCAATTTTCCAGAACTCTGAAATACTGTCTGGCTTCTGACCTGGAGAATCTTTTACCTTTTTCCCCCCCCTCTTTTTTTTTTTTTTTTTTAAGATTAATTAATTTATTTATTGAGAAAGAGAGTGCATGTGCACAGGAGTAGGTAGGAGGGCCAGAGAAAGAGGGAGGGAGAGAGAATCCCAACTAGACTCTGAGCTGAGTGGAGAGCCTGACAGGGAGCTCCATCCCAGAACCCTGAGAGCATGACCTGAAACCATGAGTTAGAGGCTTATTTAACTGAGCCACCCAGGCACCCCCTTTATTTTTTCTCTTTCAAAGAGAATGGCTTTTTTTTTTTAAGCTATATTCTTCTAAATCAGAGGAAAACAATTTTTCCAGCTATTGTCTCTTGGAAATAAATTTACTTCCTGCTCATATTTCATCCTTCACTCTTTCATTCACATATCCATTGAGGAAGACTGTCATGAGAGGCTCTCTTGCTAGGCCTGCTAAGTGCAGGCAACCAACAATGGCAGGTCCTACCACAGGAACTGCGGACAATCCATCCAGTAGGAGCCATACAAAAGCAATCATTTCTAAAGCAGCACTGGCCAAGGTCAGCCTCCAGGAAATAAGAACAGGGCCCCCCTTTCCGAGAAATTCTCTCCAGGGAGGGAGGGAGCAGTGAATCAGAATCTCAGCTCCAAAAGGAATTTCTATATGCTCACCTGCAGGAGGGTGTATCTGTCCCCACCCCGTGTCCCCAGTTCTGAAGGAGCCCACCCCCAATCTTTCAGAGGAAATGACATTTTAGCAGTCTTTAAGTGAAGTAGGTGTTTCTCAGGTAAGGCAGACAAGGAAGGGTGTGGCCTAGGCAAAAGGATTAGCATATGTATACAAAAGGACAGAGATTTGGGAAAATGCGAGCATTTAAAAAAACATCTAGAGGTCAAGAGGGTACCCAGGGGGGACCCAAGGGGGAGTGATGAGAGCCAAGCCTGAGCAGAGAAGCCTAGGTCAGATCCAGGCTTGAAAAGCTAGAGAATCCCTTCAGCTTGAAAGCACTTCCTATGTATTTGCAGTACTTGCAGTCCATTTGTTTCCCCTCTTTGGATAATATTAAGTATTCAGCCGCCAGAGAGGGGGTGCGGGGGGGTGCGGGGGGGACTTTCAGCAAGGCTAAAAGAAACCCATATCTTGACAATTCACTCTATCTGATGAGCACTAAAGTAATTTCCATATTAATGCATTAGGTGGAGATAAGACACAGAAACACAAATTTCAAAAGACACGTAGGACTGTTATTAAATTTCCGAGGAATATAGCGCGTGCATTAGTCTGAAGCCCAGGAAACCTAATGCAAGAGAGATTTGCAGGGAGCTGCTGAACAGAGATGGATTACTCTGAGAAATAGATTTGGCTCTGGCACTGATGTTTTCTTTTCCTCTGTGAATGGAACAAGATAAGACACATTTCTTACAAAATGTAACCATTTCTGGCATGCTTTCACCCTGATTCCCACCCCCCTCCCAAGTGCCACCAGGCACAGTGGCCTGCTCCCAGCAGGAACCAGAGAGTTCATTACCCAGCCCCCTGGGCCTCTCTAACCAGGGCCCTAGCAACCCTCACAGATGAATTGTGCAAATTCAGGGAAAATGCCAGCTCCTGATAGTCTCAGGCTTGGCTTTGTGCTCTGTCAATCCAGCTTTGGATGATGAACTGCTGAATTTCTCCTGTGGCCAAAGGCATCCAGGCACCAAAGCACCATTACCACTGGATTTTATCCCAATGCCCTTTTCACCAGGCACCAAGAAGAAAAGATTGACTTGAAAAAAATTCCCTGGACAGGCTCGCCAGAAGCCAGCAGGATGACTGCCACTTTCTTTGAAAGGCTGAAGGCACTGAGGGTAGAAGAGTTTTTAGAAAGTACCAGTAAGAGCTCCAGGTCCCTGGCCAGGGCTGGTGGCACGCTTAGTAGGGCTGGTGGCACGCTTAGTACAGCCGGTGGCCTGCCTGGTCCTCTATGCTCCTTTGGAAAGCCCCTCACGTGCATAGCATGTGAGCTACCCTGTCCTGGAAAGAGTGGTAGAGAGAAGGACAAAGAATTTTGTCTGCTGTGACCTTGCCATGGGACCTGAGGCAAACCATTGAACCCAACTGAAAAGGTTGAGCTGCATGATCTTTAATATCCCTGTACAGGTTAATATCCTATTGTTCTCATTATCCTGTTAATTAACAGCACCCTGTGCTTTCACATGGTGGTGGACACTGTAATGAGCCTCCCAGAGGAAGCTTCAATGAAACCCTAATTTCCCAGCAAATGAGAGCGTCATTGAGAAGAATTTCCCGGTGCTGCAGACAGCTTCCTTGCCAAGGTCACAGCCAGTCCTGGGACAGCTCATGCTGCTGGATGTGGGGTATAAAGATCTGGCCTCTTCACCCCTAATGACACTGTACCGTAGGACATTCTAGCCCCAGAGCTCTCCATGCAGCTGGCCAAGGTTTCCACTGGGCTTCTTCAGCTGATCCTCTGACCTCACCCGATCCAGTCCTCCTTCCTCATTTTACAAAGGAAGAAATAAAGACTCAGAGAGTGACTCACCAAGTTCATTCCATTGGCAGAACAAGGGCTCCATCTTTAGTCTTGGTTCCATCCCTTTTCCATCACACCTCACTGCCCTCCCCAACCCACCTCATTCTCCCATTGCAGTGGGGAGAGATGTGTAGGCAGAGAGATGAATCAATTCATCCATCCATCTCCACGGCATGGAAGAATAATAAGCAAACACATGAATTCATGAGTTATTCACTGCCTCTACTTTAAATAAATAAACTATTGTTGGGCTGGCAGAAAGGGCTACTTAAGATGGCGAAAGTTCCCGCCACAAGACCTGAGCTCGGACAGGAGAACAAAGGCCCAAGCAGGAATCTGAGACCCCCGCCCCCGGCTCCTATGGACCAATGGGACCCTGACAAGCGGGAATCCGAGACCCCGCTCCGGGCCCTGGTGGACCAATGGGACCCCGACGAGCAGGCGAAATATCCGAACAAGGGAAACTTACCAAAAGACCCCTGAGCTCCCCTCGAGACCCCTTAAAAGCCCCCTTCTCCCTGCCTTAGGCGCGACTTCTGCCACTCTGCTTTCCAGAGTCGCGGAACCTTGCCCGAGGGTGCCCACCTCCTCCCACCACTTTCCTGGCTCCCCTCCTCCTGAGCCCTGAAACTTCGCTGGAGAGTGCCTTTAATAAATCTTGCCTTGCACCCACTTTGCTTGGTGTTGTGTTTATCTCGCCGGGAAAAAACTTTACAACTATCAGTTTTCATTTGGGGATTTTTTTTTTTAACCTGGCTTGTGAAGCCAGATCACGTAATGACACAAGGAGCTCTGGATAGGAGCCAGGAAGTGAGGTTTAGTCTTCGCTCCTCTGGCTCACCTTGCAAACCTGCCGTTATTGTTATTAGGCTCTTTCAAATGCCAAGACTGTGTGTGGGGGGGTGGGGGGGGTGCTGGAGTTAAGGGTGGGGGAGGAGGTGAATCATGCTGTAAAATAAGAACGAGTGATGACAGTCATGTAAGAGGTTATTGGGGGAAGCTGGGTGAAGGGTACGCTGGAACTCTCTGTGTTATTTTTGCAATTTCTTATAGTTAAAATTATTTCCAAAGAAAATGCTTTAAAAAAACAATAATCACCAATGATTTCATTTATTCTAACAAGAAACGGATGACTTGAGGTGGGTGAAGGGGAAAGATGGGTGGGTTATAGAACATGTTCCGAGTACCTAGCTGCAAGCCTGGTGTATTCTAAATGCTACTCAGTGAGATAGATGGTGAAGAAGACTGTACCATCTGGCATGTATTTTTAAAAATATGTCTTTTGCAGGGCACCTGGCTGGCTCCGTCTATGGAGCATGCAACTCTTGATCTCAGGGTTGTGGGTTTGAGCCCCACATTGAGTGTAGAGACCTCATAAACGTAGAATCTTAATAAAAATTTTAACTCTATGTCCTTGAAAAATGTCTACTACAGCATGCCCTTTCCTGTTTGGGTTGAATCTCTCCGGGTGAGTCTCCCCTGCAGCCTCACTGGGTACCCTCCACCGCATCTGACCGGCTCCCTCATGTTCCAGGTGAAAACCTGAAGCCCTGAGATGTCAACAGCTTATGCAGGTTGCCCAGAGGGTGGCTGAGTTAATAGAATAAAAGCAACAGTTCTGGGACGCCTAGGTGGCTCAGTTGGTTGAGGGCTGCCTTCCTCTCAGGTCACCATCCCAGAGTCCTGGGATTGAATCCTGCATCGGGCTCCCTGCTCAGCAGAGCGCCCACTTCTCCCTCTGCCTGCCACTCCCCCTGCTTGTGCTCTCTCCCCCTCAGATAAATAAATAACTAAAATCTTGGGGCACCTGGGTGGCTCAGTTGGTTAAGCAGCAGCCTTCGGCTCAGGTTCCAGGGTCCAGGGTCCTGGGATCGAGCCCTGCGTGGGGCTCTCTGCTCAGCAGAGAGCCTGCTTCTCTCTCTTTCCCTCTGCCTGCCGCTCTGTTTACTTGTGCTCTCTCCCTGTCAAATAAATAAATAAAATCTTTTTAAAAAATTTTTTTTAAATAACTAAAATCTCTAAAAAAAAAAAAAAAGGCAACAATTCCAAGTTCAAACAGATACCTGGCCAGTGGTTTGGACTGCATCTTGTCCTGCTTCCAGACCCCGGAGAAGGGGGAGCAGGACAGCTGGGCTGGCGCCCTCCAACCCCAGGTTCCAGGGCTCCCAGTGGCACAGTAGAGCAGACTGTCCAGGGTAGTCTCCTGGGGAAGGATCCTTAAAAGCAAAAGCTGTTCACAGATCACTCAAGAACTGAGCATTTTCAGTTTTGAGACTACACCGCATTCTGGGGTACTGTCAGCTATAAATCAAATATCAGCTTAAGAAGAAAAAGAAACTAATCAACTGAGTGGAGGCAGCAGCCTCCCATCACAATGCCATGCAATAGAAGGTCCGTTTCTTGCTAGGTCTCATTTTCTGCTGGAAAAGGGAATGGTTTCGCAGTTACAACACACACCTACTAACCAAAATTGCTGTTGATTCAAAATGTACATTGCCTTAGCGGTGTTTAACAACCAGTAAAATAACAATGACGTCCCTTTTGCATTTCAAAGTCCAAAGTCCTAAGGAGAAGGGTTTGAGGTTTTATCCATGCACATTTGAAGGCATATATATTTTTAACTTTTTTTTTTTTAACTGAAGCACACCTTGTATACAATCAAGTGTACAAAACCAGTTAGTTTATATACATTATATACCTTGTAATGGCCACCCTGGCTAAGTTAGAGAACATTTCCAGCACTCCAGAAGGTTCCTAGGCTGCAGAGATATGTAAATAATATGTAAATATTATATAAATTGAGGCCACCAGCCTCCCCCACCTAGGTAACCAGCTCATCCCAGACCAGGGATAAACACCCTCACCCCCCAGGTAACAGCTGAAATGGGAGGAAAGGTTGATCCTAGAGACATTCAGAGGGCTCCTGGGTGGCTCAGTCAGTAGAGCCTCCAGCTCTTGGTTACCACGGAGATCATCAGCTCAGGGTCATGTTCTGTCTCTCTCTCTCTCCTTCTCAAATAAATCTTTTAAAATTAAAACACAAAAAATAAAAAACAAAACAAAGACATTCAGGCACAGTATACCAGCAACCAATTGCCTTCTCAAAGTAAGCCCATGCCCTTGAGAATATTTTCTTCACAAAGTAAAAGAAGCCTTAAGGCAAGGAAAAGGGGGTTGGGTGAAGATGGTAATGAAAGTGAGGTTTAAGGAAAACCCAAATTTGGGGGACAGCAGAAAGGTAACAGTGAACTCTGAGAGGTTCAATGTGTAAATTATGGTTCTCCATAAGGAGTAATAATGTCCGTAAGTTTGTTTAATAGCTACTGAGTAGTAGAACCATTGGTCTTGCTGCTTTTTTTTTTTTTTAAAGATTTATTTCACTAGAGAAAGCATGCACTTGAGTGGGGCGAGGGGCAGAGGGAGAGGGAGAGGGAATCTCAAGCAGACACCCTGCTGAGCGCAGAGCTAGAGCAGGGCTCGATCTCATGACACAGAGATCATGACCTGAACCAAAACCGAGAGTCAGCCACTTAACTGATTCCTCACCCAGGCGACCCTCACTCTTGTCATTGTTGAATCAAGCACCAAGTATCAGCCTTCATTCCATTTTTTCCAGTGGGGGAAAGTCAAGATTGAACAGCATGCAAATCTGCTGTCAAACCAGGATTTTGGATCTGACTTTACCCACCTTCTTCGTTCTAAGACACATTTAAAAATCCTTCATATTTAGAATCTTCTCCCCGGAAGGTTTTCTCTATAAGAGGCGGAACTACGTATGCTTCAAATTAGAAACCTATCTCTATCTTCCAAAATTCAAATTCTAGTTCAAAATAGAGGTGCAGTAGCTTCCTCTACTTCCCAAAAGTACAGCCTCGTGTGTTTTCCACTCAGGGCCCAGTTACAGGATGACCTGGGCCAAAGCATATTGAGGACAATTTTAAATAAGACACTTACTTGGTCCCATGGCCGGGAGGGAGGTCTCTAGTGGAGTAAGAAGCCCTGACCAATGGAGGACAGAAGACAATAAGAAGAGGGCATCATTTCTCAGAGGGGCCAATTCATTCTTGTAATCTGTAAAAGCCTACTGCTCTCCCCTTGCTAGCTACTATAACTGAGAATTTTGAGGAAATACCAAACCCCTATTAGCTCAGAACTTTCTTTTGCTTTCCCTACAAATTGTGGTTCCAGTCATCCCTTTTCAACCAGGGTGGAAGACTGTGGATAGGCAGAGCAGGGGATCCCAGCTGACCTCAGACTGAAGTCTGGCCCATGCTCTAGAACTAATAGGTTCTGGTCGTGCCTTGGAATTTCTATTTACATTGAGCTGACAGTGAGAGAGGGATTTGTTTTCTGGCTTCAGGAAGGAGACGTTTTCTGCACTGATGTCTGAAGGCTTGGCCTGAAGGCTTACTCCCTTCCCCACTGTTTATACCCTCTTCCTTGCAATGTTTTTCTGATTACTATATGTAAATATCACACATTTAGCATAAATATTTCAAACAACTTATAAAAATAAAGTGCCTTTAAAATATAAGAAAATATATCATACTATTCTAAGATAACCAATGCAAATATTTGGGTGACCATTTTGCAAGCATACACACACATATGTCATTTTACAAAAACTGGATCTAGTATAAATGATAATTTTTCCTGTGGACACCTTTCCCCACCTTTCTCTGTCTTCACCCATTATCAGCAGCCCACATCTACCCTCACTTTCCCCAAGTCACCTATGTGTCTTAGCTGGAAAACAGAGCCTTTGGCAAGGATTTGCAAGCAACTAGTTTATTTGAGGAAATGACCCAGGGAATAGGAATGAGGATGTCGAAAGAGTATAAGGCAGGGTAGGAATAAAAGCCAATGCAAGGGCATTTTATTGAGCTTGTCACTCCATGAGCAACTGCAGCACCATCTACCCGGGGCCCTCTAAGGAGTTGTGTGAAATGGACCCCAGAGTTGTGTACCTGTGGGAAGGAAGGTGGAAGCATGTGTTTGTTCCCTAGCTTCTATATTCCCCTGGTCAAGGATTGCCACATGGAGTATGAATGCTCTCTTCTATATTGCACAAACAGCGCACTCATGCCTGAGTGTTGTAGCAGTCATGTCATAGAGTGGCTTCAGAGAAGACTCCACACAGAAAGTGAGAAATGAGATGCAGCTGAGGGAAGATGTTGGGCTATTATATCTGCACTGGTCACTGCAGCAACTGACACCATTAGAGGTAGGCTGGAGAGATGTAAGGCATGAGGCATGAGAGATATCCAATATGATTTACTCCTTATACCATTCAGATGTACTCATGCTCTCCTTGGAGTCCAGTCAGTCACAGGGTCCTTAATATGGTAGCTAGTAGCAATTTCTATAAAAGGCTTCGTGCAAGACAGTTAGTGAACCAAGCTTTGGTCCTCCCAGCCACACATGGTCCCAATACCATTGTCATTGAGCATCATGGCTCCCCACCACACCCATTCCAGACTTCCCTCACCTTCAGCCAGTACTTCATCCTTCATATGCAGAGTTGGGCCTTAGTTCCCTCACCCATAGAGGGTCATGGTTGTTGGGATGGCCCATTTATACCTACCCCTTGGATTGAAGCACTGGTGTCTCATGGCTTCCAAACATTCTCCTTTCTTACCCTATTGGGGAGCAGCAACCCTAGCTCCTCATGGTGTTCAGTGTCAATTATTCTCATGAAATAGTTCTTTAGGATGCACTGGCTCAAGGAATCTAAAAGGACTGGGCAGGGGCACTTGGGTGGCTCAGCGAATTGAGCATCTGACTCTTGGTTTTGTCTCAGGTCATGATCTCATGGGTTGTGGATCAGGCCCCACATCAGGCTCCACCCCCAAGAGAAGTCTGCTTGAAGATCCTCTTCCCTCTGCCCCTTCTCCCACTTGTGTAAACACACACACTCTCTCTCCCTCAAATAAGCAAATAAATCTTGAAAAAGAAAAAGAAAATGGGCTGTAGTTGTTACTTCAAGTTCAGCAGAACCCTCTGGTACAAGCATGCCTCCAAACCCCTTTCCCTCCACCTGGGAAATTTCTAATCCAATAGAACATAAAATTAAAGGTGGGAAGTATAAATTCCTTGAGTGAGTCCCTGGGAGTAATGGTGAGAATGGCTAATCCTTCTTTTACCTCTTGGTTCCAGGATCCATGTGTTCTAGCTACTGGGGACACTGACCATACCCTGGCCATTGGTTCAGTGCCTATAACACATCCTGAAAGCTACACTCCAACATCACTGAGTGCTGTGCCCAAGGTAACACCTTAAAGGAGTCTTTGGTAAGTCTTTTGTCCTTCCATTAAGCTGTCAACTTCCAGGCGATGTGCATTATGGTAGAATCAGGGACTCCTATAGTCATGCATTCAATGACATACCTCCTTTACTATAAAATGGGTCCCTTATCTGAGGCAATGTTATATACACTCTGTGCTAGTAAATCAGGCATTCTGTAGGCCCTTGGATGATGATCTTACCAGCCAGGGAGGGGAATCTCATACACAACCAGAGTAGGTGTCAATTTTTATAAGAACAAATTGCTGCCCCCATCAGGGTGAAGGCAGCTGAAGGAGTTGGCTCTTATTCACACAAGGTGGACATTCTCTGTGGTAGATGCTCTTTAGTGAGAATTAACAGGAGACCCCAAAATCTTTCACACTGTGCCCATAGGAGCACAAACAGCTCATCTCCTGACCTTGACTCATCTTCCAACCTTGCTCTTTCAGGTCTCTGACCACTCGGCCAACGCACTTACCACCGCCAAGAGTCCATACTTTCACCATATCTCAGGCGATCTCTGTGTCCATACAAAATTGAGTAATCAATGTACTGCTCACAGCCCCCCAACAAAGAGGATTTCTCTTCTCACTGTCCTACAGAGTGTAGCTGGATGGGGCTACAGCACCCCATTTTCAGTTAGTGCCAACATATCATGCTTACCCATCTATATTCAGTGTTTATGTTTTTCCTCCTGTGTCAGTTGTTCACAAGAAACCCCCATGAAGGGGCACCTGGGTGGCTCAGATGGTTAAGTGTCTGCCTTAGGCTTAGGTCACAATCCCAGGGTGCTGGGATCAAGCCCTGCATCGAGCACCCTGCCTGCTTTGTGGGGAGCCCACTTCTCCCTCTCCTTCTACGGCTCCCCCTGCTATGCTCTCTCATTCTGTCAAATTATAAATAAAATATTTTTTAAATAAAATAAATTAATTTTTAAAAAAAGAAACCCCCATGAAGCTACAGGTATAAGTTGATGGGAGACAATGGTACAACAATCGTAGGTGGCCTGGAAGTCAGGGCTGCCTGTTCATGTAACTTGATGTGCCTTCTGCGCCTCTTCATATGCAATCCAAAATCTACCTTTTCTTTTGTATGATAGATCGTTGCTCTGTCTGTCCAGTCTTATGATTTGGTGCATGCCCTAATGCCCTGCTTTCAATCGGCAGCTCAGGTCCCAGGTGCTCAACCTCCGCTAGAGCCAAGTAGCACATAAGAGCTGTTTTTCAAATGGTGAGTAAATCTCTGCTGCAGAAGGCTTGACCTTGCTCCAGAACCCTTGGGGTCAATGCTGTGATTTTCCTATTAGGGCCTTCCCGGGACCCACACAAGCATCCTCATGTACCATGGATACTTCTAGCACTGTTGGATCTGTTGAGTCTTATGACCCAAGTGATCACGGCTTGACCCTGCTCGCTACAGAGACTTTTCAAAATCGACAGGATTCTGAGTTACCCAATCAATGGGTAAGGGCAATATTCCCAAATGTATCAAATGCAACCTCCGAAATTGAAAGAGGCACACCAAATGTATGATCTCCGACTTGGTAGTAGGAAGTACAAGAAAAAATAAGTTGTATTTTGCAATTTTTGGATGTGTCCTTGCATTCCCCAGAGCACTGAGCCTCAAATGTTTCATAATGCCCTGGATGTCTGGAGTTCTTAACAGCCCACTTCCTGCCAGCATCAGAGTCATCACTATCTGCCCAGTGAGTGAGCCAGCTGCACAATCCCATCCTGAGTTTCTACTTCCTAGGGTCACTTCTGGAACCAAGTGTCTCAGCCTATATCCCCACCATGCCCCAGCCCCCCAGAAAGCAGAGCCTGAGACCAGGGCTTACACACAGGGAATTTATTTTGGGAAATGATCCTAGAGAATAGGAATGGGGCCCCAGGAAGAGTGAAATAGGGAAGGAAGGAAAGCCAGTCCTTCAGTTACTGAGCTTGCCCCAACTGTGGGTAACTATGGCTGGATCCTATTGAGAACATTGTGTTGGTTTCCTGTGGCTGCTGAAACAAATCACCCTAAACTTCTTGACTTGAAACAACAGAGATGTACCCTTTCATAGAGCAGTTGGCTACAAGTCTGAAATTGAGGTATCAGCAGCACCGAACTCCATCTGAAGGCTCTGAAGAAGGAGTCTCTTTTGCCTCTTCCGGCCTCGGCTGGCTGTTGGCATTCCTTGTCTTGTGACTGCATCTCTTTCTGCTCTGTCTTCACATTACCTTCTTTGTGTGTCTGTGTTTCCTCCTCTTCTGTCCGTCTCAAATGTTCCTCTGCCTTGCTCTTAAAAAGACTCTTGTCATTGGGTTTAGAGACCACTCAGAGAATCCAGGATAATCTCATCTCAAGATCCTTATTTTTATTTTTTTATTGACTATATTTGACATATGACATTGTATAAATTTAAAATGTACAGCATATTAATCTGATACAAGCATATGTTATAGTGTGATTGCCATTGTAGTGATAATTAGCATCCATATCACATTACATAGTTATCCTTTCTTTTTAGTGGAATAATTAGGTTCTAGTCTCTTAGCAAGTTTGATGACTGTATTACAATATTGTTGTGTATAGTCATTATACTATGCCAATGCATAGTATATGCAGCACATCTGCAAAGACCTTTTTTTCAAATAATACTCATAGGTTCTAGAGATTTGACATGGCTCTCTTTGGGCAGGTCGTTTTGGAGCCTAGCACAGACACCTGAGAAGTTGTGTGGAATGTACATCGGAATTGCCCACTTGCAGGAAGGAAGAAGAGAGCATTAATCTACCAGCTCCTGAGTCCCATTGGTCGAAGGATGCCATATAGGTGTCACCCACTTTGACCTTCCAGGTTGTGCAGCGATGCAAGATAATAGGTGGAATCCAGGAGGCATTCTGCACAGTGGACTCAGAAATCCTAAGTGAGGACAAGCAGTGGGGCTGAAAAGAGGGTTTGTCAAATTACCCCTGCATGAAGCTGGTTGCTACAGCAAAGTTTGGCATAAAAGGAAGACTGGACCATAAAGAACAAAAGAAAAAAATAGGCAAATGGGACTATATCAAAATTGAAAACTTCTGTGCATCAAAAGACACAATCAACAGAATGAGAAGGCAGTCCACAAAATGAGAGAAAATATTTACAAATCATGCATTTGTTAAGGGGGTTAGTATCCAGATTATATAAAGAACTCCTACAACTTAACAATAACAAGAGAAAAACAAACAACTGGATGGAAAAATGGACAGAGGACTTGACTATACATTTCTCCAAAAAAGACATCCAATAGCTAATTGGATAGCTATTGAAAGGATGAAAGGATTCTCATGAAATCCTCTCATGAAAAGATTGTCAATGTCACTAATTATTAGGGCAGTGTAAATTAGAATCACAGTGAGATACCATCTCATACCCATTAGAATGGCTACTATAAGGAAGAAAAGAAAGACAGGAAGAAGGAAGGAAGGAAGTGGAAAATAATAAGTGTTGTTGAAGATGTGAAGAAATTGGATCCCTTATGTTCTGTAATTGGGAACATAAAATGGTGCAATTGGAATAATAGTATAGTGCTTCCTCAAAAAATTAAAAATAGAATGATCGTGTTGTCTAGCATGACCACTGCTGGTTATGCATCCAAAAGGATCAGAAGCAGTTTCTCAAAGGGATATTTGTATGCTCAGTTTCACAACAGCGTTATTCACTGTAGCCAAAAGATGGAAGCAACCCAAGTTGGATGAATGAATAAACAAAATATGGTCTATACCTACAGTGGAATATTATTCGACCTCAGAAAGGGAAGAGTTTCTGACACACGGCTACAATATGGATGAACCTTGAGGACATTATGCTAAGTGGACTAAGTCAATCCCAGAAAGACAAATATTGCATGGTTCCACTTATATATGGGGTACGATTCATAGACAGAAAGTAGAATGGTCGTTGCCAAGGACTGGAGGGAGAGGAACGGGGAGTTACTGTTTAATGCGGATAGAGTTTCAGTTGGGAAGATGAGCAAAGTTCTGCAGGTGGATGGTGTTGATGGTTGCACAACAAGGTGAATATACTTAATGCCACCAAACTGTATTTAACAGTGATAAAGAAGGTGAATTTTATGTTATGCATAGTTTACCACAATTTTAAAAAAGTTTCAACAAGTTTTTTTTTTTTAATGAACTGAAAAGAAATGAAGTGGGACACAGAAGGCATCTGATACCTTTATAACAACCTAAGTTATGTCCTTCCATTTTGTTTCATAATACTGATAGAATCTTATAAAGACCATATTCAACAAGTCCTTTACATATACACATATCTTAAAACATAGGGGGTTCCATTGTTGTGCAAAAATGGAAGAAAATTTCATATACATTTCTCTATCTTTTATTTACAACTCAAATCCCTCCAAGTCATCGGAAAGATTTCTAATTCATTTCAAGGTCTGCATGTTATTTCACGGTACAGATATATTCAATTTATTCAGCCAGTTTTTTCCCCTGATAGAAAATCAGTTTAATTCCAGTTCTTCAATATTAAAACACATCTGCAACACACATTCTGATGCACATTTCTGACTGCCTAGTGTTGAGCTCTGTGTAGAGAGAGGTTCAAGGTTGAAAACTATAAGAACTTACTGAGATTGGATGCAAGCACTAATGCTTCAGAGCCTCAATGATGAAGTGTAAGAGCTCACCATAGACCACCCCGAAGTCTCATCACTGGAGCACACAGGCAGCCTAGGGGTCAAGGAACAGCATGTCAACAAGAGAACATTCTCTCGGGGACACCAGCAGCAGGCAGGACATGAGAAGATGTGTTTCTGAGCACAAGTGAGGCTCCCTGGAGACACCCAGAAGTCACTGGAGGAGACTTGGGTTTCCACAATTGCCCCACGATCATTTGTATTGTTGGGTTGTAGCAGCGTGGGGACATCCGGGTTAAACAGGGAGCACTCCCTTATTCCTTTTCAAGGGAGGCATGATTCACATCTTTGCTTTGAAATTCAAAGGATTTGGACACTTGAAATCATCACAGGGTTCTACACTTTGCAGAGCAATCTACAGAATTGCCTAAGCAGCTTTATTTCTCCTCAGTAGTACAAGTAAAATAAATCTGGCTGGAGGGGATGCTGGGAATATAAATGGCAAGTGTCAGAATGATAAAAGATACCATAAAGCATGTGGTATGAATAAGAGAGAGAATTTAGAGATGTTATCCGTTTTCCCTCCCTTTTGTTGGCTCTTAATTCTTTATTATCATCCTTTTAAATTTAAATTCTCCATGAGGGACTTCCAGTGGAGAAACTGTGTTCTGATGACCCTGCCCAGGGATCCACTCCATCCAAGCATATCAGTTGCCTGGATTTATCCTTAAGCTCACAGTATACTTAAGTGGCCAGTAGAAGAATAGTTAAGTGTTCACTCTGGGAACATTGTCTGTGTTACTGCTAAGGCATTTACATAATAATTTTCGTGGATCTGTGTGCTGTCTTCACCTGATTCTACTTGTCTTATGCATTCAGACATAATTACATTTTAGATATCTTTAAAACTCAGAGGGTGGAGAAAAAGACAAGGCAGAGCAAGCAAGGAAAAAATAATTGATTTCTGAAATGGCCACAGATTCCTGCCCCACCGTCTGTACTGATGTCTTTGCTGTCTCCGTCTCTCCACTAGAAGCTTCCCCAGGGCTCTGTGATTCTTACAGGATAACATTCAGTCGCCCTGGCCAGGTTTTCAAGACCAGTCCAGCCTCACCCTCGCATTTGATTTCCTGCTGCCTCCATCCTCAAGCACAGACTGGCCTTGGCCACTCCCCAGGACTCTCATTGTTTCCCATTGTAAATATTTCCTCTGCCTGGGTTTCCTACTCTCTTTCCCCCATCTGATGTTGTCTTCTCTCTGCCCATCAAGGTTCCCTTCCTTCAGAATCCAGCTCAAGACCCACCCCCTCCAAGAATGTGTCCAAGAATGTGAACCCTCCATTGGGAGAGACTTATCAGTCTATTTCCTTCACTGATCCATCCCCCACAGGGCCAGACCCACAGTAGGGGCTAAGTAAATATTTGCTAAATAAATGAAAAGCTAATATCCTCTAGACCCAGTCCATCTTGCCACCCACCATGAGAACACCTCTCCCTCTTACCCCCTGCACTTAGATACTTCGTAGTACATTGCCTCATCTGACAGGCAGCTGTTGCACGTTTTTTGTCTTCTTGTCTTCCTTGTAGATGGAAGGTTCCTGGAGGGTAAGGATCTCTTTCAATTAACCTTTCCTTTGAGCTGTCAATCATCACCACATCATTTGATTAATGCTGTCAGCTGTGTGCTTACTTTTAAATTCTGCAGCATCAACAGTGTAATAAATACACATTAATTTTCATCCTTTACCACCCCCAGGGACGGGGGTTAGTTACTTTGAAATTTCTAATCAGACATCCACACACCATGAACCTTCAACTACTTTTATATCCAATCAACACTAGAGGGTTTCCTGAGAGCTTAAGGAATGCTAGAAAGTATTTTTCATCTCTGAAATGCATAGCACTCAAGGTATGTGGATTGCCTACAAATATTGTTCAGCCATCTCTGCCATTGCTTAAACAGAGCACCACCCTCTCTCTCTTGGAAAACTGCAACAGCTTCCTAAATCAATTCCTCGAACCCCATTCTCCTGTGTAGTCTTCAAGGAGACTATCCAACTCCAATCCAATCTTTGCCATTCAAAGTATTTCTCAAACGAAGATGACTGTTGTTTACTCACTCTCTCAAAACTTCCGGTGGCTTCCGTGTGATGCACAGTAGCTGAGAATTTCAAGGCCGCTGAGGACACAGCCCCTGCACACTTACCTACCCTCATTGGTCAACATCCACACCCCATTGGGCCTCCGCCCGCCATAAACACATAGACACACAACCATTTTATTCTACATACATTAAGACCACTCATGCTGTTGGGCGAGTGGAGTTTGGAGATTCAGACTCACAGAATTTCCCACCTTATCTGCATCTGCTGAATGAGAAATGGTGAGTTATGTCTAATAAGCTTCTGTCAGGCACCTCATCCATAAAGTGGAAAAAATTCTCTCACTGCTAATTCTTCTGTGCAGAGTTTTCAACGAATCCATTGAGGATTCTAAAATTTTCATTTCTCAAAGTTGGAAAGTAGGGTAACTAAAATAGGGTGAGTAGAGGGAAAAGCTAAGGATAAATTCTGTGTACCTTTGCTTCAGTATAAGTTCTTTTCAGCCTTGGGATGTAGTTAGGAGAAGCCTGTCAGGAGAAGCCATATTGTTTGAAGTCAAATCCGGGTTTCCTCCCACACTTCCTGTGAGACCTTGACCAAATTATGTGATCTCTCAATGGCTCAGTTTCTGAAGCTGTTAAATAATGCCAATAACAGCATCTCTTTCTTGGGATTTTCATGAGGATGAAATAAATAAATACTGTGAAGTACTTAGCTGAGCGGCCAGCGCATACTGGGGCCTCAATATAGCATTAATTATTATAGTCACCTGATTGATAACCCAGAGATCACTTTATTGTGACTTTGATGACATTATCACAGGCAGATGGTGATGCAGTATGGTTGAAAGAACACTGTCTTGGAGACGTAGTTTCTCATCTCCACTCTGCCACTTACTGTGTGACATTTGCTAAACATTTCCTAACTCTGGTGTCTGATTTTCTCAATGAGACAGTTGAGCAAAGTGATGCTACTCAAATTTTAGCAGTGGAGCCCTCTTTCTAATGATACCTTTCATGGAACTGCCAATATGGGAGACAGAATGAAGCAGTTGATACTTCCCAGCTGTCTCTGCCCAAATGCTCCAAGATAACTCTGGGCATCTCCAAAGTCCTGGCCACATGGTTAACACTCCATAAATATGAACTATTATTAATGTGGTGGTTGTTGATGATGACGATGAAAGGGCTTGCTGTGCTTGGCATCCTGACTGGTCATTTATTCATGTGTGCCTTCAACAAGTATTTTTCGGAGAGCTGGTTCATACGAAGCAGGTCATCATTCTAACAAGAGGATGGTAAATTCTCTCCAGTTGCAACCATAAGTCAGAATGAATCTAATGCAGTGATGGGCATCTGTGGGGACCAATCCCAGCTCCAAGTGCATTCCATGGTCACTTTACTAAGTTCTAAAGCAAAACCAGTCTCTGTCAACTAGTCATTTCCTTTTTTAAGAATAGCATTGCAGGAGGTAACGCTGAGAAAATACCCTAAGTTGTCAACCAAGGAAATTCCTAGATGACTCAATGTGCACAGAAGTCATACCTGGGTGAGTGGCCCCATCTGGTTGCTTGTACACATCAGAGAACTGAGAAGAGAAAAGCAATGGAAACTTTCTGTGTGGAGGGTGTTCTTAAGAGGAGGAGAAATCCCTTAATGGTTGTCATTAGTAGGGAGAGAGTTTTGGAGACAAGGATAAATCTTTGGGGCCCAATTACCAGGCATCCCTGCACACATGGAGTTTGTCCCTTCACTTCCAATCTTGTAGGATTGGATGGTAGTTTCCTCACAGATGCTGCCCTTTACCGGGAGTTACCCTGGGTACTGCCCACAAAAGCTGTGTATTTTCCACACACTTCTACTTTGTTCTGTGCCCTTCCTATCACTATTCTTCAAAGAACCAGTCCAAGCAGAGGCAGGTGGGGTGAGAGCCTTGGCGGGCTGACCCCACAGAAAGAAGGCAAATTGGATTCTCCAAAGTCATTTTTAGGACATTGCTAAGAAGTGCACTGTGTCCCCCTCACCCAAATTCATATGTTAAAACCCTAACCTCCAATGTGACTATTGGAAATAGGGCTTTGAGGAGGTAATTAGGGTCAGACGAGGTCCTCAGGATGATAGAGGTAATTCCCTTAGAAGAAGAGATACCCCACACACTCTGCGCACACACACTCAGAGCAAAGGCCAGGGGAGGGCAAGTGAGGACACAGAGAGAGCTGCCACCTACCTCACTGTGAACAGAGCTCTCACCAGAAGTCAAACCTTGCTGACACCTTGATCTTGGACTTTCCAGCCTCCAGAACTATGCAAAGATCAATCTGAAGCCATAGAGTTTGGTATTTTGTTTTGGCAGCCCAAGCTGATGAAGACAGAGACATTTGTGTGGTTTCAGGGGATGTCTCCCATGAAGCTTTGGGCTGCTGAGCTGGCTGAGGAAATGCATCGGGCCTTTTATCATTCCCTAGACGGAGACTTTATGCTGGCAATCAGAGCTGACGCCATTCCACTCTTTATAACTCTCTGGAAGCATTTGAATCCTCTCTGGCAACGCATGTGTTCCTTTGCAGTGTGGCAAATAGAACTTCAAAAGCCTCCATGAGACCAGGTTTTCGAAAACCTGGCTTAGAGTATAAATGACTCTCAGGGAGGGTTTGTGAGCATCCCTGCTCACTAACTCAGAGCAGGCCCCAGGCCCCTCCACACTGCAGGAGTGAGTGCCAGGTGGATGGTGGTAGAAACTTGTTTCCCGTCCAAAACAAACCACATTTTAAAATAAATAGCAATGCATACTCATAGAGGGGCTGGTTCTAACAGTAATACATGCTCCGTGTAGAAAAACTGAAAAATCCATTTAAGCATGAAGAAATTTTAAAAATTACCCATAATTTCACTGCCTAGATGCATTTCCTTCCAATCTTTGGTGTACCTGCGTGTGTGTGTACAATTTTTTTTTTAGCAGAATTGGGATCATACTATATATGATCATATATCCTCCTTTGTCATTTAATGTTATGTATCATAGGCATTTATCAAGCCATTTAGTCTTCTCCAAAAAAAATATTATTTCAGTGACATTTAAAAATGTCATGTGATTTTTACCTAGGTCTCTCTATTTAGTAATATAAAAACACTAAGGGGTAGAGGGGAAGGGGATGATCGTAGCTAAATGTCCTCATTTTCAGCTCTCATTAGCAGTGCTCGTCAGATATAAGAATGGGCTACCAAGAGAAACTGTAGAATCTTCTTTCTCTAGCAGAATTGAAGAACAAAGTGTCCCATCCCACTGTGGTGGCTTCATCAGGTGCTGAGATAACAGGTCAGTATAAGTTTTAAAAAATACCGAGGCATACCAGCAATTTGGGGTTGTACTTAATCACTTAGTTTTTCACTTTTCTTCTCACCCTGTGGTCCAGACATGACCTAGAGAGGATACTGACAGACAGGCAGGGGCGTTGGTCTCCTTCCTGCAGGATGGCATCTAAGATCCTACAGGATTGTTGAGGAAAACTCTTCATTTTGTGGGTCAGAAAATGAGACCAACAGAGCCCAGGGTGAGCACATGTGGGGCAACACTGAGAGTCAGGCCCTCGCTGAGCTTGATGCTGGCCTTCTGTCTCAGTCTGTATAGCTGTTGTAATAAAAATGCCACAGTCTGGGTGGCATATAAGTAACAGTTATATCTCATTGTTCTGGAAAATGGAAGTCCAAGATCAAGGCGCCAACAGATTTGGTGTCTGGTGAAGGCCCACTTCCTGGTTCATAGCACATGGTGGAAGGGGCAGGGAGCTCTACGGAGTGTCTTTCATAAGCATGAACTCCATTCATGAGGGCTCCACCCTCATGACCTAATCACCTGCCAAAGTCATCACCCCCTAATACCACCACATTGGGGGTTAGGTTCTAACATATGTAACATAGATTTGGGGTCACATTCAGTCTATAGCCCTCTCTCATTTTTTTTATTATGCTGTAAACTTGTTCAGGCATACAAAAAAGTATAGCAAATAAGGCAGGTAAGTTGTGGCCACCACCCAATTTCAGAAATAAAAATATAAAGGAAACTTCCCATGTTCTTTTTCTCCCATCCTGCTCTTCCTCCCCACCTAACCCCCAAGTAGTGACCACCGTCCTGAGTGTCGTTCTTCATGCCCCCGGAAATTTGAGTGTCTTTGCTACACACATACATGTCAGATGGTGGATTTCCTGCATGCTTTTGCTTATATATACTTCCTGTCTTACTTTGGGACCCTTCTGCAACTTTCTTTTTTTCATTCAACATTTTTGTAAAAATTTACCTGCATCTTCACACCTGTAGTATTCTATATTATGGCTGTTTAATAGTGTATTTGCCTATTATCAGGTTGTGAATATTTAGGATATTTTCACCATTACCCTGGTGCAGCAATGAATATTTTTACATCGGTCTCCTGATACTTCCAGGGCTTTCCACTAAGCTGCGCTGCCTGTTTGGTAGTGACTCCACACAAATGTGTAGGTACACACAGACTAGTTACACACAGACTAAGTGTGTTGTACCGTCCTGGAGGGGCTAGAGAGGGAACAGAGCAACAGTGGAATGAATGAGCTAGATCCAGAGCAATGGGGCAACTCTAAATATATGTTAAAAAAAAAACCCTGCTAAACAGTGGAACAGGGAAAGAAGCTCCAGAAAAAACTGTGTCCCTCCCCCCTCCCCCCACCGCCACCCCTGATCAATTCCCAAACTTCACTCCCGGAGGAGCTCTGAGGCCCCTAGGACATATAGGGTCATGAGTCAGTATTTACTGATTGGAAAGGGTTTGAGTTTGACTCTTTGTTTTGTTTTTGTGTTGATCATTAAGCTTAAAAAGTCATGAAAGTTAAAGTTCTTCTGAAACATTTGACTAATTACCGGGATCTGAAACTTTTTGTTCTAATACCACCTCTGAATTTTTTCAACATAGCTATTTTTTAAGAGAACGAATGCTCTACAAGACTTCAAGCAACACTGTCAAGTAACATTTATTCATCTCAAGTTCTACCTTCCTCACCTTCCTGTTTTGTTTAGTTTTGATCCCAGTGTAATTAACATACAGTGTTTTATTAGTCTCAGGTGTGCAATACAGTGATTCAACACTTCCATACATCACCCGGTGCTGATCGTGAGAAGTGCGTCTCTTAATCCCCAACACTTGTTCACCCAACCTCTTTTCTGTTTCCAAGATTGTCAGAGAAAGTCGAACGTTTATCATTTCAATTTGGTCTGCTTTAGCAAGTGCTAAAATTTTTGCCCTGAGTTTTTAATGAAGCTAAAATTAAAACTGTTCTCTTGACCCAACTACAAAGGCTCTTCGTTTATGTATTGGCCTTCACCCACATGAGAAACAAGCTTATTAGTCAACTATCTGCCACAGAAAATGAAATTCTGTAAATCTCAATGAAACAAGGTTTGTCTTTGGCCCTCTTTATCCAAAAGAGAGAAGGATTTAGACACAAAGAAAACAGATAGTTAAAATCTGGGCTCCTTTCCTCCCTGGAATGTGCTTGCTCCAAAGTAGGTCAGACTGTGGTGCTATAAATCTTAACAATTCTCTTTAATTCTTTCACTGGCTGCACTTGGGGGCTTGGAGGAAGGGAAAACTTGTCCAATTAATTAAAGAAAAATCACAGAAGAGAAAGAAAGTCTCCTGAGCATGGAAGATCTTCATCTCCACCCCCAATGAGTTCATCAACATGAAATTTATTATCATAAGAATCACTGGTGATGAAGCACTTATAGAGTGGATGCTTCAGTAGTCTGTTATGGTTGACCACAAACATTCAATCTCCCTCCTGGTGTCTAAGAAGGAGGCTGACACAGCTCCGGAGAAAGGCCAAGACTGAGCTCCAAGAAGGGGAAGCTGCTGAGGACCTCACCACTCTGAGCTTGAAGTCCCTCCCTAGAAAGCCCAGAGAAGGACTTTTCAAACTAAGGATTCAGCAGAAGCTTGCTTGAAAGCATAGACTTAAATGGAGGTACGTATGAGTGATGTGAACATTCATAGTCTATGTAGGCATATTTTTCCCAGACCCAAATTCTTTCTTTTCTTTGGCCTTTAACTTAGACTTCTACTTAACCATGGAGTGGTACACTTGTTCCCAACTTCCCAGAAAGTAAGTAGTACAATCTCGCCACTTGATCAAAAGGTTGCCAGTTTAAAAGTTTGGTTTTTTTTTTAAAGGATATGCATTTGTGCCTTCAAAAACTTTTAAATTCCTTTTCTAAATCATTACAGGCCAACAAAATCTGCAGGGTTTGAAGGGATTTTTAAAAAGACCTGTAGCTTCTTCTCTTACCATGTCTGATGGTCTTACCATACAAGTCTGCATCATTCCAGAAAAATGACTCTTCATTAAGCTATCCTAGAAAAAAAACTTCTAGGTTTCCCCAATTAACCAATCTAGGACAACACAGTTATCATCAACAAATTCTTCTATGTATCTAAAAGATAGAGGTCCTTTTTTAGTTCTCACTGAAAGGAAATATTACATTACTCTATTTTATGTCTAAAAAGCTATATTCTTAACTACTTCATCAGCTATTGCCTAAAATATGCTGCCTAATAATCCCCAAACTCGGTGATATAACAGAAGTATTTAACTCTTGCTCAGACATCTGTGGGTTGTTAGACTGACCTCAGCTAAGTTGGCATCAAACTGTGAATGGCGACTAGGGCTACTTCATTTGTCTCTCATCTTCCTCAAATCAGTGGTTTCTGATGGTCTTCTGGTGTGGAAAGCAGGAACACAAAGAATGAACCCATGCCTACCAATAGATTTAAAGTCTGTGCTCACTCTATGGATGAGCTGAGGGGTTTCTTGGGGGGGGAAGGGGAGTTGGTATTTTTAGTTTAAATAAAATATTTATTTTAAATTAAAAAAATAAAATAAAGTCTATGCTCACTTTCCCTCCACAAACATTCCTTTGGTCAAAGCAAATCACATGGCTAAACCCAATTTGTATCAATGGAGTAAAAAAATAAACTCCACTTCCCATGGTAAGACTATATACTCACATGTTGAGGGGTGTGGATTGAAGAACAGTGGGAAAAATAATGTGATATATCTCTCTAATTTTTCTAGCTGTTTTTTTTAAGGTTTTATTTAAATCCCAGTGCTCATCATGACAAGTGCATTCCTTAATCCCCATCCCCCATTTCACCCATTCCCCCCTCCTCCCCTCTGGTAGCCATAAGTTTCTTCTCTATAGTTAAGAGTTTGTTCCTTGGTTTGTACATATATAGAGAGGGAGAGAGAGATGTTTTTCCTCTGTTCTTTTGTTTTGTTTCTTAAATTCCACATATGAGTGAAATCATCAGGTATTTGTCTTTCTCTGGCTGACTTATTTTGCTTAGCATTATACCTTCCAGATTCATACATGTTCTTGCAAATGGCAAAATTTCATTTTATTCATTTCTTTTTTATGGCTGAATAATATTCCTCTGTGTGTGTGTGTGTGTGTGTGTGTATGTGTGAATGCATCAGAACTATTGGATATGGACATAAACAGTATGTCAGAAAGGGAATTCAGGGTAACAATTATCCAGGCAATGGCTAGGTTGGAGGAAAAACCATTAGTGACAACATGGAATCTTTAAGGGGAGAAGTGAAAGCCACCCAGGAGGAAGTTAAAAATGCTATCAGTGAGATCCAATCTAGTCTAACAATCCAAAATACTCTAACAGCTAGGATAACTGAGGCAGAAGATAGAATTAGTGATCTAGAGGACATACTGATAGAGAAAATGGATCAGGAGGAGGCATGGAAGAAACAGCTTAGAAACCATGAAAACAGAATTAGGAAAATAAATGATGCCATGAAACATTCCAACATCAGAATTACTGGGATCGCTGAGGGAGAGGAGAAAGAAAGAAGACTAGAAGATATAGCTGAGCAAACTCTGGATGAAAATTTTCCCAATCTGGGGAATGGAACCAGCGTTCATGTCCTAGAGGCAGAAAGATCACCCCCCAAGATCAATGCATCTAGAAAGACCTAGAAACACTTGATTGTGAGACTGATGAATCATAATTTTAGACAAGAGCTCCTGAGGGCAGTTAGGGGGAAGAGATTCCTTACATACAAAGGAAGGTGCACCAGAATAATGTCAGACCTGTCCACTGAAAGGGCAAGCCAGAAAGGGCTGGCAAGACATATTCAGGGAACTAAATGAGAAGAATATGCAGCCAAGAATACTATATCCAGCAAGGTTGACATTCAAAATGGATGGAGAGATAAAGATCTTCCAAGACCTGCAAGGTCTAAAAGAGTGTGTGGCCACCAAGCCGGCACTTCAAGAAATATTAAGGGGGGTTCTATAAAAGAAGAAAGAACCCAAGAGTGACATAGAACAGAAATTTACAGAGACAGTCTATAGAAACAAGGACTTCACAGGCAACATGATGTCAATAAAAACGTATCTTTCAATAATTGCTCTCAACATGAACTGCCTAAATGCTCGCATAAAACCACACAGGGTTGCAGACTGGATAAAATGACAGGACCCATCCATATGTTGTCTAAAAGAGACCCATTTGGAACCTAAGAATATACCCAGACTGAAAGTGAAGGGATGGAGAAGCATCTTTCATGCCAATGGGCCTCAAAAGAAAGCTGGGGTAGTGATTCTCACATCAGATAAATTAGATTTTAAACTAAAGACTATAGTTAGAGATAAGGAAGGACACTACATCATTCTTTAAGGGTCTGTCCACCAAGAAGTTCTAACAATTGTAAATATTTATGCCCCCAACACAGGAGCAGCCAACTACATAAGACAACGGTTAATCAAGATAAAGACTCATGGGCACCTGGGTGGCTCAGTGGGTTAAAGCCTCTGCCTTCAGCTCAGGTCATGATCCCAGGGTCCTGGGATTGAGCCCCACATCAGGCTCTCTGCTCAGCAGGGATCCTGCTTCCTTCTCTCTCTCTGCCTGCCTCTCTGCCTACTTGTGACCTCTGTCTGTCAAATAAATAAATAAAATCTTTTAAAAAAGATAAAAAAGAGTCATATTGATATGAATACATTAATAGTAGGGGATCTTAACATGCCACTCTCAGTAATAGACAGATCATCCAAGCAGAAAATCAATAAAGAAACAAGAGCATTGAAGGTATGTGTATATATATACTATGTCTTCTTTATCCATTCATCAATCAATGGACACTTGGGTTGCTTCTGTATCTTGGCTTTTGTAATAATCCTGCCATAAACATAGGGTCACATGTATCCTTTTGAATTAGTGTTTTTGTATTCTTTGGGTAAACATCCAGTAGTGTGATTGCTGATTGTAGGGTAGTTCTATTTTTAACTTTTTGAGGAACCTCCATCTGTTTTTCCAGAGTGCCTGCACCAGTTTGGATTATCACCAACAGTGCAAGAGGGTTCCTTTCTCTCCACATCTCACCAGCTCCTGTTTGTTTCTTGTATTGTTGGTTTCAGCCATTCTGACAGGTGTGAGGTGGTATCTCATTATGTTTGATCTGCATTTCCCTGATGACTAGTGTTGTTGAGCATTTTTTCATGTGTCTGTTGGCCATTTGTAAGTCTTCTTTGGAGAAATATCTGTTTGTGTCTTCTTCCCATTTTTAAGTTGGATTATTCATTTCTTGGGTGTTTAGTCTTTTCCATTTTAAACTAAAGCAGTAGCTTATCACCCTTTTAAGTACCTTAGAAGACCTACAGAATCTGATAGACACTAGATTTGAATGTTGGCTTTTCCACCAACTGACTAGGAAAACTTCAGGAGATTATTCATTTTTTTCTAGGCCTGGTTGCTCAATCTCTAGAATGGAAGAATAAATAACTTTATATTGGTGTTAGAGTGGCTAAATGAGTCAGCATATATATGAAGCTTAGCATAATGTGATGTTCATAGTAAAATGTGCTCAGTCAGTAGTAGAAGCTCACATAGGGTCACTCAGTAGATATTTATTGAGAATTTACTACATGCTAGGCATTTTGTTAGTGTATGATGATACAGAGATTAAATGACCCAGTCCCTGAAGATGGAGAGTACTAATTATGTTTGAAACAGGTAGCAGTCATTAGAATGAAAGTGCATGGGAAGAGGAACCTAAGCATCAGGAAAGGTCTCCTGGTAGACATCATGCACAAGTAGTCTTAGAAAATGAATGGGAGTTTGCCAGATAGGTGAGAAAAGGAATTCAGGGAGGGCATTCCAGGCAGAAGAACAGCCAAAAAGAATCTGGTATCCTCAGAGGTCTGAGTCATTCAGTGGGTATGTAAGAAGAAAGGAGAGAAACTAAAGAAGTTAGCAGAGATCCTCTCCTGAGCAGGATGAGTGAGAGAAATGCTTTACTGGGTTCCATCCAATATTGGCCCTTCCTCTCCTCTCCACACTCCCCACTATTTTCCTGAGGAAAGAAGATATAGTCAGCGCGGGAAGGTTGAGGAATAGAAGAGGCTTCGATGCATGATATGTTGCCTTTACTTTCAAAAGACAAACAGCTTGTAAAGCTCAATTCTGTACCTCATGAGCACTGAAGATGGGGATTCTAAAAAGCTGATTCTAGGAATCAATTAGTAATGAGTCTCTGCTGAATTTTTAAAAGTTATAGATGTCACACCATTCAGTGGTCATTACCCCTTTTGGATGAACCCACAAGGTTTGGTTTTGCAATTCCCAAGAAATTCTGAGCTTCAAGTGAAACTCTGTATTGTGTGCTAGTGAATCCCTCAGTACAAGATTGTTCTTTCTAACACCTCCCTCTCTAGAGCTCCCCTGCCCCTTGGGACCCCTCAACCTGGGGCATCTTTCCCCAGGCTCCACCTCCCTAGGTCCTTGTTAAACTTTAGGCCAAAGCACACTCTCCTTCTGCCACCTGAGTTTATGTCCTTCTTTCTCCCATAACTGACCCCAACTCTTAATGCCTGGACCTCTAAGAAAATGTGCCTGTCATATCCTCTTAAAGATATCAGTCACCGATTTTATTTCATTTCACCTGGAGACATTGGGAGCAAAAGGTCAGAATCCCCTTCTATGTCTCCTAGAACCTTTCCTGCTGCCCCAGCTCAAGCCAGTGGGTGGGATTCACCCTCTTTCAGGGATGATGATGGAGCTGACCCCTACCAGGAAGACTTTGGAGGCAGGCCTTGCCTTGACCTGAGTTAAGCAGGATCCAGTTTTTCAATTCTGTTCATTTCTGCTGCAGCTGTAAGAACTTATCACACATAGTCAGGAAAGGTCTCCCGGTAGTGTTTGAAATAGTCAAATATTTTATAGTTTTGAAAATAGTCAAATATTTTATAGTTCTGGAGATCAGAAGCCTGAAGTGGATCTCACTGAGCTAATATGAAAGTATCAGCAAGGCTGCAATCTTTCCTGGAGACTCTAGGAAAGAATCCTTCTCCTTGCCTTTTCTAGCTTCTAGAGGCCACTGGCAACCCTTGGCTGGTGGCTCCTTCCTCCATCTTCAGAGCCAGCAATGGAAGGTTGAGTCCTTCTCACTCTGCATCACCCTGATGCTGACTCTTCTGCCTCCCTCTTCTACATACAGGACCCCATGATTACACGGGGCCCCCTGGACAATCCAGGATAATCTCCTTTTCTTCAGGTCAGCTGATTAACAAGCTTAAGTCTGTCTGATCCTTTTAATTCCCCATGGCCAGATAACCTACGGTCTTCACAGGTTCCTGGGATTAGGACAGGGACATGTTTAGGAGGTCCTAGTTCTACCAACTGAACTAATCAATATGAAGGAGAGGTGCCAGACAGACATTTCCAAGCACGGTTAGAGGGAGAGACACAACCGGAGACCACCCAAAGGTGGAATGCTTCCAGATTGGAAGGGAAGAGGAAATACAGGAAAGCATTTCCTCCCTTCAACTTCTCTTATCCTCTCAGTGTTTTAAGTTGCCGAAAAGGCAGGGGCCTCTCCCTTTATTCAAAGCTGTTGCTCTGACATGCTAATGATGGAGAACTTCTCTAGCCTTCCCAGAGTGGGGAGGACAGCTGAGACAGGAGTTAAAGCCCGCCTTTCTACCATCTGCCAGAGGTTACTTAACCTTGCTCTGCGTAGGTTTTCCTCACATATTCCAAGAGGATCAGGCCATCTGCTTCCCTATCTGTAATTAGTTGCACACTTGTGCTTCTGCTGCTCATGCACTGTTATTATGTTTGAGGTTTTTGATTATGATGTGTGCCTCCCTTATCTGAATGAAGACTTCCTCAGACAACTTCCTTTTCCCTTTGATCCTAAGCCCCTGCCCCCTCAGTGCCTGCGAGAGAGCACTGAGCTTAGCAGATACTGGAGTAGCTATGGCATTGACTGTGTAAGGAATCTCTGGGGGTTGTTTGGAGTCCTCAGTGGAGGTGAGGCCACTAGCATGCTCTCACCTCCTGGGAAAAGGAGTTGCCGTAAACAGGAAGTCATCTGCCTTCAGTTGTCGGTCTTGTACAAACTGCTTGTCTTTCTAACGAGGACAGAACCAAAGGGCTGCTAGTCATCTAGAAAAGGAGACTAGGAGGGGGAAAGGGGATCGTAAGCTGAGTGTGGTAATTCTCACCACTTTGTCCACAAAGAGGAAAAATATGGGGATGGGAGCCAAGCAGAGGAGTGGGCAGGTTCCAGCCTTAGGGCCAGGGACACTGAGGACACTGGCTTCATAGCTGATGGGAAAGTGAACAGGTTAAAAAAAGAGTAGCGGGGCACCTGGGTGGCTTAGTGGGTTAAGCCTCTGCCTTCAGCTCAGGTCATGATCCCAGGGTCCTGGGATGGAGCCCCGCATCAGGCTCTCTGCTCAGTGGGGAGCCTGCTTCCCCCCTCTCTCTGCCTGTCTCTCTGCCTACTTGTGATCTCTGTCTGTCAAATAACTAAATAAAATCTTTTTTAAAAAAATAAAATAAAATATAAAAAGAGTAACAACTCTCTTTGCCAACTTTGTCTGGGGTCAGATGTTCCTGTTACAATTTTTTTCAACATAGTACTAACAATCAGCATATCAACAAATTACCTGGTGGGAAAAAATATTAAAAGAAGGTTTAGAGAATGTGCTCAGAGAAATCAAGTGCTGCCCTAAGCACATGCTCCAACCCCATCTCTACTAATAGCTCCACATCTCTAGTCCATACTCCCCTACCCACCCAACCACTCGTGAGCAAGCCTCCCCCGCCCACAGGACCACCCCTCACCACTCCCCACCTGTCCACACCTGCTAACCTACCCCACCACCCCCATCCAGTATCCACCTTCCTGCCCACCACTAAACCACACCATAACCCCCTTATCTATCTCCCAACTTTTTTAACAAAGAAGATATTGCCTCAGCAAGATGGCAGGATAAGGGGTCTTCATTCCCAGTTAGGCGGCTGGAGGACCGGAGGGCAAGAGGGGAGTCAGAGCAGATAGTCTGTGGGTCTCCCAGAGGGACATGCCTTTACAGTGCCAGGAACCACACATCCTGCAGGGACAGGTATCTTATCTGGGCTTGTCTGCAGGGGAGAGCTGACATGGGATCTGTCCCTAGTCCCCAGCCGGGATCCTGTTGCCCGGCCATTTTTTTGTGGGAAAGGCAAGGGAAGCCCAAACTGAGTAATCAGAACCCACCTGTATCATGAGACTTTAGCTAAAGCAGATTCTGTGTGTGATCATGGTGTCTAAAGGTGAGATATTTTATTTTTGAGTATATAACATAGTCACATACTATAAAGTTTAAAAGGAACAAAAGGGTTTGCAATGAAATGTTTTCCCTTGACCCATGACTCCAGCAACTTAATTACTTTACTGGAAATCACTAATGTAATTAATTTCTTACATATCCTGCCAGAAATTTTAAATGAATTGCATAAATAAAAATGTATAAGAATTCCCCCTTCCCTTTTTTAATCTTATTTTTAATTTTTTAAATTTTTTAAAATGGGTTTTTTCCTTTTTAAAAAAATTGAGATACAATCAACAAATTTTTTTTTAATATTTGTTATATTTGTTTCAGGTTTACAACAGTGATTCAACAATTTTATACCTTACTCAATGTTCACCTCAATAAGTGTAGTCACTGTTACCATAGAACGTTATTATAATATTATTGACTACATTACCTATGCTGCAATTTTCATCTCCGTGACTTATTTTATAAGTAGATGCTTACAGCATTTTTAGGTTCAGAGCAAAACTGAGAGGTCGGTACAGAAATTCCCCATATATCCACCACCCCCACACACATGCAGAGCCTCCCCTGTTATCAACATTCCCTGCCAGGGTAGTACATTCATTATAATTAATAAACCTACATTGACATATCATTATCACTCAAAGCCCACAGTTTATATTAGGGTTCCCTCTTGGTGTTGTACATTCTATGGGTTTTGACAAATGCCTGTCATATAGCCATCTTTATTGTATCAAACTGAAGAGTTTCACTGACCTAAAAAATTCCCTGTGCTCCCCCAATTCCCCACTGACCCCCTGGGAACCACATATTTATTTATTTATTTATTTATTTATTTACTATCTCCATAGTTGGGCCTTTTCCAGAATGTCATGTAGTTGGAATCTCACAGTATGTTGCCTTTTCAGATTGGCTTCTTTCACTTGGTAATATGCATCTTAGGTTCTTCCATGTCTTTTCATGGCTTGATAGCTCATTTCTTTTTAGCACCGAATAATATGCCAATGTCTGGATGGGCCACAGTCTCTTTATCCATTCACTTACTGAAGGACATCTTGGTTTCTTCAAAGCTTTGGCAATTGTGAATAAAGCTGCTATCAACATCTCTGTCCAGGTTCTCCTGTGGACATTGAGTTTCAACTCATTTGGGTAAATACCAAGGATTCTAACTGTGGGATTGAACAGTCTTCCCTTCCTTTTTACCAAAATGGTAGCTTTCCACCCACAGAGTTCTGCATCTTACTTTTTTCACTTGTATTTTGGAGATGACTCCATATCAGTTCCAGTCAGTTCTTAATGGCAGTTTAAAAAAAAAAAAAAATATATATATATATATATATATATATATAAATGTATTTTATATATTTATGTAATTATTATATAAAAATTTATTTATGTATATTTATATATTTATTTATATATATTTATATATAATTTATTTATATATATTCATATATTTTATATATTCCATATATATTTATGGAAAGGATCATGCATCTAAGCTTATGACAACCAGGACACCTTTTCCTTTGGTGCCTTTCTAATGAGACATAATGAGAAAGATTATCAACTATCTGTTGAGGAAGAAAACATGATGCAAGAAGGTCATCAACCTTAAACAGCTGGGGAGGGGGTGACTTTCTAGAAGCAAGAACATCATCGTGGGGTACACAGGATAGTAGCAGGATTTGAGAAAAGAACAAGGGATCTGAAGTCAGAAGCTAATTCAGACTTTGACTCCCTCTCTTACCAGCTGTGTGGCTTCAGACAAGTCATTCATGAATCGGGACCCTCAGTTTCCCCATTTGTAAAATAAAGCCAATAAAAGTGGTTCTCTCAAGTTTTGGAAGAATCCACTGAGATAGTGCTAAATGGCTCTATTCATTCTCTCAGCAACATTTGCCAAATGCTGTACATGATGCAGAGTTCCAGAAATTGAGATGCTGGATAGAAAGATGGCAAACTCCCCCATGCCAGTAGACCTTATGCTATCTTGGTACAGAGAGATTGAAAAAATAAGCAAATAAAAAATTTTGAGGTGTAGGGCTATGAAGGAAATAAACAAGGGGACATGAGAGTGAGTGGTTGGATGGGGGGGGTCCAGGTGAGATGAGGAGTTCTGTTCCCTATAGATTTCCCTACAGAGCTGGTCCCTCAACCATGTCAGAAAGGAAGGGTGTTGAGGTTTTGAGTAAATTCTCTGTGCGCACTCAGTGCCAGGAGAATGCCAGTCTTGGAAAGGAAGGTTCACAGAGGGACAGGCTGTTCTCTCTTTTCTCAAAGTGAAGCTTCTCTTCCTGGTACTTTCTCTCCATGAGGCATATCTGGGGCTGATGGCACCAAGCAAGGCAGCAGAGGCTGTGGGCCCCAGTAACAATATCCTTGACCATCACAGATCTGGAACAGACCAGAGAGAGAGGCCGATCAGCTATGCCTCTTCTTGCCGTGCTATCTCTGCAGCTGTGCCAAACTGCTCATTTGTTTGGATTATAGATATTTTTTTCCTGCTAACACTGCAAAGCGGTGCATTTATGTCTATTTGTGCTCGTTAAATGGTGTGCATTTAAAAGGGAAGAAACCAACTTTTATATAAAGGTATACACATATACAGTTGTATTTCTAAGCTCTTGTACTTCTAAAGCTCAGTGAGAGCAAAACAGCTTCTCAGATTCACTCTCCATTCAAAAGAAAGACTGGAGCAGCCCCAGGGGAGGCAAGAGAGGGCCAGTGTGTCTTAAACTACAGTAAATTAATCCAAAGAGGACTCGCCTAGACTCCTATCCCAAAATGCCCCAGAGGTTA
Source organism: Enhydra lutris kenyoni (assembly GCF_002288905.1). NCBI lineage: Eukaryota > Metazoa > Chordata > Mammalia > Carnivora > Mustelidae > Enhydra > Enhydra lutris. Next base: position 97,083,878 of record NW_019154085.1, on the reverse strand, counting down.
CTGAGAGGCCCCCAGCCTAAATCCAAGTTATTCCCTAGCAACCGTATAAATAGTAGTAGTAGTAACCATTCTTTATTGGAGACACATGATACACAAAGTTCTCGTGCTAAGCATAGTCCATATATGTCTAATTCTTATAACAAAATTGCAAGGATGGTACTTCTAAGGTAGATCTTCGGAACTGGTAGGCGGGAGAGAAATCAAAAGGAGAATCTGTACCATTCTGCAAGGAAGTCTTGATTTAAACAATGAAACTTGACGAAAGACACAAGCTAGTCAGGAGCAGAGCTGGGATCCCAGCAGAGATGATCTGATTCTCGATTCAGCATCTCTCTACCTGTAGCACACCATTCAGGTCCATGTCTCCCTCCCAAGAAGGCACCAGGATTGTCAAATTGCTGGTCTGCTGCTCAGGGACCCCTAGACCACCAGGCAGAGCCAGTTTCCTATATAGTGCTTGCGTTCTGGCTCCTGGTGGTGAGAAGCTCTGAGTGCTGCTTACAGCATATGAGTCAACCTGACACTAGCTCTTTTGCTGTCCCACGTGGATTCCTGCCTCTGTCTGCACTCCACTGACCAGCCTCAGCAAGACAGAAGACCAGGATAGAAATCTATTCTGATCTTTTCTTCCTCAATCAAAACTTAACTAACCAAAAAGTAAATTAGTGGTTGCCCAAGGATGGGTAAGTAAGGGAATAGGGAGTGACCGCTAATGGGTACAGGGTTCCTTCTTGAGGTGATGAAAATGTTCTGGAATTAGAGAGTGGTGATGGCTGCATGGCACCGTGATTGTACTGAAGACCTCTGAATTGGTCAACTGCATGGCATGACAAATATACCACAACAAAGCCACTGAGAAAAAAATATCTTTAACCTGCCTCATTCCTCATCTTTCTGTGGCTATTGGGTGATTAGATGTGGTGAGTTTTAAATATGTCTACAAATCTTTGATATTCTTCCATTCAACAGATAGAGTTTAATTCCTTCCCCTTGAGTAAGGGCTGAACTTGTGACTTTATCCCAAAGAATGACGTGTGCCAGCCATGAGAATGTAATTTCCAAGACTGGGACATGAAAGGCATTGTAGCTCCCTCTCTGCTTCTCTCACTGGAATCACTCACTCTTGAGGGAAGCCCACAGCCATGTTGTAAGGGTACTGAGCTCCCCGGAGAGGCGTATGTGGGAAGGACCTGAGGCTGCCTGCCAAGAAACACATGCGCAGCCATCTTGGAAGCATTCAAGGTGTCCCATGCAGACTGAAACCCCCCCGCCAGCATCCTAACCACATCCTCATGAGAGACCCTGTGCTGGAACTGCCAGCTAAGCCACTCCCAAATTCCTGACCCACAGAAACTGAGAGACTATATATTTTTATAGACTTAAGCCACTAAGTTTGGGGACAATTTATTATACAGGAAGAGATAACCCTAGGTACAGTAAAATACTTATTAGATAATTCATTAGATTATATTGGCTAACCATGTGGACAAACATGGGTGGATTCATGCTTTATCCTTTCAAAATAGCACCTTTTTATCTTAACAGAGGAACCCTGGAGACACAACACAGTGCCTCAATTCAGATGCATGGTGACAATGGTGAGCATTTCAGGCTTGGTGACAAGCCTGTTGGGAGGTTATTTTGGGTCCAGGGCTGGGAGGTTGATGTAACTTCTAATCACTCTATGCAGCCAACTGCCTGTTCTTTGCAAGAGTGTCCCTACCCATTCCTTGGGCGGCCCAGAGAGACAATTCCTGTCAGAGGCAATGCGGGCAGAGACTCAATAATGTCACCACTGTCCAAGTGACAAGAAAATGTTCCTCTCTCTGCAGGCTCTCATTTCCCTTGCTTTTCATGGCACCAGCTCCTTTTACATTATCTCATCTCCCAAGAATAAAGGTCGGTCATTCCCTCCTTAATCTCCTTCACTGAGGGGGCCTTTCTATTGCAGGTAAGTTATGTCTTTGCTGCCTGCTGACTTTTCCTTTTTTTCATTTCCTCTGTCTCCTTTGACATTTGTTGCTTCGACAGTCCTTTGGAAATCCTAGAATTCTGCTAACTATTTACCCAAAGCTGGGGATTGGAGTGTAAGAGCCCTAGAGTCCACAGCAATTACTTCAGAGTTGTTTATGCTTGGCTGAACCAGAAAAGACACTCATGCCATGCACACACACCACCACCACAACAAAAAGGCAAGCGTAATGGCTCACCAGCATAAGTCTCAGCATCGACAGGCCTTCCTCACACTATGGCTAGGGGTTATCACTGTATAACAAAAAAAAAAAAAAAAAAAAAAAAAATTTGTAAAGGATTAAAAATAATTTCTCAAGCCCATAATATCTCCTTTGCTATAATCTTTACCTTCCAGTGTTTCATTTCTCCATCTGCTTTGCATATGTTCAAGAATTTTCTGTCTTTCACTAACAGTATAAGCAAATGCTCAGTGGCCCCAGTTACTAACTCCAGGTTTGGAGTTTCGTGGTTTCATTGCCAAACCTCTTTTAGAAACCATGAACTGTGTTGTGGCCCCAGGATTCCCATATTGGGGCCGGGGTGCCTCAAAGCACTGTGGGGAACTCGGGATATTTTACCTTTTTGGATGGAAATGCAACAAGGTTCAATGTTGAGGGTCAGTGGCCTGTGATATTTCACAGTTTAGCATTAGACCCACCTATATTCTTTTTGATAACCTCATGTCTTACAAAGCTGAGGTTTTGGAGGGCATGATGATAATAAGGAAATGTCACCCCAAATTCGGTGTGGAGCAAAAAATGAAAATGGTAGTCCCCAGTCTGATTCCAAGGTTTGAGAAATTGTACAGTGTCCAACAGCTACATATGTCGCATTCATAAGGAATTGTAATCTTTTACAAATAGAATGATAATATTAGGTTTTCATTTCATTTATATGCATTATTTTCAAATGGCAATAATAGTTTGACATAAATACCTATTAAGCTGTTTGGACCCAACTACTTCATACATGGTGTTTCTTTGGGCCTCCTGGCTCCGGGGGAAAAATAACTGACATACTCAAATAGCAGTGAGCTAAGAAAGTTTGGGATATTCTCTTGTGGCCCAGCCTCAGTCCATCCATCTCTGACATCCTATGCCTTGCCAGAAAGCACTGGGTGCTTTTCCCTGCACTCACCATGCTTCCTTGGCTCTAAGAACTTCACGCATGCTCTCCTCTGTTGAGAACGGCTCTCTCCTCTCTCCTCTCTTCACTGTACACTCTCAGATCAACTGTATTTGCAATGATCAAAGTACCTATCACATTGTATTTCATTGATTTGCTCACACGTTTGCTTTTCCACGGTGAGCTTCTTGAGAGTGAAGAACAGATCTTGCTCACCTTGGTATACCTAGCATTGGCTGACCAGAGAATAAGGGGTCAGTCTGTTACTGGAAGCTGAGTTGAAAATTCTGCTGGCTAGATGTTGCCTCTTACCCTCTCCTCCACAGACATTCCTATTACTCCCAGCCTCCACTGAGTCATCCAGTGGATCAGGGATCGGCTGGTCTTCCTCCCCCTGGAAAGCGTATCATTTAACTTAACATTTAACATTAACTTAACATATTAACAAGGTGGCTCTCTGTTCCTCTGAGCAAGTCTCTTTGTCTCTTGGGTGCTCAGTTGAATTACCTGTGAAGGTGAGTATCGAGATGCTTTATCTGACCAAAGAGAGGGCAGAGACCAGTTTACCTCTGAAGGTAAACTCGTGCCAAGAATTCAGGACTGTACGGTAATTTATGAACTTAGAGTTTCCAGGCCCCTGAAGCAGAATCTGTGTGCAAGATAAATGGACCAATCAGGTACAAAAAGAATTTGTTCTTAATTTGAGTAATGAAATTCATTAAATAAAGGAAGCCCCTTTTAATTGGTATGTCCAGACAATTGAGGACTCTGTTCTTTGTCCTTGTCCTGAATCAGTAGTTATTTTGCATGGATGTGGGATAGGCCCAAACCTTCAGTGAGACCCTCCCGGGGTCCAAATGTAATCCCAAAGCTGACTTTGAACCCAAATAATGAACTTTTCCCTACCTTTCACTTGAGACTTCACTCTCAACCATACCGTGGTCTCTATCATTGCCTTTTTTGATATTTTGGATTGTTTACTCACAACTTTCACTTTTTTTTTTTCCCCCTGAAGTAATCTCTCCGAAACCTTCTACTTCTCTCTTTTTCAGCTTTTAAGCTCTGTCTCACCTGGCTCTTTGCCTAAACTTGTACACATATTTAAGCCTTATCTAAAAAATAAATCCCCTTCCTCAGATCCTACATGATCCTTTAGCTTTCTTTCCCACCCCTTACAGCCAGGCTTCAGAAAAGAGTGGTCTGAGCTTGCTGTAACCAGGATTGCTAGGACTTAACCTAATCTCCATCTAGACTACACCTTCAGGGCTGAGGTACCCGACCCTGTCCATAGCATCAGACCTCATCTGACCTCAGCCTCATTTGTCTTCCTTTTCTCCGATACTATTGGTTTTGAAACTTCCCTAGGAGGGCTTGTTCAAACAAAGATCACTGAAATCCACCTGAGAGTGTCTGACTTAGTAAACCTGATTTGGGGCTCTAGCACATGCGTTTCTAACAAGTTCCCTGGAAATGCCAAAGGAGATGGTCTTCGGACCACACATTGAGAAACATTACTAGGAATGATCTTTTCTGCTCCCCTGCTCCCAGCACCCTGACCCCTATATGTTTGGCAATATGTTGAGACATTCTGATTGTCATGACCTTGGAGGATGGGTGATACTGGGAATCTAGTGGGTAAAGTCTAGGAATGATGCTAGACATCCTAAAATGTATGGGACAACCACAGTACCTCCCCCAAATAAAGAATTATCTGGCCAAAATGATCAGTTTACAAAGGAACCCTTGAGAAACCCTCCTCTAGAGACTGTCCTGGGCCAGCTGGTGTCTGATCATCCCCTCTCTGCTTACCCAGTTGGCCTCTATAGCCTTTGATTCCAAAGGCCTCTATGGCCTTTGATTCCACTTCCTATATATGTCTTATCTGTCTTTACCTTCTCGTGCCACGATCCCTCCTTATTTCAGACTTCATCACCTCCCATATGGATTACTTACTGCAGTAGCTTCTTAAACGGAATTTTTACCAATAAGGTCGTCCCTCCCAAACCGACATGAACTCTGACTATGTGGCATCCTTAGTTAAATGCTGTCAATGCCTTCCTTCCCCATCAGTGCCTCTATGAGATGGCAGAACCTTGGAACATGCTGACTCCTGCCAGCCTCACCAGTCTCCTCTGCCCCACTGCCCCCTCCCCACACACCATACTTCTGCCCTGCAAAGCTAAATACAACTGCCCAAAGAGTGCCGCCTGCTGCCTCAGTTCCAGGCATGTAATCTGTTCCTTCTATCTAAAAAGACTCTTTTGGGGGCCCCTGAGTGGCTCAGTGGGTTAAAGCCTCTGCCTTCGGCTCAGGTCATGATCCCAGGGTCCTGGGATCGAGCCCCGCATTGCACTCTTCGCTCGGCGGGGAGCCTGCTTCCCTTCCTCTCTCTCTCTCTATCTGCCTCTCAGCCTACTTGTGATCTCTGAGTGTCAAATAAATAAATAAAATCTTTAAAAAAAACTTTTTAAAAAGACTCTTTTGGGGTGCATGGGTGGCTCAGTGGGTTAAAGCCTCTGCCTTCAGCTCAGATCATGATCCCAGGGTCCTGGGATCGAGCCCTGCATCGGGCTCTCTGCTCCGCAGAGATCCTTCTTCCTCCTCTCTCTGCCTGCCTCCGTGCCTACTTGTGATCTCTGTCTGTCAAATAAATAAATAAAATCTTTTTTTAAAAAAATAAATAAATGAAAAATAAAAAAATTAAAAGACTCTTTTGCACTCTTTGCTTGGCTAATTCTTTTCCAACTTTTAAGACTCAACTCAAGTGCCACTTCCTCCAAGGAACTGTTTCTGAGTAATCACTGGCTGAGTTAGGTATTCTGTCTGTGCTCATCTATCCTGATATTTATCCCACAGAATGGGCAGGATAGGACAGTATTCAACACTCTGAATTTGAGTTGAATTGCCATGATTTGAATCCTAGTTCTGATGCTTACTGGCTGTGCTATCTTGAATAATAGTCTACTTAACTGTATTTCATTTTTTGTATTTGTTTGTAAAAGTGGGGTTGATATGGTACCTACCTCATCAGGTTGTTGAGTATCAAATGAGTTAATATATAGGCATACCTCATTTAATTGCAATTTACTTTATTGTACTTCACAGATATTATAAATTGAAAGGTTTTTGAAGCAACCCTGTGTCAAGCAAGTCTGTTGGTACCATTTTTCCAATAACATTTGTTCAGTTCATGTCTCTATGTCACATTTTGTTAATTCTCACAAACTTCCAAAAATTTTCATTATTATTACATTTGTTATGGTGATCTATGATCAGTGATCTTTGATGTTACTAATGTAATTCTTTTGGGGACACTGTGAACCACACCCATATAAGACAGCAAACTCAATGATAAATGTGTGTGTTCTGACTACTTCATAAACCAGCTGTTACCTCATCTATCTCCCTCTCCTTAGGCCTCTCTATTCCCTGAAACACAACAATATTGAAATTAGGCTAATTCATTACCTATAATGGCCTCTAAGTGGTCAAGTGAAAGGAAGAGTCACACATCTCATTTTAAATTAAAAGCTAGAAATGATTAAGCTCAGTGAGGAAGTCATGTCAAAAGCTGAGATAGCCCAAAAGGAAGGCTTCTTGTGTCAAACAGTTGGCCAAGTTGTGAATACAAAGGAAAAATCCTTGAAGGAAATTAAAGGTGCTACCCCACTAAAAGTGCTTATACCTGAAAGGTAAGAAAGCTAAACAACCTTATTGCTAATGTGGAGAAAGTTTTAATGATTTGGAGAGAAGAGCACACGGAGCCTCAACATTTCCTTAAGCCAAAGCCTAAGCCTGAACAAGGCCCTAACTCTTTTCAATTCTGTGAAGTCCGAGACAGGTGAGAGTTAGAAGCTAGCAGAGGTTTTTTCATGAGGTTTAAGGAAAGAAGTCATCTCCATAGCATAAAAGTGCAAGGTGAAGCAGGAAGAGCTGATGCTTATTTACCATTCTGAAAATCCTAAGAATTATGCTAAATCTACTCTGCTTGTGTTCTATAAATGGAACAACAAAGCCTGGAAAACAGCACATCTGTTTGACACATGGTTTACTGAATATTTTAAGCCCACTGTTGAGAACTACGACTCAGAAAAAAAGATTCCTTTCAAAATATTACTGATCATTGACTGGTCACCCAAGAGCTCTGATGGAGATGGACGATGAAATGAATGTTATTTTCTGGAGCCTATGGATCAAAGCGTCATTTCAACTTTCAAGTCTTACTATTTAAGAAATGCATTTCATAAGGGCTATAACTTCCATAGAGAGCAATTCCTCCGATGAATCTGGCCAAAGTAAATTGAAAACCTGTGGAGAGAATTCACCATTCCAGATGCCATTAAGAACGTTTGTGATTCATGGGAAGAGGCTAATTTATCAGCATTCATAGGAGTTCAGAAGTTGACTAACCCTCCTGGATGACTTTGAGCATTCCAGACTTCAGCAGAAGAAGTAACTGCAATGGCGGGGGCGGGGGGGAACAGCAAGAGAACTAGAATTAGAAGTGAAGCCTGAAGATGTGATGAATTGCTGCAATCTCACAAGAAAGCTTGAATGGATGCGGAGATCTTACGGATGAGCAAAGACAGTGGTTTCTTAAGACGGAAAGTACTCCTGGCGAAGATGCTGTGAAGGTTGTTGAAATGACAACAAAAGATTTAGAATAGTACATAAACTTAGTTGATAAAGCATCAGCAGGATTTGAGAAAATTGACTTTAATTCTGGAAGAAGTACCATGTGTAAAATGCTGTTGAACAGCACTGCATACTACAGAGAAATCATCCACAAAATCAGGAGCCAGTCCATGCAGCAAACTTCATTGTTGCCTTATTTTAAGAAATGGTCACGGCCCCCCAAAATATTCAGTAAACCATGTATCAAACATTTCCATCACCACACTCATTAGGCAGCAGCCATCAACATCCAGGCAAAGACCCTCCACCAGCAAAAAGATTACAACTCACTGAAAGCTCGGATGGTGGTTGGACATTTTTTTTTTTTTTTTAGCAATAAAGAGTTTTTAAAATTAAGGTATGTACGTTGTTTTCTTGGAGATAATACTGTAGCACACTTAATAGATTACAGTATAGTGTACACCAGCTTTTATATGCATCGGGAAACAAAAAAAAAAATCATTTGGCTCATTTTACTGCAGTATACACTTTATTGTAGTGTTCTGGAACTGAACCCACGATCTACCTCAGAGGTTTGCTGGTACACACGAGGAGCATAGAACAGGGCTTAGCAATTAATGAACAGTTTTGTAGTGATGGCCATTATTATTATTATTTACATGTCTCTTCACCTCACTGGATGGTAAACTCTGTAAGAATAGCAACATGTCTTTGATTTGAGGCTTTATACCTTGAACAAGGATAATAGTGTCTCTCACTTTCCTCTGTCACTATAATGTAAAGCCAGTAGGAAATAATGAATGTATGAAAAGTATAGAACAATCATGAAATGTAAAAGATTTATTTTTCTAAACCACCTTTTTTTTCTTTTTAAATGAATCTGGAACAAAGGGCACTAGTCTGATCTATGTTGATTTATATACTGCTCTTCACAGAAAAGTTGAAGAAGGTGTTAAGTGAAAAATAATTTGCTGAGGCTTTGAGAAGCTAGAAAATGAAGGGAACATCTTCATGTTACAAAAATCATTCTGGCCAGTCATCAGCATTTTCCAAGGAGTATGACAAACACTAATTGTTCCAGGTGATACTAGCAAATGTTTTTTCTTTAGAGTTTGGGGTTGGAGATTGTATCTATAGTCAAATAAATTTGATAAACAATTAATTTAATTTAGATTAAACAATCAAAACAAGTTTCTTTGTGGGAGGACTTTTTAGAGACTTTCCCAAGCTAATGGGCATCTCCAGGAATCTCCAGGAGGAGATCTCAGATCCACTGAGGGGACAGAATTTCCTGAAGTTATTTGACTTCAGAATCCTTTTTCATCAAGCGTCCTGGGAAACAAGTATTTCATGTACACACTTTCAAAATACATAGTGGAAAACATTGATTCAGACCATCTTTCTTGTATACAAACATGGAAGGTAATGTACAGAGATATTCAGTGACTTTCCCAAATGGACATAGTCAATGTAGAGTCCAAGTCCTGCCTCAACCAGGGTTTTTTCAAACAACCATACTAAAGCCATTCTTTCTAAACTCTTAGAAAGAGGCATGGGGCATCTGGTTTACTTCCAAAGTGATTTTCCACATCAAATTCCAGAATCTCAAGAAATTTCAAAGCAAAGTTTGTGAAGAACATAAATGAAGTGGATTTCATCTCCTTTCCAGTAAGATTTTGAATGACCCTAACTTCTCTGAAGTTCTAAATCCAGTCTCTCACAAGACTTCTTCTTTCAATGCCTGCATGTAAGAGGAGTTCAACTAATGCTCATTGAACATTGAGTCTTCCGTAATTTCTCCTATCCATGGAGGATCATCTCCCTCCCCCAAAACACATTTTCTCTACTCTTCAATGGCAGTTTTCATAACATCTCACTTAACTATTTATATAAATTCTTTTTTCAACATTAGATTATAAAATTCTAAAAGAAAATGTCTTCGTCTCATTCATCCCTATAAATTGATATCACAACTTGATCCTAGGGAAAGAACTCCTATAGTCATTTAAACATTACTATAAATTAAGGTTCAACATTTCTCATCCCATGTTAAGCCAGGTGGATTAAGTTTATGTTGCAGTAACAAACAGCACCAAAATATCAGTGATTTAACCCAATAAAGGGTCCTCACACATGTTATAGATCTCACAGAACTCTGCTCCATAATAATCCAAGATCCAGGCTCATAGAAGTCTTGACCAGCAGCCTCCTCAGTCACAACAGCTAGGAAGAGTGCTGGAGGTCTTACACCCAGCATCTCCTATCTCGGCCCAGAAATGACACAAGCTATTTCTTTCTTCTCAAAGCCCATTGGTTAGAATTTGCCATATGGTCTTTCCCAGCTGTGGGGGGCAGATATCTAATCATTTCATGTGACCAAAAGAAAAGGAAAATCAGATATGGGTAAAACCTAGAAGTCTCTACCACACTGTGAGTTTGTAAAAATTAAGCTTTGTTCCTAATAGCAAGATGAAGGGCATTTTACTCTTAACAAATGCTTAAGGTAACTTTTGATTGATGAATGGATCAAAGTTAGAGGTATTTCAAAGAATAGGGGATATTGCTTGAAATCCGAGATCCTAGATTCCAGATTGGAATCCCAAACTAATTTTGTCCATACTCTCTGACCCTGAGCAAGTTTGATTACCACTCTGGACCTTAGATTTTTTTATCTGTAAAATAAGTGATCAAATGACATTATTTCTAAGTTCCCTTCTTGCTCAAACATTCTAATATTCTATGATGTAGTAGGGGGCATCCGGCCCAGCCATACTCAACAGAATTATGCCTTGAACACCAGTTGGTTTTTTGTCCTAAATAAATGGAGAAGCCACCAAGGAGAGAACAGTGTGGAGAGAAAGGATCCAGAAATAGCCTTTCCTTTCAAGCCAGAGTCAAGCAGGAGCCTTGAGCACACTGGAGATGTCTACTTTGCTTTGGGGAGATGCCAGAGCTGTCTTTTCAATCAAAGAGGATTTTAAGAGGAGCACAAAAATTCTTTAATACTCTCTAAGCTGCTCTCTGGCCCTGGCTCAGGAAACATTGTTATTGTAACTGAGATGCCAGGACATTTGGCAGTGTTTTATTCTTGTTTGGCCCAGTGCAGCTCTTTATTTATTAAAGCCTCAGGTCTCTTCAGGCCATGGTTCAGTGTATTAATTTTTGTAGTTTGCCTACCTAGAGAGAAGACCAATTTGAATATCCTCAGCTTCATTATGACCCAATTTTTGCTGAGATATTAACCATGAAGCTCTTTCTTTCCTCTCTGTTCTTTTTAGGTCTGTAAAAGGAATGTGAGGCCCTCTCTAGGCAGAAGTCAAGATCCAACACCTCACCCCTCCTCTTTCAAGTCTGCCTCTCTTGCTTCACTGTCCCAAGAGGAATTGGACTCTCAGTTTAATTCAGTCAGCTATAAGTTAACACCTGATATTTCTCTAGTGCTAAATATATGCAAGCCATATGTTAGCATGAATTAAATAAGACCCAGTCCCTGCCTTCAAGGGTCTAGGAATAAACAGACAATCCCTATAGTAGTTCAACTTATGATTTTTTTTTTTTTTTTTACTTTCGGATGGCGTGAAAGTGAAAAGAATTCAGTAAAAGCTGTGCTTCGAATTCTGAATTTTTATTTTATCCTGGCTAGTGGTATACAGTATAATACTCTATTGTGATACCACAGCTCCCAGTCTGCCATGTAATTAAGAAGGCAAACAATCAATACACTTAAAACCACTCTGTACCATGCAACCATTCTGTTTTTCCCTTTCAATACACTGTTCAATCAATTACATAAAATAGACAAGACTTCGTTATAAAATAGCTTTATGTTAGATTATTTTATTGTAGGCTAATATAAGTGTTCAGAGTACACTTAAGATAGGCTAAACTAAGCTGTGATGTTTGGTAGGTGAGGTGTATTAAGTGTACTTCAACTTATGACATTTTCAGTTTAGGGTAGGTTTATCAGGACACAAGCCCATCAGAAATGAAAGAAGATTTGTAGTGGGGAGCCATATGTGAAGATAAACTTCTCCAGAAGAGTGTGGCAGGTGAAGAACTAGAGGTGAGTAAAAGAGAAAGAATGTGGAGGACGGAATGGGCAACCCTACCTAAGAGGCATAGGTGGGGCAGATTGCTAGAGAAGAGTACTTGACTTGGGTCCCGAAATACAGGTAGAGTTTACCAGATGTGGATGAGTGTATGTCCCAGCCTGGGATAAAGTATGATGGGATAAAATAATATTCCATGTTTGAGAAACTTCAAATAATTTCAAGTGACTCAATCATGAATTCACACAAGCATGAGGGAGAAGTGCAGAAGTGAGGAAGGGGACAGAGCATGGTGGACCTTGTTCTTTGAAAACAATTTGGGGGAAAAAATGGGAAACCATTGTCCTTCTCAAGAGTGCTTGGAGAATGGGTTCCCAAAGACCAAAATATCTCCTGAGGTCCTGAAATAAATGATATCAATCAGACTCCCAAAGGAAAACTGCACTCTCACATTATGTGTTTATTTACAAAGGGATCATTGAGAAAGGCAGGGGTATAGAACAGCCACAGGGGAAGTGCAGTGTCCAGGGGTCCAGGGGCAAAAGAGTTGTCATCACCATCAGGATGAAGGGATGAGGGGAAGGTGTAGGTCTTGGAACCCAGAAGGGGAGAGTTGTGTAGAAGAAAGATGTGTAGGACACAACCAGGAGAAAAAATTCCCCAAATACCATCTCCCTTCTCCCTCCAGTTCTTTGCCAAGTTGTAGGCCCTAACTGAACCAGAAGCCAAAGCCTATTGACATAGCCAGAATCTATCTTATAGGGTGTGGAAGACAAAATACACCAGACTATTAAAGAGATAGTATTATCCTGGCTATCACAATAGAGAAAACATTAATTAATGAGCAATGACTCAAATAACAGGAAAGGGGTCTGGGTTTCATAGAGGCAAGTAAGTTAAGAGAATCATGAAGAAGAGCGGAGTGGAGGTGGGTTATTACCTATATCAAATGGGAAAGGGTGATTCTTTGTGGTCAGTCTACTTCCCTGAACATGAAAGTGTGGGAGAATTTCCTAATGGTCACTGTTTGGGGGGACCTTAGGGCTCAGATGAAGTTCGACACTGTCAATTCCCCTGTCATTCAAGATGAATGAGTTTTATTCATCCCTGAACATCTCAGAAACATTCATAAAGCTCCTGAGTAGGGCGAAGCAAAATCTAAGAAACAGTCTCTCAAGGACTGTTGTTGGTCTTATTCCTATAAAATCAGTTGAGCCATCTGTTGTTGAAAGGTGGTGGCAAAAATCAGTTTTTTTGAAGTCCTGGATATCAGGCATCTTATACGAAAAAGAAAAATACTACTATAGAAGTTTGTGTCAAGTAGTCAGGAGTTGAGCCTTGAGTGTTCCGTCTGGTGGAACACAGGTCAGTGGAGGAGTGTCTTTCAGTTATGTAACACCACTCATTGGATTTCTGAAAGCTAGAATGTCAATGCTCCGGTAAAGTGCATGGTATTGGTTACCTCTCATATAAGGACATGCATGACCGGAGCATTTCACTGGATTTGCTTCTTTAGGGGCCCCGACAGCAGCAAGTCAAGGAAAAAATCTGGCCCACGGGTGGTCTGCTGCAGCAATGAATCCTTCAGGGTTTATGTCAAGTCATTGGACTTTGACTCTCAGGGCCTCTTCCAAGGGCCAGAGCAAAGCAACTTAGAGTACCAATAGACAGGAAGCTGAGTGGTCAGGTTTTAGTTCTCCATGATACCACTCAGAGGAGAGGGAGAAAAATTGGAAAATTTAGTGTGGAGTATTGTAGTTAGATACTGAAGGAAACTGAAAGAATGGAAAATTTGATATTATTGGCAATGTGGGCAAAGCAACAGTATCCAATCCAATTTGCAGGTAGATGCCACCGGTGGTTTTTCCGAGTGTTGGGGAAAGGAGAACATCAACTAAATATCTACCACATATGACAGAGTTTGTGTATCAATCAGTTTTCTGCACTTGACATAGAAGCACAAAATAGCTCAAAGGCAATGAAAAACAGGGTCAGAATCTAGTAACTGGGAAAAAAGTGCACTGGGCACTGCTGACACAAAATCTCTCTTTACAGTCACCCTCCTCTTGATCAAAAATAATCTCAAAGAAAAATTATTCTTGATCGCCAAATAAGGATAGTCTCATCAGATTTGGCCAGATGATTTACACAGATGCAGCAAGAATGATAATTTACCATTACATAGGTCTTCTTAAGTTTGCTTTTCTGGCGGCTTTTATTATTATTATTATTATTATTATTATTATTATTAATATGTGATGTTAGTCACCATACAGTACATCATTGGTTTTTGATGTAGTGTTCCAAGATTCATTGTTTATGTATAACACCCAGTGCTCCATGCAATCCGTGCCCTCCTTAATACCCACCACCAGACTGACCCATCCCTCAACCTCCCTCCCCTCTAAAACCCTCAGTTTGTTTCTCAGAGACCACCGTCTCTCATGGTTCATCTCCCCCTCCGATTTCCCCCGCTTCACTTTTCCCTTCCTTCTCCTAATGTCCTCCATGTTATTCCTTATGTTCTACAAATCTGGAAGCTTTTAAAAAGAATCTCAGATGGACTTTTAAAATCCCTGGAAGCTAGAAAGTCAAGCCAAGAACTTAACCACAGATCTCACCTGCAGTATCCATAGATTTCAGTTAAATCCACTCTTCTTAGGGTTCCAAAAAAAGTCCTACTTTTCCTGAGCCTCCCATATATGTGACTTTTCACCTGTCACACTAGAAACTCTAGTGTAAGACAGATACAAGGACAGTTTTTGCAAAGAGGCTTTATAAACATTGGCTCCCTAGTCAACCTTTGTTTCTTTAAAGTTTTGGTCATATGATTAAGTGAGCGTCAGTTTCAAATATATCATTCCAAGTAAGGCCACTGTTGCATAACTAATGTTTTCAATTGTCTTGCTAACATTAAAGACTGATAATTATTGAACCCATTCAAATCAGCATATTGCCATGAAAAGAGAATATTTAATAGTTCCCGAATACTGGAGAGGTCAGGTAGGAAGAGAAAGATAAACATGTTATTTCTGTTTATAAAAGCATAATCTATTTAATTATTGCGAGTTATAGTCAGCTTAAGAGAAAAGACAACTTAGGGGTTTCTATATATCCAGAAATAGGATATTAAAATATGAACAATATTCCTAACACAAGCTGCATTCATCCTTCATCATTTAGTCCTACATAATTAATTCTTTTTCCACTGCAACGTGGAATAGCCATCTCATGAACCCATCTGCTTTTTGACTAATGTCCTGGAAATTCTGACTCAGTTCATTTGTCTCTACAATTGTTTAAGTGAGGCTTTCAGAAGCTTGTACCCAAAAGTACCGGCAAAGTTCCTTTCCACAGGGCCCTGAGACAGTCTCCTGTTGAAGAAAACTGCTCAGGCATAACCTGAGTGGTACAGGCTAGACCACTCACAGAAGAATTAGAGTAATACAAGATTTACTGTCGGTGACAAAAAACTCAAAATGATTGTAGTTACTTTATTACTGATCATGTTCAAAAGTGAAAGATCTGGGGGCACGTGGCTGGTTCCGTTCAGTTCAGGCAACTCCTGACCTCAGAATCCTGAGTTTGAGCCCAGAGTTGCGCATAGAGCTTACTTAGAAACACCACTCAGAAGTGAAAGATCTGATGAAAGTTCATTACAAGAATAATGTAGCTAAAAAATTGGGATGTTACTGTGGTGTGCAAAACAAAGTCAATCCGAGACAAGTTTTAGATAAAGTAACTGTAAACATAAAGATTCATCCTATTTTCAAAGAACAGTAGATAGTGCATCTTTTAAAAACGGATGAACATAACCTTTACAGAGAAAAATATCTTCAGATATAACATGGAATAATCCTGAGACATAATATACAATGGGCATTAACCACATAATTAGAATGTACCAGGAATATATTGATAGTATCAAGCAAAGAGATTCAGTAAGTCTGAAATAGGTCCTAAGTCTCTGTATATCAATAGAACTCTATAGGTCAGTAATGTGAATCCTCACGTGAAAATCTCTGGCCTGGATGCTAGATTCAAATTAAAGAAGTAAAGTTGTTACCAAATTAACATTTAAAAAATAAATTATGACTAATAAGTACTACACTGTTTTTGTCTAAGATTATGCAAAGTAACACACAGACTTTCAGTAATAGAAGCATACCACAGATGGTGAGGGCACTGACAATTCTCTAGGAGCTTCCCATATAGCATCTCATTTCTAATTTTTTTTAAAGATTCTATCCATTTACTTGACAGAAAGAGAGAAAGAGATCACAAGCAGGCAGAGAGGCAGGCACAGAGAGAGGGGGAATCAGGCTCTCTGCCAAGCAGAGAGCCCGACGCAGGGCTCAATCCCAGAACCCTGAGCTCATGACCCGAGCGGAAGGCAGATGCTTAACCCACTAAGCCACCCAGGTGCCCCTATTTCTAAATACTTATACTAGCAACATTTTACCCATATGGATTTAACCTAGGGAAAGTTAGGTATCTTTACTGATTTGGCAATGTTTTTCATGCAACTCATCAATGGTAACATACCAAATAAACCTAATTATTCCCAGCACCTCTCTTTTTACCAGGGAAAAGAACAAATCACTAGTGATTTTCTGGGGACCCTCTGGGAAATCTTAAAGACAGACTTAAGAGTAAATGAGACCATTTAGGATTCAATTTAGGAAAGGCAAAATAACAAAAATTTTCAGGAGAATTTGAACAGTGGTTAAGATAGGATCCTGGGTTACTGAGAGTAATAAGTGGCTACCAATGTAATCAAAATGACAGTAATAAAATAAAAAAGTAAACATAGGAGATACCATGATGATAAACAAACTAAATTTAGCTCTTGCAAAAGTGAAAGTCTCTGTTCTCTTAAATAATCACAGATATGACAAAGTCAACATAAAGCATAGGAAATTATTCTTATAATACAGAGAATCTTTGTTCTCTGGACAGATGACACAAAAGCTATTAGTAAATTTACAAACTCTTACAGAGGCAGACCAATAACCTCAGAAAATTTTGTCATCTTAATTGAGAAAAAAATGAATTCTAGTTTTCATCAGCACAATTGATGCTTAAAACTTTTTAAAATATATATGTGTGTGTGTGTGTGTGTGCGCGCGTGCGCACGCATGCATATATATATATATATATATATATATATATATATATAGGCAGATAGATAGACATTTTTATTTATTTATTTATTTGAAAGAGAGAAAGTGGGAGAGAGACCAGGAGCAGGGGAAGGGTCAAAGGGAGAAGCTGACTTCCCATTAAGCAGGGAGCCTGATGCAGGACTTGATCCCAGGACCCTGGGATCATGACCTGAGCTGAAGGCAGCGGCTTAACCCACTGAGCCACCCAGGCGCCCTCCTATTTCTTATTCTTGAAGAACTAATTATTTTATTTTAGGACAAATTGCTGTCTCTCTTCTCTCTTTCTCTCTCTTTAAAAAACATGTCTCTTTCGGTACAGTTTCTCAAAGTGACAAAAAATAAATTTATTAACAGACCCAAAGATACAGCCTCTCTGCATCCTATGGGAAACTTCAGAATATTCAATTCCGAAAGTGTTTATTTACCTCCAAGCCAATTGGAATAGAGCTCTTTTAAGAGATTTTATGATCTAATTTGGTAATACCATCTGAATATAGGAATATATTATAAAATCGCAGACACATATACATATGGATACAGATAGACAGTTTATAGATTCAAATTTAAAATTTCACATAAACACAGAAATACAAAATTCACTGCTTCATATCAAAGAGCTGTTCTCTTCATTGATTTGATCTAAAAACAGACAAACTGACAAACAGAAAAGAGTAACAAGATGGATTATCTGTCATTTCTCACCCATCAGAGACAAGATATCTATAAACCATTGATCCATTTGCAGAAATCACAAAGGTCAGATCATAAAACTGTGTGAAGCTGGCGTTAGAAATCACTGAGTCCAGGTATCCCCTACCTCCTGAAAGCTGGCGTTATGCCACATCACTTTTATGAAGGACCTACATTAGAACAGTACCGGCTTTTTCCACAAAAGTGAAAATCCTCTTCAGATTTCTTCCATTAGTAAAAACAGGTACTAATGTTAACTCTTTCATAAAAGCAAAGTGACATAACTCAAACTTTTGGAAAGTCGCCCTGTTCTTTGTTTTATGCCATTTCTGTTTACAAAACTTTTCATACGAGCACTCTACTTTCTAATGGTGGGGGAAAACTGTACTCCAAAAGAATCAAAACCAACTTCATGCAGTACTATCAATGGACAAGAGTCTGGAACACGGGACCAGGAGTCAGATGTACCAATGGGTTCCCCAGTCACCAGTCAGGAATGGAGCACAGGGTGTCAACACAGAGGATGATTACTTGCGTGGAATAAATGAGATTCTGAAGGAGCGCCCAACCGGGGTCAACGCTCCATACTGTCAGAGACGAAAAGTACCAGACCATGGAGGAGGTGAGTTTCTTCAGGCTGTTGCGATAAGGAGAAAATCTGTTAATGAGTAATCCCAAAGAAAATGAAGAAGATCTGGGGTTTTATAAAACCAGGAAAATAAAGGAATTGTGAGGGAGAGTGGAGGTGGGTATGATGATCAAAGTCATATTGGGAAGGGAGGGGTTCTCTGCCTTTAGGGGCTTTCTGAAACACAAAAGGTGGGACATTTCAGAAAACAAAAGGATAGGAAGTTTTCTTAACCCTTGTAGTTTTCCCAGCAAAGAGAGCTCAGGTAAAGATGTTGTTTGTTTGTTTTTTAAGATTTTATTTATTTGAGAGAGAGAGAGAGAGCATGAGCAGGAGTGGCAGAGGGTGAAGCCAACTCCCTACTTAGTGGAGAGCCTGACTTGGGGCTCCACCCCAGGACCCTGGGATCATGACCTGAGCCAAAGGCAGATGCTTAGCTGACTGAGCCACCAGAGCGTCCCTAGGGCTCAGGTGAAGTTTAACGTTCTGAGAGCTTATCAAGCGCATGGGAGTAAGCCAGGACTAGGTTTGTTACTTAAGGGGCTTTGACTCGGGCATCTCACCACAGTGATCACTGCAATCCATTGTACGATGCATCCTCGGATTTTTTTTTTTTTTTTTTTACACTAATGTTTAAAGGTGATTCATCTTCTGAAACAGAACTTCAGACTGAGTCTGTGGCAATCCTGCTCATGCTCCAGGCCCTTCGTCCGAAAGCCTCCACAAACACTGCTGCAGCTTCAGGGCCCCAAGAGTCAGGTGGGGAAGGTGAGGTGAGAGACAGCCAAGGACAGGGTGAGGAGGGCCCTTTGGGAGAACCTAGGCTCCAGAATTAGGAGTGTGATGCTGTCTGGCTGAGGGCCTGAGCCTTGGGGCCAAACTCTCCGGGTTTGGATGCAGATTTTGCCTCTTACTGACTCTGTGATCTTGAGCGAGTTACTTAACCTCGGTTTTCTTCCATTGTAAAATGATACTCATAGCATCTGCTTCCAAGGAATTCTGTGATTTAATAAAAATAAAGCACCCGGAATTGTGTCTGCAACATAGAATTAGCTATGCCGACTACCAGAACTTTGACGGCTGCTGTCACTCATCTACCTTCCTTGGCTCAGTATTGCTCTCTGGAGCATTGTCATGTTGCTGATACTCCCCTCTAGCCGTGGCTCATTGGCCCCAGTCCCGGTGGATTTAGGGCTAGAATGGTAGCTAAGGGCTCCACTTGATATCACGTGTGCATAGCTTTTTAGGCAACAGCTCCTGGAGTCAACTGATCAAATCCAATAGGGAGGTTTTGGAGGTTGGGCTGTGGGTTAATTCCTGCCACACCACCTTTTTCTGTGAAACAAAGCTTGACTGAGGGTTTGTACTCTATGGCCCCAGGAAGGTTCTCTTCCCATCAGTATCTACCCAGTGCCCCTGTTTAAACTTCTGCTACAGCGAAAGTGGGGAATTCAAGTGAAATGGGCAGGAAGAAGCCCCCAGGGCCTAAACATCTGAGGTTTGCAATGCAAAGAAAGTCATAAAGCAAAAGCAAGACGTTCAGTATGTTTATCCAAATATGTAGCCGGTTTCATCAAAAGAGGGCAATCCAAGGAAAAGCAGCCTCTCGGCCTTCTCCTAAGGATGGACCCACAAAAGGAGATTTTAGGATTCTTGTCTGACACAGAGATTGTTCCAAACTTCATTAGCAATGCCAACTTGATTTGCTTCTAGTTGCCAACCCCAAGGGAGCTGGTGAATTATTCCAGAGCATAAGGTTTCTCAGATTACTGTGCAAGTGCCTGCTGGTACAGACGAGGAGGGCCTCTAGCATGGTTCAAAGCCAGTTCTGTCCCCCATTTCACTCCAGAATGGCACTGCTGGGGCGTGGAGCCTGGATGGAGAGAAGGTCAGCAGGGACCACCACTATCTTTTGAAGTCATGCAAGCAAAATACCCATTCCATTCTTTCCCTATTACTGACAGAATTGCAAATTGTAGCCGGAAACATTAGGGTGAAATAGACACACACACATGCACACACACACACCCTGCCCCCCAGCTCCTGCAGCTGCATGGAGGACAAAGAGAAACAGAAACTGAACGCCCACAGCAGAAATGTCCGTAGAAAAATGCCTATTTCCAAATTAATTTGGGTAGCATCACCATTTGCTTTACTGCTGTGTCAAGCCTTGCTTCCAGGGGCAGAAATGTTTTACACAAATAGATTGTTAGTCGTACAGGGAGTTGAAGTTTACTCAATCACTCTGAGAGCCACGGTTTCACAGCATTTGACCATGACCCAGTGTAAGAAATACACTTTCTATTATGACCCAATGCACACATTCATAACAGAAGCTAGATTTCCGTGATATACAAACTCCCACCATGGCTCATTACTAGCTATCAACCTGATGTCACCGAGCCACTGAACACGGAGCCGGGAAGAGATGCACACAATCCACTGTCGGCACACACCTGCCACATGCCCACAACGGCAACAACGTCAATGCGTGCAGCAGGGACAGTGGAACTGTGTTGCAGAAAACCATTTTGAAAAACCTTTCGAATTTGCAAAATTGGTAAAAACAAAGAAAAGCATCAGTGTGCAATATCTGAAGGTGTTCTTTACAGAATATTCTGGTCTTTGGAAGCCTTTCTCAGGAAGGATGAAGGGCTCCCTCATTATTTAAACTTCTGTGGAGGATGTTCCAAGAAAGATGATCCCTCTATTGTAAATCATCACCTTCTCCAATTTTTCTCTGGTCCCACTTTGCTCCAGCCCAGACTGTTTCTTTGGACGCAGTTTTAACAAAGCCCTAAAAAAATAAGTTTGATACACTATAAAATGAAGAGTGTGTACGTGTGTGTTAAAATTCACATGACTCTAGGTATTCTGAACGATTGTGGCCATTGTTTGTTTTTCTGTAGGCCTTAAAGGTGTTGTGCGAATAAAAGAATTATATTGCTGCTTAATAAACCACCCTAAAACTCAGTGGCATTCAAGAATAAGCATTCATTAGGTCAGCTGTGGGGACGATCTGCTCCTACCTGGATTTACTCTTTTGTCTGTGGAGCAGCTGGGGGCTCCACTCTAAGCTAGGTGTCTGTGGGGTGGCTTTTCTCCACCTCTCCCTCACCCATCTTGTGGGGTCACTGAACTGGACTGATAGAAACACTCCTTCTCATGGGAATGGCAATGGCTCAAAAGACAGGAGGAAATTTGGAACCCTTTGAAGGAATCACATTTGCCTCTTGTCTATTAGCCAAATCAAGTCACAGGGCCAACCTCAGAGCTCAAGGGTAAGGAGAACACTCCACCCACAGAGAGAGGGTGCTGCAAAATGACATGCTAAGGGGCATGGTTCCAAGGAGACGTGAAGAATTGGGGCCATTGGTAAGCTGAATAATGCATGCCAAAGATGTCACTTCCTAATCTCTGGAACCTGCAATTATTACCTTATAATGCAAAAGGGACTTTTCACATGTAATTGAAGTAAGGGTTTTAAGATGAAGAGATGATCTTAGACTTTGGAGTAGGTCCAATATAACCAAGGGGTCCTTCTAAGAGAAAGGCAGAGGATTAGAATTAGGAGAAGGATATGGGAAGTAAAAGGAGAAAAGGTGATATTATAGGGGGTCATGAGCCAAGGACAGAAGACAGCCTCCAGAAGCTGGGAAAAGTAAGGAAACAGAATGTCCTCCAAAGGCTCCAGAAGGAATGCTGCCCTGCCAGCACCTCGATTTTAGACTTGTGACCTCCAAACTGTAAGAGAATAAATTTATGTTATTTTAAGCCACTAAGTTTGTGATAATTTTTTTATAGTGGCAAATGAAAACCAGTAGGGATTTTGGTATCAGACTGGGAGGTGCTGCTATGACAAAACCTAAAAATGTGGCTGTGCTTTTGGCCTTGGGAGCACGATCTGAACTTTGGAAGTTTGAAAAACACTTGAACAGACTTTTAGTAGAAATATGGATATTAAAGACTCTGATAGGGAGGGCTCAGGAGGAAATGAGCAATATGTTGTGGCAAATGAGAAGTAAGGAGATTCTTGTCAGATAGTGGCCAAAAGGTTAGCTAAATTGTGTCCTATATTTATGTGGAAAGAATTTGTTAGTAATGAACTTGGACATTTAACTAGGATATTTCTAAGTAAAATGTTGAAGCTGTAACCTGGCTGAATCTTATTGTTTGTAGTAAAATACAAGAAGAAAGAGATACGTTGAGAAAAGAAATATTAAGAAAATGAAACCAGGAATTAGTGACTTTGGAAATTCTCAGCTATTCAAACTGCATAAAAGACCAAAATTAGGAGATTTACCATCAGGAAAGAAAGCCTGAGAAGATAGCTGAGTGTGTGGCTGGACAATCTTTTGCTAGTGCCTGGGAAGAAATAAAATGTCACCGTATTCTATCACACAGAGGGTTCTTTGAAGAGATTAATCTTGTGACTCACGGATTTCCCTAGCCATCTCATGGGCCTCTCCAGGAAGAATCTATAGAGGAGTCTTTCATCTAATGGAGAGGATCTCTGTAACATACATGGGAGACCGACAAGGTTCTTGATGATGTGATATAAGAAATGTTGCTATCTTGCACCAAAAGGGACACAGTGGGGGGACAAAGTAAAAAGAGACTGCTGGACTCCCCAGATTCCAAAGACAGGAAACAGGTGGATAAATCTACTTGGGTAAAAACATTCTACTCTTCATTAAAAAAAAGAATGACTCAGGATAAACTCTTGGCTTCAGGGATTGGAGCCAAAAGCCACAGAAGTTTAATCACAGACCTTGAAATGGTTTTCACAGGCAGATTTCAAAATTGCTTGGCAGAGGTGACTTCTTCCTTTCCTCTATTTTGTTCCTTTTTGAATGGGAATGTCTGTAACTGTTGTCCTGAGCCTGTCTTAGATTGTACTTGGGGAGCCAATAAATTGTTCACTGGCTTCACTGACCTGTAGGTGGAGAGGAACTTTACCCCAGAATAGATCATAACCAGAGCCTCACTCGTGCTTTATTTAGATGAAGTGATTTGGGATTTTTGATCTGATAATATTCAGAAAAATTTTGAACTTTGATTTGATGCTGTGATAGGTTGAGAATCTGGAGGACATTGGAATGTGGTGAATGTATTTTGATGCAGGATGGATGTGAATCTTTGGGGCTCAGAAGGTAGACGGCACTAAGCTGAATAAGGATCCTCCAAAGATGTTCATCTCTTAATTTCTGGAACCTGTGAATGACCCTCTATAAGGGAAAAGGGAATTTGTACCTGTCATTGTTAGGATCTTTAGATGAAGATATCCTGTATTTTCTAGGTGGGTCCTAAATATAATTGCAAGTGTCCTTATAAGAAAGATGCAAGAAGGTCAAAGCCAGGGAAAGATGATAGGATAACAGAAGCAAGAATTGGAGTGATGTAATGAGGGTCCAAGCATTGCCAGAGCCTCTAGAACCTAGAAGCAGCAAGGGACAGATTCTCCCTTAGACCATCCAGAAGGAACCAACTCTGTTGACAACTTGATTTTAGCCTCTTAATACTCATTGTGGACTTCTGATCTCCTGAACTGTAAGATAATACATTTGTATTATTTTAAGCCACTATGTGGTAATTTGTTGCAGCTGTAATTGGAATATATAGGACCAACATAGGACCATTAATACAATCTTATGTAGGAGTAAGCCTAGTTTCCCTGCTTTTACATACAATACCATCTTAAGCATTAGAATTATTTTTAAAATGTATACTATTATTTTAAAGATATTCACTTTGTGAACATTTTACATTCTCAAATGGGACTTGGCCTTATATTGAAACCAACTTATCTTCCAAGAGAAGCCATCTTTCCTTTAAAAATGAATGTCAATGAGTAACAGGAATCTGAAACACAGAAACATATAAGCAACTATAAACACAATTAAAAAATTAAAGTAAAAATATATATGTGATGGAACAAAAATTATTCATGTAGGAGCTTTGGGAGTCACCGAAGGGAATTTTGCAATTACAAGTGCCCTCTCCTCGCTCTTCACTGTTGCTGATTAGAAGCCAGGAAGTCTACATTATAAAGGTAGAAGCAGTGGGAAAGGAGCAAGAAGAAAAGAGAGAGGAAAATAATTGGAGGTCTATGGAGCAAGATGTCCCAGAGAACTCTATGCTGTGATCAAAGTAGATAGAATGAGATAGGGGATTTTTTTCTTAATGTATTTCTGTAAATGATATAAATGGATCCCTTCTGAAATTTTCAGAAAAGACAGAATACTGATATATACAATTTTCGGATTTCTTCTGACTGTTGGAAGGAAGATACATAGTACATATCTGTAATGTTATTTTGGATCCTTCTTGAAGAGTTCCTTTATCATTGAGGAATACGTTAGATTTTAAGTGTTAGGAAAAGGGACCAACAATATCTTAACAAGTAGGGATTTGTTTCCCTCATGTAAGAGGAAGCCTGGAAGCGCATGGTTGTGGGTATGGTCCTTCAAGGACCCAAGCTCTTTTTATATTTATGTACTGATCATCTGAGTGGCTTTTACACTTAGGTTTATACTCTATGTTTAAATGATGGCTGCTGCATCTCCAGACATTATGACCTCATTCAAAGCCAAAAAGTACAAGGGCGGCCAGGGTGAAGACCCATCTCTTCCTACATCTCTATTACAAGGAAACAAGTCATCTTTTTCAGCATCCCTCAGCACACTTTTCCTTAGATCTCATTGGCCAGAACTGGGTCATTGATTGCCCGAACACCCAGCATTGTAGACAGGAGAACCCAAGACTGATGTGGTGTGTAGTAAAGAAAATGGGATGGGGGATGGCTTTTGGATGGCTGACCATTGGGTTTTGCTGCAAATGTCTAGTCTCTCTCTCATTCAAGGGGCTCTTGGTTGATGGTCAACCGATTTGAGAACTAAGTAACGGCTACAGCTCTCTGTCATGAGGACCGACCTCCAGATAAAAGCCATAGCACTGCTCTTCAAAAATCCGGGCATTCGCCTCACCAGTGGGCTTCTCAGTGCTGAGGCAAGTATGTGTCTTCTGGGCTGTCTTGGAGAACTTATTAGAATGGATAAGTAGGTCACACCTGTTAAATCTTTTATATCATTCCCTAAGTGCTTGGATTGCTTTCTCTATGTAATATCAAGGTATTTCTGGCATCTTCCCTTCTTAAGAAGAACTTCAGCATAGATCTGAAAAGCCCAGTCTCTAGAAGCTGGCTAACTGCTTTGAATCTCAGCTTTACCACTTACAAGCTGCACATGGGAAATTGTCGCACCTCCAAATGCCTCAGTTTCTGCTTTTATAGGTGGAGATGATAATACTTATCTCAATATTAGTCTTAGAATTAAATAACTTGATATATGATAGTATTTCAAACAGTGCTTGGCCCCTGGTAAGAGCTACATGAGTGCCTGCTAGCAGTATTATTTATGCTGGGCCCCCCCTAAGTCTGGACTTTAGCACCAACTGAGCGTATGTTTAAGACTACCCCAACCCCTAACGTGAACCCACTGAGCACTGCTGCTTCCCTCTCAGTACATTCAGCCCAGTCTAAAGCTGTGTTCTTCTTTCTTTACTCTAGAATTCTCGGAATATCTCACCACACATATTCCCCAGATTTTTGCTTTTCCAAGACAGTCAAATGTCAAAACTCTGTGTGATGGTTCAGTCTTTTTTGGGGTTTATCTTTTCAGTTGGTCTCTTGAGATGTGCTAGGAACCTCATCATGGCCTCCATTTGGTAAGGGAAACCAGCACAGAGCTCGAGGGCCATGGGGTACATTCAGTCATCTGGATTTTCTCCCGTGTCTCCATCTGGTCCTCAGGGTCCTACTCTGTTCTAATCAATGTCCTTGCTTTCAAATAAGGGTGCTTAGGCTGTGCATCTAAGTGATTTTATAATTCAGTGACCTACAAGATCAAATTTTGTTTTTTGTTTTCACCTATCTTGACTGTTAGCTGTTAGAAAAAAGAAATCTTGTTAGTATTCTTCCTGCATTTGACTATCTTAAAAATCACAGAAAAATCCTTAGTGTATATGTCCTTTGAGCTGAGAATTTAGGAATTTGAGCTGAGTAATTAGGAGTTAGAGCTCATTGTTCTCTTTCTTTAAGCTGTCCAACTCCATAAAACAACAGAAACAACCATCTTACTTATATTCCTTACATTCCTCAGCTGCTACTTGGTTTCCCCAACATCGATTTCAATGGGTACTTCATCCTAGGTGAGCACAGTGATAATTGAATTAAACCACCTCACTACTCTATGCTATAAGCTGCCTGCATGAAAACCCTTTAAACCAGTTGGATTTTCAGCCCTCAGGCCCACTCAAACTAGACAACTCATCCTTCTGTTTTCCTGAAGGTTGGTGTCTGTTGGTTCTTGGTTCTAATGTCTGTGTCAATCAGGCTACTTAACTATAAGCAACAGAAAGTTACTCTACTTGATTTAAGGAGAAAAGGAATTTATCTCAAGGAAAGCTTAGAGTCAGGCTCAGGGGTACCTGCATTTAGAAACAAATCCTCAATCAACTCATAAAACTGGTTGGGTGAAGACACTGTTACCTCTATCACCATATACCAGATATGTCAGCTTCTAAAGATTTTATTTTTTTTATCAACTTGAGAAAGAAGTATGCATGTCTGCATGAGTTGGGTATGCATGGGGAAGGGTGGGGGAAGGGTGGGGGGAGGGTGGGGGGAGGGGGAAAGGCAGAAGGAGAACAAGACTCTCTGCTCAGCAGGGAGCTCTTCTTGGGGACTCAGGACCCTGCGATCATGACCTAAGCTGAAGGCAGATGCTCAACCCCAACTGACTGAGGTCCCCAGGTGCCCCTAGGCATGCCAACTTCTAGTGGCAGTGTCTTGGCATCAGTAACTCGTGCCACTGCTAGCGGCACCATCCTAAAAACTTGATCAATTACCTTTACCATTGGAGGCTTTGCCTTCTATGGGATTACATAGGACATAATTCCCAAGCTGTTAAAGATAGTTCAGGTCCTGAACAGGGGGGGAAATATATATATGTGTGTGTGTATATATATATATATACACACACACATACACACACATATATGTGTGTGTGTGTATATATATATATATTAATTTTTATTTCATTACACACATAATTGTTACTTTGTTGCTTCTAATTTTCATACAACTTGAATAGGTTAAGAAATGTGGTATGTGTTTAGTACCTTAAATATCCCTTTTAATTTTTAGAGTACTCTTCAGAGTGATTTCTGCCCTGATCTTAATTTCTTCCTGGTTTCCTGGGGAGGGCAAAAGAGTATAATGGAAAGATTTGTGGGCTCTGAAGTTGGGAAAACCGGATTCGATCCTGACTCTGACCCTAACCTACAGTGCCTGTAGGTGGGCATATTACATAACTTTTCCAAGTCTTAGCTGCTTCTTCTTTAAAATGGGTATAGCAAATCTGTTCTATGAGTTGTTATGAGGATCAGTAAAATTCACATAGAGCTTAGTAAGAGATGTTGAGAAGCAATGGACTTGCTTGTGTGGATAGAGTTGTGTTTTCTACATTTATAATTGGGCAATCATCAAAAGTATGTTACACAGAACAAATATATGGAAAGAAGTAGAGCAGACTTAGCAATACCAACAGACACTACTGCATTGTTCTGAAGTAATCCCAAATATCTTCCTTTTTTTTTTAACCTAATATCGCTTGTTCACAAGTGGTAGAAATGCTAAAAATCAATCATTATTCATCAGGTAAACATGATCTTGACCATCAGCAACCAGGACTTGCACTATTAAAATCCCACTATGTTATTTTCTTCCTCTCTAAGTTTTTAATGAATTCTCTCTTGAGAGGACATTATGAAATATACAACTCCATCCTAGAAAACATCTTTATGTCTAAAAGCAATGTCCTTTAGTAATTATTAATGTAAATTATAATCTTAACTTCATAAGAAAAACAATGGAGATAATATTAATTTCCTTCAAAGGCATTGTAAGTATATTACTTATACAAGTAAATAAAATATATAATATAAATGTATTTTTATCATATAAATACATATAATGTGCGTACATATGAATATTACACCATCACACTTTCTCTATATACACATAAATTTAACAAGATCTTGAAATAATAACCATATGTAATATGCTCTATAGCAGTGGATCCATGATGTTTAAATGATTGATGTCTTTTAGAACTCTCTAGGTAACCAGGTGGCACAGTTATTAACCACCTGCTGAAACTTGGCTTTAAAGCAAATCTATTAGGATTAGAATCTGTACCATCTCTATCCAAAGCACAGAAAGTCTTGGCCACCAGATGTCACTATTCTTCTGTCTCCCTCCCCATACACTAAGAGCTGTGAGACCTTATTTTCTAACAAGGGACTGAGGAAAATGCGCGCCTCCCCACATTCCTGGGATTTCACTAAAAGGTCTTATTAAGAGGAATAGTCCTGCCCTTGCAGATTTCCTCCGCTCTCTTAAATAGCACCTGGATGATTTCTGACAGCCGAGGATCCAAGCAGCTGAAAATCTGGGACTCCTTAGGTCAAAAAATGTTAGAGCCATTTCCCTGAGCTTGAAGTTAAAGGCAGGACTGGCCTAATGGGCCTTGAGCCAGAGAAGCCCAGTGCAGGACAGGCCCTGAGGTGTGTTCTACCCAGATCCTGGAGTCAGCAGACCTCCCTAACCCTTGGGTAGCCCTGAGTACTTATTTACAAAATGAGAAATTTGGGCTAAGTCATTTCCAGGGTCTAAAAATTCCACGATCTTCAGTTTTTAAATGCTTCTGTGGAGGAGTGTGGGCAGCAGAGTGGGGTGATCTAAATTCCAGACAGAAGACCCCAGGGAGGAGTGAAATAGGGGCATAATTCTCATATAGTAATCTGATGTAGTGACTGGTTACAGGGCCTGAAACATGCTGGGATTATGAACCTTGTCATCTTGATCTCTGAGGTGATCCACCAGGTCATTCTCCCTCCATTCTAGATCCTGCTTAACAATGACCTATAATGTTCCGATGTACATGTGCGACCATATCTCCGGGGGCTCGATTGGATTTAATACGTCCTGTCAACCAACGTTTGTGGTACCTTCAGGGCATGAGATGTGATTTATTTCGTTGTGAATTTACAATAGTACAGTGTTCAGCTAGCTCATCCAGCGTGTGCATAGAATCCAATGCGGAAGGGAGAAAAAGAAAGAGAATGGAATTTATTTATTGAGGGCCTAGCATATGCTAAGTATACCTAAGTACTTTACATATGCTTTCTTTCATCTTCAAAGTAGGCTCCTGAAGCAGTATTATGCTCACAGATAAAGAGGCTGAATTCAAATGGTTAAGTGACTTGTCCAAGGTCACAAAAACCAAGTAGTAGACTTGGCTACCTAGAACACATTCCATGAAAAAGGAAACTGAAACTCAGGGCACTTATTAAAGTTGTATGCTCCTGTAAATGGGTGAGCCCCCAGTCTTCCCTGACTGGGCTTCGCTGCTAGAAGTCCCCTGGTGCTTCGAGGCCCTTGGAGTGCACCACTCTGGAGGATGCTTTGTCATATAAGCATTGGCACACTATCCCCTACCTTGCTGGAATATTATTTATGGTTGTGATTAACCTGTCTCCCTTGCTCCTTTCTCCCTTTGGGCTGCAGAATTGAAAGGTTGCTAGAAGTCCTCTCCGACAGAGTTGAGAGTTTGCAGACAGCCCCTGAGAAGCTGGGGCGTTCCGAATTGGCTGAGCGCTCGGCCTGGGAGGGCGGGGAGTTTGCCGAACGTCCCTGGCCAGAATCCCTGCCTTCAAGAGCCGAGAGCCCAGAAGCGGTGAGAAGTTAAAGACGCTGGGCTGGGGGTGTTAGGGGAAATTACGGACAGACCCCCGCCCCTCTAGCCTGAGCCCGCGAAGAGCGTAGCTACCGCGTCCGGGTTCTGTGTGGACGCGCCGCGCGCGGCCCCGCCAGGGCTGGGAGTTTGCAGACCGTCCCTGCCGCGGCCCGCTCGGCGGCGGCCCTGCGGCTCCCGCGGCAGCCGCGGCGGCCCCGGGCGCGATCCAGCCCAGGTAGCCGGGCCACAGGCTCGGGGCGCCGCGACCCCGTGCCCTGCCGCGTCGTGGGCCCCGCGGGGACAGCGGCTGGCGGGCGCTCCCTGCTGCTATTGCTGCTGTTCAACACGGAGGTGAGAGCCACTGGGTCGGGGCGGTCGCGTCGGGCTCGCCATCCCCGCGGGGAGATGCAAGCAGAGGGGACCGCGGAGGGCGCGGGGAACTGGGCGCGGGCGGGGAGAGCCTGCACCGAGGGCGGCGCGGCCGGTGGTTCGCCTGCCGCCTGCGTGGGTGCCCTGGCTGCGACCGCTCTGCGGGACCCGGGAGTGCAGCGGGGGACGCGCCTTGAGGCGCCCACCTGCCTGGGGCAGCCCTCTCCAGGGGAGACAGCAGGCCCCCAGCGCCCTTGGGGAAGAGGCTTGTGGGCTTTTCAAAGGACTGTCCAGAGGAGGCTTTGGTGGCGCGGACTGTAGGCGAGCTGCCGGGAATGGCAGATGGGCGCTCGGACCGCGGAGGAGCCTGGTGGGGTCACGTTGCGGGTGTGGGCCGGGCTGGGGTCCCGGGAACCGGGGCGCGCAGGGCGGGCTCAGCCAACGGCCAGTGGGGAGGAAGAAGAAGGGAGGCTGGCCCGGGGCCCAGAAGAGGAGGGATGCGGCGGAGCGACGCTCCGAGCTGGGGAACCGGGAAGCCCGGGGGAACCCCCCCTCCCTTTGGGGCCGGTCGCCGGCCCGCGACCCGGTCAGGGCGCTCCTCGAGTCTGCCCGGCCGGAGAGGCTGCGGGGAGCGCAGAGCCCACACCCGCGCGCACACACTCCCCGAGAGCATGCTCAGTGCAGCCCTGGGAACTTCCTGCCGAGTCGCGAGCCGCCCGGCCCCCTCCCGGCCCCCTCTGGTTCCCCCTCCCGGTCCACCGCGTGCTAAGTTGGGGTGACCCAGAGCGCGGGTGGGGGGCGCGGCGCCCGCCTGTCGCTGTTTCGTGCCCCTGGCCCCTGCCTCGCTTTTGCTCAGATCCCAGCGCTGCTGGCGCCGACCGCCCCCGCGGCTGGGAACGGGGGTGTGGATGTCATCCCCCGCTCCCCGAGGCCAGGTCCGAGGCAGGGAGGCCAGAGGCCTGGCGGTGCGGCCGCTTGCGTGGTGGACTCACTCCCTATGCACTCTCAGAGCGCACCGACCCCGCGCCGGGAGCAGACTGGGTGAAAGGGGGTGTGTGAGCTGGGGACGTTCGCGCACACTTGCTGTCACACACAAAGCCGTGGTTTCGTAGCTACCGCGCGGAAGAGGGAAGAGGTGGCGCTTGCATTGTCCAGCCTCGTTCGGAGCGCCAGCGGGTGCTCTGCTGGAAGTAGGCGATGCTTAAGGTTTTCGGAGATGCCGGCTCGAGGTCTAGGGCCCGGTGCTCCCGGTTCCGATTGCCAAGCCTGGCGCGGGGCAGACACTGTTGTTCGCTCCCGGCTCTGGCGGCCCAGTTAGAGAAGGTTGGGCACTTACAGAGCTGTGAAGTTGGGGAGGGGAAAGACGCGGTGTGTATGGGGTTCGGGTGGGATGGCCACAGGGTACCTGGAAACACTCAGATTTTAGTGTTTAGCGGCGGGATCTCATTGTAAAGACACACAAGTGGGAAGCTGGTGTCCCCGTCTGTGTTCATTGTCAGGACCCGAGGGACTTGGTTGGATTTTACTCGGAGAGCATCCCCGCTCCGCCCCCAACCACCACCATGTTATCAACTCTATCACGGGTATCTTGAGCCTTGATGAAGGGTCAGAACTGCCTTGTTTTTAATTCAAGAAATCAAAAAACAGTTTTTCATGATAGCCAAACCCATCACAGATCTGTCTTGATAAATGGATTTTCACCACCACCACCCACTTCCTTCTTTCCTACAAATTCTTTTGGTTGTTATTGTTCAAGGCTGAGATAAGCACCCTTAAGTTTGGCACTGCTAGGATTGGAGCGCAGCTCCATTTTCTGAAGGCCGTTTAGTTTTCTCCAGTTACCAACTTGCCATCTGGGTAGTCAGAGGGAAGTGGAGAGGCCCTGAAAAACAGAGTGATAGGGGAGGACGGAGAAGGTGACCGTTTTGCCCCCTTTAGGAGCTGGGACAAAAGGAGAAAGGACCTCCTGTGCCTGACACCTGACTCTGGCAGAGCTGGGTGCCAGGACTTAAGGGTTAGACTTTTCCTTTGGTCTCCACCTTTGTTCCAACTTGCCTGGGTTTGGGACACCTAGGCCTGGAGTTACTAGGAGAAAGGAGTCTGCTGTCCTGGTTTAGAGCCTTGTGGGGCTTGCCTCCACACACGCAGCTGCTGGTTGGGTTGGTATTTAGGCGGAGGGGGATGGCAAGAGGGCTGGGGGCCCTGCCCAAATCTGCCAATGGCATCTGTGCACCCCAGCCCCTCTGCCAAGCAGCGCATGGGCTTTTTGATCTCAGCAGCGCACATTTCAAGTGCTTTGTGTTTGAAGTGTGAATACAGTACATATATATGTTCACACATATGTATGTATATATACGTTTTTATAAAGAAGTATGTGCATATGCAGTGTTCTTTAGTAGCATCTTGGAGCTGGAAGGGACCTCTCAGGAGATCATAGGAATTCAGATTTTCTCCCTTCCCATTCAGTTTTCTCAGTTTAAAAATAACTAAAGCAGCCTTCTGCCCAGCTGGCCTTCAAACGCATTGAAATGCCAGAGTCCCCCTGTGATTCTAGTGGGGTGGGGGGGGGCTTTGGCTCCTCCCATGAGAAGTGTGACTCCTCAGGATCCCTTGTAGATGTCAGTCATTTAACACCACCTTTCCAGATCAAGTCACTGCAGTGTCACCCTCAGACTGATTTGGCAGGGGACAGACAGTGGCCAGGGTGCCCTGCAGAGAAGTCCAGAAAACTGCACGGAGCAGTCATCATAAGACTTGTGTTGGGAAGTTCATGTCCTTTCTCACTCCATGGTCATTCAGGCAGGTGGTTGCCCTGCTCCTTCCCAAGGGAGCTCTTTGCATGTCTTGGCCTCGTGGCTTTAGAAGGGTGGGCTGCTGGTGGGGTGAAGGGCTTCCTGTGTTGATCTTATTGTAGGAAATCTCAGGAAAGCATACACCGTTAGGAGCTTTGTCTCTGGGGGTTTGTTGTTGTGTATGGCAAAATCTGAGAAAGGGTCCTTGTGTCGGGTGAAGAGTTAACAGAATTTTGGCTGACAGAAGGTGTATGTGTTCCAGAATCCAGGTACTTAAAAAAAGACAGAGAGAGAGAGAGAGAAAATAATTTTATATTTGGGGTGGATGTTGTGTGGGTAACAGTTGAGAGGTTTGGGTCACAAATAAGTGTTGTGCTTGTCAGTGCAAGTTTTACTAGGCTGCCTTTAAAGTTCATAAGTACTTTGAAGTGTAGAGTCACTCTTAATAACCAGAAGATGGTTGTACTTTTTAATGTGTTGGAAATTGAGTAGAGATCCCCCCAGCCCTTCTTGACGTTTCTAGTCTTGGCCTTGGCCCCTATCCTATATGGCATCTGCTTTCAACATCACAAATCGGAGCCCCATGTGACCTCTCTGCCAGCCACAGGTGGGTTCATGGAGTAAGTTTGTCCCACAGCTGCCATGAACCATGCCCTGTGCTAGGGCTGAGGATAAAGATGTCCTTCTTCAAAATTACCTTTTGAACTTTTAATTTATCTGACCTTCTCTTTCTGTGTGTTAATGCAAACTACCAGTTCTTGGAAGGTCGCCAAGGTGGGTCCTTGTTTCTCAGGTGTGGAGAAACTTTAACTTTGTTCTCTCAGCTGGAAGCATGGGGACTTGTGCTCTGTTTGCTTCCTTGGGCTGTTTTATTTATTTGTTTTTTCACTGCTACAATTAAATTCATGTTTTCCCAACTTTGTCACATCTGGAAAGCTGTATGTGTTCGTGAGAGGGGTTGGAAGGATCACTTTATTTTTTCAAAATCCTAGAGCTCTCTTATCCAAATGCATAACCTTCTGGAAAGCGAACAGGAGCCTTTCCATCAAGGCCCTTTGTCCAGCCTGAAGAATCTGGACAGGCAAGGGGGGATACGCTGCCATGGCTGGGTTTGGTGGAGTTCTCCCTGTAAACTGTCCCTGCCACCCCCCACTCCTGCAGTTGAGGGCTGCTGGACCTAGGCCCCACCGGGATGGTTATCAAGGATGGCTAAGGAGTATTTCGCCACCCTGTTGCCCATGCCCTTAGGAGTAAGGTGTATCCAAGTACTTTATTATTTGTAAGAGTTAAATACTGGTGTTTGCATTTGATTTACTTAAAAAAAAAAAAAAGTTGGCCCTTCAAGGTTACCCCTAGAATAGATTAACAGCCTCGCTTTTTTTTTAATTTAATTTAATAATTTTTTTTCAGTGTTCCAACATTCATTGTTCATGCACCACACTGAGTGCTCCATACAATAGGAGCCCTCCTTAATACCCACCACCAGGCTCACCCATCCCCCCACACCCCTCCCCTCCAAAACTCTAAGTTTGTTTCTCAGAGTCCACAGTCTCTCACGGTTTGTGTCCCCTTCCCATTTACCCCAACTCACTTCTCTCCATCAGCCTCACTTCTGCATCCCACCCAGATTTTTGCAGCGGGCCCTGGAGGGAATGTGTGCCGCCCACCCACTCCTGTCTCAGCTGTACTCCTTAGTGTTGTAGCTCTGAGCACAGACGGCTTCTAAGTCCCGTCACACTGGTAAGATGCTTTTCGTAAGTATCCTCCATGGAACAGTCTTCCACTGTAATAGTGTTGGATCTCTTTTGTGTCTCAGTCCACTCATGAGAGTGTGTTGTGTTGATGATCATCACAGATATTATGTGTCCTTATGGAGAAATGTCAGGAGGTGGGCAGAACAATAGAGATGGGATGAAAAAATTTACCTTCTGTAATTGATCTGACTGCATATGCTTCTTTCCTATTTCTGTTACTACTCCCTATAGTGGGAAGGTGGACACTGTTGTCATTCCCAGTTTATATATGGGACGTCTGTGAGGTTGTGAAAACCTGACTGTGATCACACACAGCTAGCAAGTGACCAGGTGAGGATTTGAATGCAGGTGGTCTAGGTCCAGAGTCCATATTAGCTGAGCTGTGCTTAATTAAGGCTAGCAAGCTCATCCTGAAGCAGCCAGCACTTTCTTTCCAACCAAAGCCAAGAGGAGCCTTAGACACTCAGGAGTTGGAAAGCAGTTCGGGGAGATCCTTCTGAATTCCTTCTTGCAGAGAGCAAGAAGGGCTTACTTGAAGTCTCATCAGCCCGTGGACAGCAGTGACAAAGCTGGGTTTCAGTTCTGACCCTTGGTCTCACACGAACAATTGATAACAACTGATAACAGTTGTGTGCCCCTTTGTTTGTAGAAATGATTCAGGAAGCAAATGTGCTGGTCATTTGGCATCTGTCCCTCCCCCTCCAAGAACCCCCTGTGCCTCTGAGCTCACAACCAACTTCACCTTAGATCTGGTGGGGAGCAGATGGTGTGTCTGCATCTTTTCACCATCCACACACGGGACAATCTGAGCAACTTAAATGATGCCTTTGAGTGAGTTGTCCTCTTCTTCATGTCGGTAAGTTTGACATCTTAAGAATATAGTCTGGGATGGATTTTACATTTCACTCTTAAGTTTTCTCCCTGTGTGTATGTGTGTGTGTGTGTGTGTGTCTTAGGGCTCCTGACCCCACTCAACATTGATTTCCACTCTACAGGAGCATGGGGTAGGCAAGAAGTGACCTGGCAGTGGCCTCAAAGCTGTTTCTTAACAGTTCCAATAAAGGGCCAGTGAGGACACTCCCACAGTGTCTGTGGAATCCTGGAAAATATTCCTCTGACCACTGGGACCACCATACTTCATGGAATCTTCCAGTTGGGTGTGACAGCAAACACCATCTGCTTTCATTTTACTCCTTCCATATGACCATTACATGGGGTCTACCAGGGCTCCTGCCTGTTCCTGATTCTGAACATTTCTAGTTAACAAATAGTCCATAGCTGCTCATGGAGTTAGAAGTCTAGTCCTGGTCAGGGCCCACCAGGAAGAGTTCAGCTCAGTTGGGAAGCAGTATGCAAATGAAGAAAACATTAATTCAGCCCACGTGACCACTTTGGGTCTCAGTTCTTATGTTGAAAAGTAAGAGGAGATTGAATGAGCGCCAATGTTCTGTTCAGTCCTGACGTATAATCCTCTACATATGGCAAAGGAGGTATGGAATAAAGAAAGAAAATTCCCTTACTGGATAAAAAAAGATTGAGGGAAAACTCAAGTTGTTTTTGCCTTTGCTGGTTGACTCCCCTCAGTACACCGTTGAGATGCTTATGGAAGAAGCACCAACCCTTTATTATCACTATTCTTTAGGGATGTTTATTTTTGTATATTTAGAAATAAAAGGCCTTGGTCCCTACTTCTCAGCCTAGAAATAACCCGTTTTGCCTAGTGAAGTTGTTTTTTCCTTTGGGGGAATTGAGAATCAAAGAGCAGAAAATGACTGGGCTCCCGGAGTTCTGTGGTTCTGTGTGGCATAGTGCCGTGGGGGAAAGTGGCTAACGATCTACCCCGCTGCAAGCTGGGCCAAATGCTGTGCACATACCTTCATTACCGCTTCTCTGAGAAACAACTACGTTCAAAGAACAGGGAGTTTGATATCAATCTCCTTGCAGCTGCTTTTTTTTTTTTTCCCTTAACCATCTGTTATTTTCAGTTCCGATTTTTTTATTTACTAGTGCTCATGCCAATGAGTTTTCTAAATGACCGACTCTTTCTCTCACGCATGGTGTTTAGGAGAGCACTATCTCTGCCTTATGCAAAGAATGATGTTTCTGTGTCTCTTCGGTGCGTTTCTTTGTACTTCTGTCCTTCCATAGGACTTCCCTCGCCCCCACTCTTCTCATTTTTCAGAGCCACCAGGGTTAGTGGAGCACTAAGAAGGGATGGGGAGGGGAAGGGCCTCATTATGTGACATTATGGGATGATTTTTCATCATCCATTATTTGGGATGTACAGATTTAATTTTCTTGGGTGAATGTTATCATTTTCTATAGAGTCACCATTCTTTATTTGCTTTTTTCCCCCTGTCCAATAAGCTTCAGAAAGGGAAAGTTGTTTTTTTTTCCCCTAGGTTGGTTAAAAAGAACAATACAGGGGTGCCTGGGTGGCTCAGTGGGTTAAAGCCTCTGCCTTCAGCTCAGGTCATGATCCCAGTGTCCTGGGATCGAGCCCCGCATCGGGCTCTCTGCTCAGCAGGGAGCCTGCTTCCTCCTCTCTCTCTGCCTGCTTCTCTGCCTACTTGTGATCTCTATCTGTCAAATGAATAAATAAAAAAATCTTTAAAAAAAAAAAGAACAATACATCTGACCCCTCTCAAAGGAGTACGGATCTCTAGAAAGCGCGACTGGAAGCTCCATTGCCTGGCACAGAGCATGTGCGCATGACCAGTCACATGACCAATGAGGCAGCCGGGCATCATGGGTAAACTGCCGCCATGGCAGGCCAGCCTCTGCAGTTAGCTGGCTGTCTTCATGCGGGTCAACTTGGTGTTCCATGAGTTTGGTTCCTCATGTGTCAAATGAGGCATCTCTTAGCTTCTTCTACATCAGTGGGATTCTTCTGGTGTGCCTTCTTGGCTGAGCTTAGCCTTCTTACCCAGCTCTACTTTCTTTTATCTGTTCTTCATATGCTTAGGTGTTTTCCTAGTTTGGAGGGCTTGTTTGGTCGTGCTTGTTTACGGTTCCATTGTTTAAATCAATCAATGAACTTTTGTGTAGACATTTTTTTTTCTTCCTTACTGTGAGCATAATTCGTGGGCATATGGGCCCAACAAATTGGGACTGTGTGTGAAATAGGGTGTATGTGTGTCCATGTCTCTACATTGCTAGGGCATATTACCTTATTGTCATATCATCTACAAAAGAAAGCAGGAGTGATCAGATTGGAGCTGCAGATCTGGAGCAGCCATCAGTTAAAAGAAGTCTCTAGAAAGTTTATGTGGAAAGATTTTGTTGATAGGGCTTTTCCCTAGCACATGCTAGTCAGAGCTATAGTTAGGATGTCTTTGAAGACTATATGGATAATGATTTTATTGCACTTTCCTATAGACTGCTATAAAGAAAATACTATAAAGTATTTTTGGTGATAATAAGTTGTTCATTCTATCATAATGCCTTTTCTCTAATTGCCCCTATAACCAGAATCAGATGCAGTTTTCCATTTTTGATGCCATGCCTAGTTAGTGTTCTCCAAGTTCCAGTTTCTTCCTCCCACTCCAGTGGCTTCAAGAGAGACTTCGGTTCTGTTATTGTCAGCCTTTGGTATAAAGATTACAAGATTATGCAGTCCTTCTGTTATTGCTGTAACAAATAACTGCAAATTTAGTGGCTTAAGGCAATACAGATTTATTGTTTTATAATTCCGTAGATCAGAGATCCACCACAGGCCTATTTGGGTAAGATCGAGTGTCTGCTCCTTCTAGAAGCTCTAGGGAAGAATCTAATTCCTGGCCTCTTTCAGCTTCTAGAGGCAGCTCACATTCATAGGCTTTTGCCCCCTTTCTCCACTGTCCAAACCAGTAATGCTCAACTGAGTTCTTGCCCCTTTGCCATCAGCCTGGTTCCCTGACCACAGCTAGGAAAGGTTCTCTGATGTTAGGATCTATGTGATCAGCTTGGGCCCGCCTGGATAATCCAGGATAATCTCCTCATCTCGAGATCCTTAATGTAATCCTGTGTGTCCTGTAAGGTAACATTCACAGGTTCCAGGGATTAGGACATGAACATTGCTGGAGCCATTTTTCTGCCTCCCGCAGTGCTCAAAACTCTGTCAAGAAATGTTTTTTTACTCTTTATGTAGAACTCCTCCTTTCTGCGAAGGAACTTTAGTGCCATAGGAAATTTGCTTATTTCCCTCATCTTTTTTGACTGTATTAAAGTGGACTGTTTGCAAAACCCAGTATTTAGGATTTGAGTTCTGCTGTGGTCATACATGGAGCTGTGCACATTTACATGTTGAGGCTTGTGTGGTATCAGCAGTCCTTCTGCAGTGAGGAAGCCGAGGGGCAGAGGGAACTTGCTCAGGGTCATGAAGCCAGAAGTGTGGGAGCCAGGATGCGAAAGTGGATCTCACTGATTCCGAAGCCTGGGTTCCTTTCACTCTGCCTTTCTGCCTCTGATGTGATAATGAAAAAACAAAATGAGAAATGGTAATGGGGAAATGTAAAATAATGTTGAATCTCTGCTTCTGCCAAGGTGATGACAGTAAATACTGCCTGTGGTAGATTGATTGCACTAATGGCCCCAATTAATGGCCTCCCTGTATCTATACTTCTTACCTTCTAACTTTGTAGTCCCCCTTCCATCCCTTGCCCACCACTGGGATTGGTCGCGTGATGCTTTGGCTAGTGGGACGTTAGCAAACGTCCTGTAGACAGAGTTTAAAAGAGCCTGTGTGCTTCTGAGTGCCTTTTACATAGCTGGGCTTGCCACCGCTGTGAGAACATGCCCAGGCTAGCCTAATGGAGAGTTCTGAGAGACACATGGGGATGGGCCCAGTGGTATCAGCCGAGGCTACCCGAGACCAGCCAGCCCACAGCTGAACTATTGGGTGCTCAAAGTCTCCACAGCATGTCTTGCCAATATCAGTTAAGACTGTCCTAGGTCACCAGAACCAGCCAACTAACCTGTAGAGTTGTAGAAACAATCGATGGTAGTTGTTTTAAGCCACTGAGTTCTGGAGAAGTTTGTTATATGGCAACTGCTAACCGATACACACCTCACATCAGGTGTTTGAATAGCATGAGAAGTATTTTTAGTATTTTTAGTGAGAAGTATTTCCTTTTGAAGATCATTTTGGACTGCTCATAACTAGTTAATATTCTTTATACAAATTTAATACATTTTAAAATATTCTTTTAAGGCTATAGTTTGGGCTCAAGAACTTGCTCATTGTATCTACCCTTTTTTCTACCTCCCCACCCCTTTTTTTAACATGGTTGTCTTTTAAATTCTTATCAGTTGAAGTCCAAAGCAGACTTGCTTCTCCTTCTCAAACTATTTGTTATTTCTAGCATGCTTTCTTTGACCCCCAGTGTACAGTAAGAAATTCATATTAACTCCTAAGTCATATTTACATGTATATAACAGCAAGAAGAGTTTCAAGACACATTATCTACCCCTCTGCCTCTGAAGCCCTCAGATGCTTCCTGTTCTGTTTCATGGACTTAAAAAATGCTGGTCAGGAGTCAGCACCATGGCCTGCTGCTGATTTTATGAAGTTTTATTAGAACCTGGCTACTCCTGTTGATCATGTATTGTTTGTGGGTGCTTTCAAGCTCCAATGGCAGAGTTGAGTAGTTGTGGCAGAGATCATCTTGCCTGTAAAGCGTAGAGTATTTACCACCTGGCTCTTGAAGAAAAGTTTTCTGAACCTTGCACTGAACTGATTTCATAACCTATCAGTTAGCTGCGACCCTCCGTTTTAGAAGACACTGTTCAAGTGACCTTTAGCTCTCCTGATACTCGTCTGGAAATTACACTAAACAAATCTGTCACATGTGAACTACCCCTTTACCTGTGTCATACTTGGACTCTCTCGTCTATTTACTTAGATTCAACAATTAATGTTTTTATGATTTAACATTATACCTGACTGGCTTATATAAGACACTTTGGGAGCATTCCTAAAATATATCATTTTAAAGTAATATTATCCGCCCCCCCTTTCAAATTTAAATGAGGCTTTCTTGTGGAAACTAACTAGAATTAAAATGGACACAGATACCATTCAAGTGCTATTTATTTATTCATTAGATTGCAGAAGTGCCTTTTTTTGTGATATAATGGAGTCCATTAGTGAAAGTGGGAGAGAAACAGAGGTAGCTTCTTTTTACCACACCTTTCTGGCAGTTGGTCCTTATTGCCACATTTCTGAATTAGGGTGATATTATTCCTGAGCATAATAAAATTTAAATACATTAAATCATGGACTCTGGGGGTTGGAAAGACTTTGGAAAAAAATATTTTTTCATTGAGACCCAGTTCGGTCCCTTAAAGACCAAATT
Organism: Enhydra lutris kenyoni; assembly: GCF_002288905.1. NCBI lineage: Eukaryota > Metazoa > Chordata > Mammalia > Carnivora > Mustelidae > Enhydra > Enhydra lutris. Next base: position 97,042,525 of record NW_019154085.1, on the reverse strand, counting down.
TTTCTGACACCTAAATTTTCCAAGCCTGTCAAGGAGGGACAACAATGTTATTTATGTCATATGGCTAATGAGATTGATGAAAAGAAGCCGAGGCAGAAAAGTCTTCAGAAGGATCTGGATGTATCTTTCTAGAGTCAGAAATACCAGTTGAAGAATGGTCCCTGGCTCATTTATTTATCAGCAGTGAGAAAGAAATCAAAATAAATGAGCTTCAGCTACAGCATGAAGAGTTTAGGTAGGATCTGAGAAATGTCCCCTAAATAAGGTGGCTTCTTTGACATTAGAATAGATTCTTCTGAGTATTTGTTTTTATTTATCAGAGAGAGAGAGAGAGAGCTCCAGAAAGAGCATTTAAGCAGGGGGAGGGGCAGAAGAAGAGGAAGAAGCAGACTCCCCATTGAGTGTAGAGCCCTATGCTGGCCTGATACCAGGACCTTGAGACCATGACCTGAGCCCGTTAGATGCTCACTTGACTGACCCACCCAGATGCCCCCTGAGTATTTTTTTTTATCTTAACTGCCTCCCTTAGTTCAGGCAGGTGGTTGGACTCTTCTGAGTTCTAGCAACAGGGACCTGATAGAGCTTGCTTCAACAAGGTGCAGAATTCATGTTAGGGCAGGAGGCCCCAGGCACCCCAGGAATCTCCTTGCTTCCTCTTTGAGTCCATCTGCCTGGTTGGTTAATTCTCCCCTGCCTTGGGCTTCTTTCTGTCCCAAAGGCAGAACGTGGGTGACACTAGCTACTGGGGAAGTCATCCAGCAAGACTAATATTTCTTATAACACAAATTGCAGTTTCCTGGGGAGTATCTCCTCAGTGACCCAGCTTGACCTCACCCAGAGGTGGGCAGAGCAAGGCATTGCAATGGGATTTTGGCTAGCTCCAGGGAGCCTTATGGGGGCTTTGTAGAAATTTGTGGGGGGAAGTTTTGGTTGTTGATTGGGGAATGCTACTAGCATTTATTGGTGGGGACCAGGGTTGCTAACTGTGATGGTAGAGCAGTCTTTTTTGTTTTTTTTTTTTTTTAAGATTTTATTTATGTACTTGAGAGAGCTAGGGAGAGTGTGTGCATGCATAAATGGGGGGAGGGGCAGAGGGAGAGGGAGAAGCAGACTCACGGCTTAGCATGGAGCCCGATGTGGGACTCTATCCCAGGACCCTGGGATCATGATCCAAGCAGATGCTTAACCAAATGAGCCCCCCGGGAGCCCCTGCAACAGTCTTACACTCCGAAATGTATCCCATGTTGCACTATGAGACAATCATGGACAACAAAACCTGCTTACTACCTGAACCTAGAGGCCGTATCTTGCACATAAACAAAGAACATTTTGCATATTTTAGGTAAGCATTGTCTTTCTCAGCTGACAATGGAAGACTGTGCTTTGTTTCATTGGGAAATGCACCAAGAAATGTTCGCCATTTTGAAAAATCACACCAACCCTGGCATCACCATGTCACCCATTTTGATCCTCATTTGTAGCTGACCAATTTTTTGATTTTACATTAAAACACAAGCAACTAATGCCCGCATTATGCCTTCTAGATCCGTCTCACCCAACTAATTGCATATTGAAATACCTGGTAGGTTTGTTATCAGTTATTTCCTTTTCATTTACTCTTAAGGCAACAAGTATATATGTTTGAAATTGTGTTTAGGAGGGTTATCTAAGAAGTTGATTTGAGATAGTGAAGGGGTATTAGAAGTTTGCTTTAGGGACGCCTGGGTGGCTCAGTTGGTTGAGCGGCTGCCTTTGGCTCAGGTCATGATCCCAGTGTCCTGGGATCGAGTCCCGCATCGGGCTCCTTGCTCAGCAGGGAACCTGCTTCTCCCTCTGCCTCTGCCTGCCTCTCGGCCTACTTGTGATCTCTCTCTCTCTCTCTGACAAATAAATAAATAAAATCTTAAAAAAAAAAAAGTTTGCTTTAAGCTGGGAGCTTCAGAGCTGGTAGAGGTTGGAACACTGCACTGGGAGAAGTGATTTGTAAAGTCATTTTTTTTTTTCAAGTCTAATGATTCAGCTAAATTAAATATTTTTTTTTAAAGATTTTATTTATTCATTTGACAGACAAAGATCACAAGTAGGCAGAGAGGCAGGCAGAGAGAGAGGGAGGAAGCAGGCTCCCTGCGGAGCAGAGAGCCCGATGCGGGGCTTGATCCCAGGACCCTGAGACCATGACCTGAGCGGAAGGCAGAGGCTTAACCCACTGAGCCACCCAGGCACCCCTAAATTATATATTCTTAACACTGATCATTTAGGAAATAAAAAAACTGTACCTCATACATTTTCTGTGGCCAACTGTGAAACAAGGAAGAGATGTGTTGGCCCCATACTGCTCGGTCTGTGTGGATGGTGGACTCTCCATGGTGCTCACCACCCACCCTCCCGTCTATGTGGTTTCTGGCTCCTGCTGGGCCAGGGCTCAGTTGTGGGTCTCCTCGTCATTCTCTCCTATGGAAGAACCATAGGTGTAGGGAATCAAATCAGCTTATCACCTGAGTTTCACATGAACTACTTCAGACCCATCTGTCAGGCTTTAAGCTCAGGCTGTGAGCTTGTTCGGGAAAATACTACACTTTGATTTTCACTAACCTCTAACCCAAATTTGAGCAATCCTTAACTTAAAAATAAATCACAGTATGATTATTATTGTCTGTGACTTTGTTACCAGTAGATATCCAATATTTTCATCTCATGTTGTGGATGTCTAAACAATATCTTGAAATGTCAGTACTTTAAAATTGTGGTTATTACACCTGCAGCTAGATAGTGTTTTTTAATGTGTTAATAAATAAGCATATTTGTTATTATATCACAATTAAAAAAATATTTTGGTAACCGTATTTAAATATCATCAATTTCCTCCGTAATCCTGTGTATTTGATTTTATGTCTTCAAAAAAATCCCGAGAAGGGATCTGTGGATGTCCCCAGTCTGCCGGGGGCGGGGGGTGGTGGTACAGAAATCACAGTGTAGAATGGCGAGGTGCCCACCCACCCTGCCCTGTCTCTTCGGTTTGTTGGGAGTTGACCTTCCCCTAACATGGCCTTTCCCCAAGACTGCCAGATATGAATGTGGGAGGGGTGTGGGTTTATCCCCATTTGGCTTATTTTCTTCTTAGACCAGAACTGGTCAAGGGTTTGAGCTTGATTCAAGCCTCGGCTCATTCTTTTATCAGATACAAGGAGGCAAGTTTGTCAGAACATTCCTCCGGCAAGGCTGTATTGATCAGTACAAGGTACATGATGCATTTAAAGCCAAAACATACTGATTATCTGAATTCTAAGCAGAAGTGTGATTTCTAGTTTAGTTTTTCAAGTGGAGAAAACTACAGACATTTTGCAAGACAATTCCTTATATACATCCCAACTTCTCTTTTCCTCTTTGTATGCTTCAGAGTTACATAATCACAACCATCTCTAATAAAGACCGCATTGCTTAAGAAATATTGCATAAATGGCTGCCAGAGTGTTCTTCATTACCATCTCACATGTGGGGGAGGGGCATCTCCTAGAAGTTAGGGTTTGGGTGGACGTGGTCAGCACCATCAGTGTCCACTTGCCACCTTGCCACCCAGGGAGTCCAGCTTAGAGGGTGCCATGCTGCAGCACTCACTGGATTTCTGGGAAGAACCTCAACCTTTCTCTGTTTCTGGAAACTTCTCTTAATAGGAAATGACTTTGCCACAGACGAGCCCAATGCCCTTGCTGTCCTCCAGACACGGAGTCATTTTGCTGCCATGTGCATCTTTTTCCTCACAGCTTCTAAATCTATATTTAGAGCATGAAAATGCTGAACATTTCCTTTCTAATTTTTTAGAAGGTTGAGCATAGGGAGAGTTCTTCACGCATTCAACACTAATATCTTGGACAACCATATTAAATAATCATGGGGATCATATTTTTTCCTTGTTTCAAAAAATATGCTGAAGATTGGAATTGAGTAGTTTGAAATTTTTAACCTTCATTTCTCTGTGGGCTTAGTTACTGATCAAATTTTTCATGGAGTAAAAGCCACTCCCTTAGGGAATTAGGAGCAGCCCCATTACATGATCTTGTTACTGCTCATGTCAGAGTAAAGAGAACATATGTGTACTTAACAAGCTAATTAATGAAGTGACAGCATCTCTCTTGCTCACTCTTTGGAAAAGGGAACAGCAAAATTCTGTTGATCCTGTGCTACCGATTGTCCTTACAGATTTATGTGCAAGATTGTGGGTGCCACTTGCCCTAATTTTTTTTTAAGTAAGTTTTTAATACATAACCTGTTTATTGTTATTTTTTATTTTAATTCCAATATAATTAACATGCAGTGTTTACTATTAGTGCCAGGTATACAATATAGTGAGTCAACAATTGTGTACATTGCACAGTGCTCACCACTATTAAATGTACTCTTAATCCCCATCACCTATTTTACCCCTCCCCTGCCCACCTCCCCTCTGATGACCCTCAGTTTGCTCTCTATAGAGACTGATCTTTGGTTTGTCTCTTTTTTTTCTTTGTTTGTTTCTTAAATTTACATGTGAATGAAGTCATGTGGCATTTGTCTTTCTCTGACTGAGTTCACTTTGTATTATATCCTCTTGATCCATCATTTGGCCTGATTTTTGAAGTGAGATACCTCAGATCCTTTACCAAGGAAACTGTCCTGTCATTGGATCCATAAGACCAGGTGTTTTTTAGGAAAAGACTTGAGAAAGCAGGAAATTCACCAACTTCATTGGCTGAGGGGTGGTGGTTTTGCTCAGTTTGAAGGCTCCCTTACCTCTCTTCCCCATTCTGAGCCGCATTTACTGGGTCTGTTTTTCATAGAAGTTTGGTGTGGAATGAATGTTGATCTGTGGAGAGAGCAAACAGCGTGCAGAAGATCTGAAGGATAAAAGTTTAAATATCCGTGAGTGATTCATCTCCCGTTCAGGTGGACAACGAAGTTAATGGTGCAGCTGCTAGACACAGAGAGATCCCATTACCATTCTAGAGACCCCATCACCATGAAAAGTGGAAAATGTCCTCAAACTGACAATCCAAAGGTGAGGACCTCACGTACAGAGTAACACTTTTTCCCGAAAGTGGACCTCTTGAGCACGTAGCTGGTGTTCAGGGGAGTACAGGGCACTTTTGGGAACCAAGCCTGGAGCACATTGTCTGATTTCATGCTGATGACAACCCTGTAAATTAGACTCACTTGTCTTCACTGAACACATGTGAAACTGAGGTCTGGAGAAGTTAAGTGTCTTGTGTGCAGTGACTCACAGAATCATAAGGGGCCCATATAATTTTACCACTCAAACCTGAACACTTTTGAGAGTAAAAGGTAATGTTAGTAATAGTATGCTGAGAAGAGGCTCCAATGGTACGTAATGTCCCCTTGCTAATAAGGTGCAGATTGGGGCTTTAATTCGGGTCTCTGTTTCCAAAGCCTGCCTGTTCTCCATTAGATGTGTTAGATCAGGCTGTCTCATCTCCAGATGAATTGGTAAAGGCACCCAATGAATAACCTTGTGAAGATGCGTTCTGCACTACATATAGAGCCAAAGAGAAATGCCTCTGAGGCTAGGTAAACGTTCCCTTTGGCAAGAGAAATGTCTAGTAGGGATGTTCTTTTATATAAAAATACAGAAAGGGTTTTTTCTTGGGGAAGGCAGATGGTTTTTCTCTTCCTAAGACGTGGTTTTCCATTTTTTGTTGAAAAGAATGGGTCTGCTTTAGCATTTACAAGAAAGATAAAGTGAGACTCATGAAATCTCAATATCCAGAGCAAACGTCTTCCTAGCCAGTAGCCGTTATGATACAGCGTGATAGAGTAGATTCTCAATAGTAAGGTGTGTAGATGAAATTTACTACCCCCGTTGTTAGCACTCTGTCCACGACTGTTATTATCGAGGCCGATTTGTGCAGTATAATCATTACCGTGAGATGTTAAAATGAAATCCCAGCACCCGAATAGACAGCCCAGCCAGTGTAGGACACTCTGGCTTGTGACGAGGAGCCTCCTTGCCTCCGAGAGCCTCAGACACACACATGTGAACACACTCAGCAGAGGTGCAGACATGAAGATAAATGAAACCCAAGGTACATATAACCAGTATTACGGCCCAACCATGGAAAGTAATAAAGAACATCACACAGCTCTCCAGGATTTATCTGTTCCCTGTGTCATGTTCTTTTGCTGCCTTCGAGGCCTGTGGAGGTGTAAAGCCAAAGTTTCCGAACAGCAGTCCCGTCCACACCGCGGCCTCTCAAAAGTCCCGCTGGATTGCCATTCATCATCAAGTCAGCAGCGCCAAAGAATGACATGCCATTCAGAGGCACTGCTGGCAAGCCAGACTAAGCAGGCGGATGGGTGAGAGTTATGTTGTTTGGTTGGAAATTTGGGATCGGGCTTTCAGTTAAGAGCTGTTATGTGGCCTTCCTTCTACACCTCGGTGCTTGGGGCCCTGCCTTCTGAACCTTGGAGCACCCCAAATAAACAGTCTCCGAGGGAGCAAAATGAAACTTTCTGGTGACGAAGCTTTCCCCCATCAGGAGTGACCACTGGGATCAACAGGAGGACTGGGGGTGGGGGGTGGCTGGGGTGGGCTCAGGGATTTGCACCCGCTCCTGTGATTTGGTTAAGCTGCTCCCTGAAGAATGTAGCAATCTCTGGTTGTCTTCTGAACGTCCAGACTGTAGGGACCGTGGGCTATAAGACGGAGAAAGAAAACAGGATTGGAAGAGAAACATGAGAAGGGGAAGCGGGGGGATAAATGCAGGGGCCTAGGTAGCAAGCAGCAGCCTTTCTGCTGCAGAAAAGGACAGACCGTGGCAGATGTGGAACAGCTGTGCTGGCCTGGGTAACAAGGGTCTTCTTGGAAGGGGGCAGGAAATATCAGCTGGGAAGTCAGAGGTCTGGGGACTTGTGCTTTCCCTGCCACTAACTAGCTTCGTGAGCCCCTGCCTCTTCTGCCAAAGTGGGCAAGTCTCCTGAGGAATTATATGTCAGGCGTCGGTGTTCAGAGGTGAACACAACACCTGACCATTCATCTAGGGCAGGGACCTGTCATAAATACTCTGTTGTTCCAGTATTAGTAGGAACAGCTAAGTCTCTTCTTTTTTTTTTTTTTCAATTTTATTTATTTCTTTGACAGAGAGAGAGCACAAGCAGGGGGAGCGGCAGGCAGAGGGAGAGGGAGAAGCAGTCTCCCCACTGAGCAGGGAGCCGGATTTGGGACTTGATCACAGGCCCCTGGGATCATGACCTGAGCCGAAGGCAGACCCTTAACGACTGAGTCCCTCAGGTGCCTTAGGAAAGGCTACCTCTTAGAAGTGTTTTTTTGTGTGGCAGGGAGTTATGGATACTTCCCATTGATTTTATATCTGTTAGCTCTTTTAATCCTCCCAATGACCCTGTGACGTAGGTATGATTGTCCGAGTTTTGGAGATGAAGAAACTGAGGTACAGGGAAGTGAAGTCATTTGCCCCAGGTTGTACAGCTAACAAGTAGTGTCACTAGGATTGGAACCCAGGGAGCCTGGCTCTAGAGCCTACACCGTTCCATGCTTGTGAGGGGTGTGTGTGTGTGTGTGTGTGTGTGTGTGTGTGTGTAGGGGGCTGTCACACCTTCTTGTTACCTCCATTGCCGGACTGTCAGCTGCTTGAAGGCAGCAACCATGTTCTCCTTGTTCACTTGTCTTCCTCGTGCCTGGCCCAGTGTAGGCTCTGGGGCATTTTTGTGGAATGGATAGGTGGATAGGTGGGTAGACAGGTGGATGAGATAAATAGGGTCTTCAGGGAGCTTATAGTCTAAAGAGGAAGGCAGATCCATAAACACCTAGTGGCGGTCCCTGTCAGGCAGGAAGAGTGCCTAGTCTAACCTGGGGCATCAGGGAAAACTTCCTGGCAGGTGATACCTGAACCGGGCCTGGGAAGATGTGCAGAATTCGGGAGAATCGGGGGGAAGGTGTGCCAAGCAGAGAGGTTATGTGGGGTAACTCGAGTGTTGCCTCAGCGGTCAGCTGTTCCCGGAACACAGAGGGCAAGGCAGGGGCTGCTGGAGACGAGGCCAGGTCAGGAAACCTAGCTCTGGGGAGGCGATGGGGCTTGCTCCTGAGAGGAGAGAGCTCCTGAGAGGGAGTGACAGCAACTTTGGATTTCAGATAGGGTGTTCTGGCTGCCCTGTGAAGGGTGGAAGGAACAGGAATGAGATCGGGGCAGGGGAGAAGCTTCTGCAGTGGTCCTAGGAAGTGGTCACGGGAACTTGAAGTGGCAGTGGGGGAAAGGAGGCTAGAGGGCTGGGACGGGAGGGTGACCATTCACTTTGGACGTGTTGCGTTCAAAGCATCATCAGGCTGCTGCTGTGCTGTACGGGTTCTTCTACAGCAGTGCGAAGCTGGCCTGAATCCAGGAGGCTAAGGACCGGGGTCAGTGTGGGTTTAGGCATTAAAGAAGGAGAGAAAGAGCCAGCTAGGAAGGCTATTTTGAAGGTAGAGGCTGGGGTCTCAGGAGCAATGCTTCAGGTGACAGAGCTTTATGGGCAGGAGGAGGGAAGAGTCCTGAGGTGGGGGGGTGGGGAGAGTGGAGGGGGAAAGTAAAGGGGAATAGGAGTAAGAGGGGAAAGCAGTCGCCAGAGGGAAGGAATCAGGAGGAGCAGAGGTGTTGTCATTATAGACAGGGACTGTGATCCATTGACAGTATGTACCCGGGATAGGTAACCCCCCACCAGACCAAAGGCAGATTAGGGGCTTTCAGGGGCTGGGTGGAGGGGGAGAAATGGGGAGTAACTGCTTGATGGGCCTGGGGTTTCTTTTTGAGGTGATGATGTTCTGGAACTAGACAGAGGTGAGCTTTCATAATATTGTGAATGTACTAAATGCTACTGAATTCTACATCTTTAGGGATTGATTCAATGACAGATGATTTTCCTCTCAATAAACAAAAAAATTGGAAAGGGGAGAGGTAGGAAGTGCAGTGGGTCACATCCGACGACCAAGATTTTCTGGCCCTTGCACGCTCCCCGCCCTTTCTGTAACAGCTTTACTTCCATCACCTACCAATGGCGGACCTTGTTTGTTTTCTAGAATTTACTAGAATACACATGCCGTGAGATTCAGTCCTGTCTCTCTAGTACCAGAAGGTCACCGACACAGAGTGCACGTTCAGTAAATTTTGGAGTGCGTAGATGAAGCAGGTCGGGCTGGCTCCTGGAAGTTGACTGGGGAGAGGGTGCCAAGTTTGGAATTGTAGGCTGGGGGTAAAGGGAAATGGAGCAGATTGAGGACAGGAAAAAACCCGAGTTTCTGATGTTAGAGGTCTAGGGAAGAGGAGAGCTTGAAGTCACCAGTAACACTGCTCCTGTGGTCGGTTTCTGTGTCTTCATCTACTTGTTCTGGTGCTGCCCAACTGCTTGTGTGCAGAAGGGAAAGATTCTTCTGGGAGATCCAGTTTGTTGGGAATTTTGCTGCTGCGTGATGACGGTGGGGGAGGACAAGGATTTGGGGAAAGAGGGGACTTTGGAAGCAAATGACTCAGGGAGATAGGGGAGTGTGGGAGGGGTAGCCTGTGAGCCCAGGAAAATGGAACAAAGTGCTCCCAGGACTCTGGGGCATAGAGGGCAGGCCCGCAGTGTTGGGAGTGGAGACAGGGACAGTTGATGTCGACGAGATGTCAGGGACGTGGATCAGGTGGCATGAAGGTGAAGGTTACTGGGCTCTAGGTGGCCACTGTGTTGTGAGCCCAGGGCAGTGGTTTCCAAAATTTGGTACTCAGGATACCCCTGGGGTATGGGAAAAAAATGTGAAAACTTCTACTCTTATTTTTTTCATTAAAGTTAAAGGTTTCGTGTAAGCCTGATGATTTACAGACTTGTACACCCGAAGCAAATTATACATTATGTGTTAATAAAGTTTAAAAAAAGGGCTTATATTTCAGTAATATATACATGTTTATTATTTTAAAACAAATGAACATATCTTAGGGGTACATGCTCCCTTTTTACTAATGGGATGTATGAACGAAGTATTTGTGAAAACTTCTGGCTTGGGAAGTTGAACAGGCCCTTGTCTCGCTGTGTTTGGGGGTGAAGTCATATGAAAGACAGGTCACGTGGCTTGCGGAAACAGAAGCTTTATGTCTCCTCTGTGTCTCTGTCACCATTTCCTGGTTGACCAGCTAAGGGTACCCACCAGAAAGGGCATAAAGTTTGCCTGGAGTGACTGGCTCTTTGCAAACCCATTTTGTGCTACAGACCGCCTTTTCTAAGTGACTGCAAACTGCTGCTGAATATTCCTCGTAGAACTTGAATACCCGCTAACTTCATTAGTTTCTAGAATTCATTTCCACCCCTGAACCCTGTATTTTGTTTTTTTGTTTTTGAAAATTGGACTTTTTTTCCCCCTTCTCTTCTGACTTCCTGGATATTCACTAATGTTCTCCCCTTTCCCCATGAGATTATGACTTAGGGAAGTTTTTTGTTTGTTTGTTTGTTTGTTTGTTTGTTTTTAGGAAGCTGGGATACCATTTTCCTTAACCTTGAAGTTTGAGCTGCAGTTAACTCACAAGTTCAGAGGAGTGAGGGGGGCAGGGTAGAGAGGAAATGTTTGTTCTTTGACCAAGGTGACCGGGCTTCCAATTCTGACTCTGCTGTTCTGAGCTGTGCACTTCTGAGCAAGTTGCTTAACCTCTCTGACATCTGTTTTGTTTTGAAATTGGAGAGGTGATTATTTAGCAGATAGGTTTTGGGGAAAATGAAAGGAGTTAATGATACATGTGAAAGTCCCTTAAACTTGCTAGGACTCAATAAATGCCAGTTTTTTCTCCTCCCTGACCCCCCTCCCCCACCTCCAGTTTCCTCCTAGACTAGCCTCTTATAGATTTCCAGCCTGATGGAAGAGAAAGATAAGAAAGAACAAAGGGGCACATGGCTGAGACTTCCTCTTGGGCTGGTTTAAAGGTGTCCATGATGTTGGTCAGCCCTAGTTTTCTTCGTGATCTCTGCTACGTTCCTTGCCCCCAAACTCTTTATTCTCTTTTAAGGAGAGCTTAGGGCAACATCCTAATTTCTGTTAGGGTGCTTGGTTAATGTCCAAACGACTCATTAATTATGAACCTGCCCCCACCTCATTAAATGCCTTCGTGAGGAACTGATTTCATAGGAGGGCAGAAAACAAAATAATGCTAACCCCCTACCCCCAACCCCATTTCAGATGTTAAAGGAAATGAGTTTTGAGAACATTTCGAATCAAAACATTTGCACAGGGTCATTTCAAAAGCCCTCTTGTCATTTTGGAATAGAAACCTTCCTCTTTGAAGACAGCGACCTTGTTGGTGTCCCGGAGACCCTCCCCAGCCTGTTAGCAACAGTGTAGCCAGGCCCTGGGAGTGCTGGGTGCCTGCCCCACAGCTGGCTCTCTCTCACCTCTGGGTGCTGGCCAGCCACGTGTCCGCTTATTGGTTCCCATTGTGCTTCTCTCCTGCATTTGTTCGGAGTATTGTTAATACTTCGTGAATGGAAGAAGAGTGGAAAAAAATCTAAAAATCATTCCGGAGTCCTTAGAAACATGTGAAGAAAAATAGGCCTGTGAACTACTTAGCTCAGGCCCTTGCTAGGATAAGTGGGTGTGACGGTCCCTCCCCACACCAGGAAAATAGTTTATTGTTCAGTTAAAAATAACTACCTTTTCATGTATAACTGGAATTTCAACACAGATGTTAATGTCTTTGGGGCTTTGTTTACCCCCTGTTCCCCAGCCCCCCAGAGAGTGATAACATCAGGCTCTGTTTTGCAATTTCTAATCACATTTCTGTATTAGCGAGATGAGGTAGGAGTACAGCATGGTTGTGAGCATGAGAACTAACTCTGTACCTGAAGAGAGCCTAGCACTGTACCTGAAGTATAATGGTCACTCAGTACGTGGTATTTTAAATAGTATTTTAAAATTCAGGTTAAAGAAAAAAAGCATTCTGGTTCTATGCAGGCGGTGTCGCACTGTATGAAAAGGAACCAATTGATTAAACACTTAGAAAGTTTCAAGAAACCTCCTTTTTAAATCCCAAGATATTGGCATTCATGTGATGGATGTCTTGAGGAAGAAAAAACAGTTGAGTCTTTTTAGTGGAAGAAACAGAGATCCTTTCACAGGAAGTGGTACTTGAAAAATATTGCTATTATTAAAATATATAGTGTAGTTAGCTTTTAGGAAATGTACAATTTTCATGGCTTGAAGGAGCCTGACAGAGTTACCCACCCCCTAAAAAGGAAGAGCCTCTACCAGAAATTACCATTTGTTTTTTTTTTTTTCCTTCTCTCCTGTTTCAGATTTTTCACCTGGTAATAGAGCTGCTGTTGAGACGAACGGCTCCTGAAACTCTGTGTGCTAATAACACGTCCCTTCCTCCCTCTTTTTCCAGAAATCTGTGAGCTTGAGTGGGAACAGCATTCCATCTTTATACACAGTGAGGCTAACTGGGATTCAGCATTTCCTTCCATGGTGCCCGTAGGCAACAGACCAAAGTAGTATTAGAGGTAGCCCGACTTTGTCTCCAGTAAGTCCACGTGGTTGCAGATATCCCCAAATAGTATTTACACTCATCACTACTTCAAAATGATGGTAGATCAAAGAGCTACTTTTAGATCTTATCACTTGGTGTCTTGAAAAAGAGCACCCATTCTTGTATCACAATTAAAAAGTCCTGTGGGGGCGCCTGGGTGACTCTGTCCGTTGAGCGCCTGACTCTTTGGTTTTGGCTAGGGTTGTGGGATAGAGCCCCACTGTCAGGCTCCAGGCTCTATAAGGCGGTGGCGGCAGGGAGTCTGCATGAAAGATTCTCTCCCTCCCCCTCTCCCCCCACCAAATAAATAAATTGTTAAAAAAATATTGTGATACACAAATCTAATTTTTTATTTTATTTTTTTAAAGATTTTATTTATTTATTTGACAGATCATAAGTAGGCAGAGAGGCAGACAGGGAGAGAGGGGGAAGCAGGCTCCCTGCTGAGCTGAGAGCCCGATGCTGGGCTTGATCCCAGGACCCTGAGATCATGACCTGAGCCAAAGGCAGAGGCTTAACCCACTGAGCCACCCAGGCGCCCCATAAATCTAAGTATAATTTGTTTACTTTGGAATTCTTTGAGTTTTATTGTATGCATTTGAAAATTATTTGAAGGAGATGTCCAGGGGCTGCACACGTTTGCCAGTGTGGTCCATGGCATAGAAAAAGTGAAGATCTTCCTCCTGGGCTTTAAATTTTATCCTAACAGACTAGCACTGAGGGAGTGGCTTTTAGCCCTGCCTGCCCGTTAAAATCACCTGCAGATTCCCAGTGCCCAGGCCATAGCCCAGACCAATTAAATTTGAACTTCTGGAGGTGGGACCTTAGTAATTACAGGTGAACCAGTGTGTAGCTGAGCTTGAGAACCATTGGTCTGTATGTTCAGATAAACCATTCTACTTCCCTCTTGCCTTCCTTCCTCATTTTTTTAAATAAGAAATTAAGTTTCATGCTCATGGTAGAAAATTCAAACAGTACAAAAGAGCAGAGCTTTCCCACCTTTCTAGAGATAACTGTTGCTAACAATTTTTGTGCAGGAACAGTCATTATAGACCCGCATATCCACACGCATATCCACAGTGGATTGTATGTGCGTATTCTACCCTACAGACATACTTTATACATTTTTTTCACTTATATCATAGAGTGCTTTCATTACAGTTTCTGAGCTAGGTAGGTCTTTGAGATTAAGATTCTCTTTCAGGGGCTCCTGTGTATCTCAGTCAGTTAAGTGTCTGCCTAAGGCTCAGGTTATGATCCCTGAGTCCTGGGTTCGAGCCCCGAATTGGGCTCCCTGCTCGGTGGGGAATCTTCTTCTCCCTCTCCCCCCGTGCTTGCTCGCTCTCTCTCTAATAAATAGATAAAATCTTTAAAAAATAAAACAAAATTCTTTTTCTTTGTTTTTTTTTTTGATTTGCCTAAAACTAGGGAGCCTGGTTCCTGTAGGCCCAGCTTAGGAGCAATTTGGAGACCGTGAATCCTCATAACCTTGTTTTAAGAGCTAGTGCAGCAGAGAGGAAAGAACAACATTGGGGTCAAGCCCATCTGGGGTGCGGGTCTCGGGGCACATTGCTTATCCATGTCAACTTCTTTGAATCTGTGTGCTCATCTGTCAGTTGGAGACAAAGACTGCCTCCTCACAGGGCTCTTGTGAAATATGTCCAAGGCTGTTGACAGGTGGCTATTACTGTTATCCTCCTTACAGATTGTATTCCCCAAAGGAGCTTGAAATGTTCTTTGGGTGCCTCAGAGTTCTTTTTCCTATTAGCATGCAGGCAGCAGAAAAAAGGGTAAGTGAAAAAAAGAAAAAAAAATCCCTGTGTACCTGCTTCAGATGGTCCAAAGGCCCTACACCTGTACTTCCAGATTGCCGTCCTCTGGCTGGGTTTGCAGTTGGGTTCAAGGTCACACTGATGATGAATTAGCCTTATCAGCTCTTCTTGGCCTAGTATATGTATCAGGTTAACAAACTCTTAGAAAGGTTCCCTGCATGCTTACTGACCCACGTCTTTGCATGTCATCTCACTTGCAAAGGCAGTTATGTTTAAAATGAGAGCCGGTATCAGAGCTCTTGGCAGGAAACAGAATTCACCCTAGATGGTTTGAATGAAGACAAATGAAAGGGGCAGTCACAGAGGTGTTGGCCAGGCACTGTGAGGCACCCAGGGACTGACAGCAGTGGGAAACCAGTATCATCACTAGGGCTGAGAGGCCAGAGGAGGAAGCAGTATTATGGGAGCACACTGAGATCTAGAGTTAGAAAGGGGCTGCCCAGTAAGAGCTGTAATTAAGAAGAATGTTGCCCAAAGATATGGCATCCAAGGAGAGAGAGGGCTGGGAAGAAACACCCCGACCTCTCTCCTGCTTTTTCCAGTCCCCTACTGGGCCTCTGGTTAGCTGACCCAGTGGGAAAGCCCCAGGCAGTGGAGCCCGCTGATGTAATCTACAGCCGTCAGCGCTCAAGGCACAGAGTAGGGCTGAGAGTAGGTAGGAGTGGAGAGACGATGACCAGATAACCAGCACAGGGGCTGTTAGGTGTCCATACTGTGTAGAGTGCCTTCTAGAGAAGTGAGCACTCAGATGGTTCCCCGGGAAACTTTCCTTCCCCGTGCCTCCCAGGATTCGGGATGGCAGCTTGTTGACTCCTTTCTTAAAAGAGCACCAACAGGGGCGCCTGGGTGGCTCAATGGGTTAAGGCCTCTGCCTTTGGCTTGGGCCCTGATTCCAGGGTCCTGGGATCGAGCCCCGAGTTGTGGGGGGGCGGGTCTCTGCTCAGCAGGGAGCCTGCTTCTCCCTCTCTCTCTGCCTGCTTGTGCTGTCTGTCAAATAAGTAAATAAAATTAAAAAAAAAAAAAAAAAAGAGCACCAACAAGGCCATTGAGGCAGAGAGAGGAAGGAGGAAGAACTTCACCTGCTAAAAAGCAAACCCTTGGGGATCTATCATATTTTTCTGCGCTGTTGCTCTCTTGGTGTCCATGCCAAGAAACTGTCTGCATAAATTGCCCCCCAGTGTGTGGTTGCCTTGGGACAGACAGTAAGTATACTAAAGACATGGAGGTCCAGTCAGGGGCATGTTAATTTGGAAATTCCCTCTCTTGTTCCTCCTGAGACCCATGCCTGGAGATTGCCAGGCCTTCTCTCTGGTAGCTAGGAATCACACTGGTGCTGAAGGAGCCTTACATCTGGGCTGCTCCCGTAATTTGAGCCTGCCAATAGATTTAAAAAGTGAGAAAATGCCTATTAATATTAGAAACACCATGGGGAATCTTAAATGTTTACATGTGAGAATGTAACTTTTTTTTTTTTAACACAGAGAAACACAATACGACTCAATCATGCTTCTCACAAGATAATTATAGGAGTTACAAAAATACAGAGACAGCATGCTATAGGCAGTGTGGTCTGGTAATGAGGTAGCAGTTCAGAGTTCTAGGACAGAATGCCTTCTGTTTCAGCCGCGTCCTCGTTTTTCTGTGAGGCTCCCTGACAAAGTATTGCAAGTCTGGATCTGAGGCTGCTGTGAATTGGGCTCTTGCCAAATCTATACCCCATCCGTCTGTGTTCTGTGTCCTTTGATTCTGGTTGCTTCAGTGCCTTTTCTGACCTGGGTTTGGAAGGAGTCAAGGTTGGAGTGTGTCTGCATTTTGCATAAGTATCAGGCTGATAGAGCATGACGAAGTGAACCTTGCAGGAACCTCCCTTCCACAGGGAAAGCTCTGCTTTCTGTATCCAGATGTTGACATTTTTATTTATTTATTTTTAAAGATTTTACTTATTTTTTTATTTGACAGAGAGAGAACACAAGTAGGCAGAGCAGCAGGTAGAGGGAGAGGGAGAAGCAGACTCCCCACTGAGCAGGGAGCCTGACGTGGGGCTCGATCCCAGGACCCTGGGATCATGACATGAGCTGAAGGCAGCTGTTTAATTGATGAGACACCCAGGCGCCCCCGGATGTTGACATTTTTAGATCATAGCCATTTCACAGAGATTTTGGTGAAGGAAAAGAAACGAAGTAAATGCAAAATTAGTGTCTTTTTATTTTTTTAAATAATGCACTATCTGTTGAAAGATTTGGGGCTGGAGACTTGGCTGATGAATATGGTGAACTGTGTTTTATCTCCAAGTTACAGGCAGTTGTGATGAGACTCTTAGTTTTAAAAATATGAATCATTTGGGGCGTGTGTATGGCTCAGATGGTTAAGTGTCTGCCTTCTGCTCAGGTGGTGATCCCGGGGTCCTGGGATCGAGCCCCACGTGGGACTCCCTGCTCAGTGGGGAGCCTGCTTTTCCCTCTTCCTCTGCCTGCCACTCCCCCGGCTTGTGCTCTCTCTGCCAAATAAAGTCCTAAAAAAAGTGGGAATTGTTCTTGAACTTCAGCTATAGATCAGCAGTGCATTAATGAAATAGGGCAGGGTTTGGAGCATCAGTTGTGTAAGAAGGACTGAAAGAGCTTGTTAAAAAGGCAGACAGGCCAGTGCCTCACCTGGTCCCAACACATGGAGTCCCAGGCCAGCCAGCCACCCCAGGTGATTCAAGAAACAGCTCAGGAAGCACTGCAATGGGGGGCATGGACCCCCTTGGGCCTTTTTAAAGGTGCTAATGCTTGATCAGATCTTTGACCTTTTACCCTCCCCCACCCCAATCAGAATTGTAACCTTACTCTGCACGTTCTCCAGACTGCGTTTTTTGGTTTCATTTTGTGTAGCCCCCCTGAACTTCACATATGTCACGGACAGGACAGATGCACAAGGACCAGTTTCCCTGGAGAGGAATCCTACTGTCACGTGGTGGGAGATGCTGTCTTGTTTCAAAAACAGAGAAATAAAACCCTCCGTTGAACTCAGTGGTCTCCCTGAAGAGGTCGGAAAAGTAATCCAGTGGCGTGTGTTTGTTTCAAGCCTATGTTATTATTAATCCTGTTACAAATGATAATGCTTTCCATTTACAGGCTTGCTGTCTCTGAGGAGTTTTATGTATTGCATACTAGACCCCGCTGGGTGATTAAGCCACTCACTTGGCATCTTACAGGCCACTCGAGGACTGTTTGCTTATAGCTGGCTACGGTGTTTCTCTCTGCGTGTGCTGAGTGGCGCATTACTGGTATGAAGGGCTCCTTGGGAAGCGAGTGTCCTCAGGGCTTAATGCAGTGGGGGTTGAGGCCCAGAGAGATGGGGTTCTCCTTCAGATCCTACCCCTTTCTCTTTCCTGCATCATCAGAAGCTTCTTGGGGAGCAAGTGGGGCAGGGGCAGGGCCGTAGTTGTCTTTTTAAGGTTTGTTATCCTACAGGGAAAACATACAGGAGCCCTTTAGAACACAAGCGGCAGTCAGTTCAGTACTTTTGTAAGTAAGAGAGAGACAGCTTTTTTCACTTACCGCATGTTAATGTTTCAACCGAGAGGAGGCCTGGTAGGTAATTAAGTGAGTGTTAAGGAAGAAGAATATGGGATGGAGGAATGTGGGGGGAACTGACAGGTATGCAAGGAAGAGCTTTAGAGGCACAGTTTTTCCCTTTTCTGTAGCCTTTTAAGACAGAGCCCTTTAAAGCTCTGAAATCCATGTGGCCCTTTCAGAACTGAAGTAACCGGGGCCTTGACTGATGGCCTAAGGAACTGGTGCTTACGCTGCCGCCATATTGCCCTAGCCTCTCCTGTGGAGGCCCACCTGACTCCACACTTGAGCTGTCCATGCTGAGCCCAGACATTCCAGTCAGAGCGCAGAAACAAGCCTCCTCTTGGGAAAGGGGAAGCCCAGCAGGACCCTCATTTGACCCGTCATGGAAGATAGGTAGGCCAGCGGCTCCACACTTTGATCAGGGTGTCCCTGCCGTCGACGCAGACCTCAGTTAGTGGCTTTGATTCTCAGGCTCTGTAGGATGACCCTTGCATTTGAAGTCAGGCAACACTCAACACACCCCTCAGACTCTTGATCTAACCCAAGAAAATGGCGGGGTACCAGTCCTCTCCAAGATCCGTACCATTTTTCCAAGGCATGGTTGGGGCTTGTCTGGAAATAAAAGCCACACTGACAAATGGACTGTCGTATCCTCCCTGAGGAGCTGCGAGGCTGTCAGGCAGCTAAACGAAGCCCTGCTTGCTCAAGTGCTCGAGACAAGCCTCTTGTTACGTCTGCGTTTGATTTTGAGGGTCTTATGTGAGGCTCTCTTGACCAATTTTGGCCATTCACGGTGGATAACAACATCCATTCTAAACAAGGAACAGACTTTTTCCCTCAAAATGCTAAAGTTTAGGAATAACAGTAGCTCGGATTGAAGAGGCCAAGTGTGATATTTCTCTCACAATGACGGCCCTGTGTTTCGGGTCAGCCCCACGGGACAGGGAGCCCTCTTTTTAGACCTTATTCTAATTCTGTGGTGGGAGATGCAGGGGTGGGTTAGGACGTCCTGAGTTTGTTTAGGACTTTGAGAACTTGTTGGACAGCCCCTGGGAGAGAGTCCATTCTTTTTCTGCTACCGGGACGTTTCTCTTGCTGATATAGTTCTTCTGCTGTCCCCCTGGCCCAGGCCACCGCCGCTTCTTGCCTAGATGATGCAGTGGCCTCTGCTTCCATCTACGTACACAGCATCCCCAGAGAGCTTTTGGAAAAGCAAACCCGATTATTGCCATCAGTCTACTGCTTCGCTCTCCTGCTGAGAGGCAGCCTGTCGAGGTGGTGGAGAGCTTGAGGGCTGAAGTGGGCTTAGCTCTGTTCTAATTTTTTACTAGCTGGGTGACATGGGGGAACTTAATTAACTTCTGTCCTCATCCGTAAAATGGAAACGATGGTGATAATAGAGCCTACGTATGAGTGGTTGCAAGGATGACATTTTTATGCGGAGTATTTAGCCCAGTGCTGACTGTTAGTAATTATGTTTATGGCCAATATTTGTCTGAAAGTCAGGGGTGTCCCTATACACTTTGAGTCCAACTCATACCCTTGATGAAGCCTATGAAGTACAGCATGATCTGAGGCCAGGCGACTTCTCTGGCCCAGTTACTCCTGCCTCCTCCTGTGTTTTCTACCCACACTGGCTTTTGTTAGCATCTCTAAAGCATCAAGCTCTCTTTGCCCCAGGCCCTTTGCATAAGCTTATCCTCTATGAAGAATGCTTCCTTCCCTCTTTGCTTGACCAACTCCTGCTCCTCCTTTCCATGCCAGCCTAATTGTTCCTTCCCCAGGGAAACCTCCCTGGGTGACTGAGGTGAAAGTAGGTCCCCATCATTCTCCGTGCGTTCCCCCACCATTCCACTCTTTTCTTTCATAGTCTTGGCCGCAGTGTGTAATTTTCTACTCATTTTTGTGTAGGTTTGTTTGCTCTTCAGGCTCTCCTCTGCTTTTGCTCCGTGAGGCCGAGGAAGGGCCCCCCAGCACATAGCACAGGCCCATACTGCGCTCCCTAACTTGTGATGAATGTGTACTGCCCCCAGCTGGTCTTGTGAGCTTCTTGCCTGGACCCTCTGTTGATGTATGACATAGTGTGTATTTGCAGAGACCTTTCCAAATACATTTCTAGGTGATAGGTCAGCCATGGAGCTGGGGAGCTGGAGCTTAGTGGTTCTCAAACTGTGGCGTGTATGAGAAACACCTGGGAGGGCTTGTTAAAGCACGATTGTGGGCCTGCCCCCAGAGTTCCCGGTTCTGTAGACTTGGGGTGGGGCCCTCCAGTTTGCACTTCAGACAAGTGCCCAGGGGATGCCGGTGCTGCTTGCCAGTCTAGGTAGGGACCACGCTTTGAGAACAACTGAGAGAGTAACGCTAACAATGTCCATTGGCTGCCTAGATCATGGAATACCACAAAGGAAATAAAGGCTAGGAGAAAAGTGAAATGTGGCTTTTTATGGGCGATCCAGGTGAGTTTGTCCTAGTTCCTGCCCCACTCACTGAATGTAGTTTTGTGTGAGGCTAACAGCCTTAGAGTGGGAAGAGCTTTTCTTCCTACTTCCTTTGTAGCTCGGGTGGTAAAATCTAGGGGTCTACAGGCTTGAGACCTAGGGTCCGCCAGGAGAAGAATGTTTTAAAGATTTTTATTTATTTATTTGACAGACAGAAATCACAAGTAGGCAGAGAGAGAGATTGGAGGAAGCAGGCTCCCCGCCGAGCAGAGAGCCCGATGCGGGGCTCGATCCCAGGTCCCTGGGATCATGACCTGAGCCAAAGGCAGAGGCTTTAACCCACTGAGCCACCCAGGCGCTCCGAGAATGTTTTAAAGGAGCTCGTTGTAATCATGCTGTTAAGGCCCCAAAGCTAGGACCCTAGTGGTTTGACTGAAGCTAGATTTAACTACAGCACTTTCCTCCAGAAATTCTCATGGAGGAAACATTTTGGTGGGTTCCTCTTCACTGACTGAGAATGACAAGAAAGCTCTTAGTCTGCAGTGGTCTTAGAATAGAGAGGCACTTTGCAGAGGTACCATCTCCTACCTTCCTCGACTTCACAGCCACGATTAAGTGTTTGCGGGGTTTCAGGGGCTTTTCGTAGACTTCTGCAGCTCCTCACCCCTCCGTGTCAGAGACCGGGAGATGGTGTTGCCGGAGCCTGGCCTCTGGAGTCAGAAACATCCAGGTCTGTCGCCGTTCCTGCTAGTGTGCCTTTGGGTAACCAGCTTCTCGGTTTTTCCCGCCCTGTCAACTGGGGGTGATGATATGCAGGGCAGCTCACAGTGTGGGGGTAGAGCAGAGGAATCAGCTTTACAAGTTGCCAGTTCTTTACTGTGGTAGAATGCTGCTTGCCCTGCAGGGTTCTTGGGAAGGTAAAATACTAGTGAAAGCTGGGGGAATGCAAATACAGTCCTTAGCCGACTTAGTGGTAATGTGCAGTTGTTGAACTCTTGGTTTTGAGAAATGCATCATGGTCACGTAAAATGTTCCCTTGAGGGAATCTGGATGAACAGTATACAGGGAATCCATTCTGTCTTGGCAACTTCTCAGCAGATCCAGAATTATTCCAAAAGGAAAAGTGTACTTTAAAAAGCGTTTGTGAAGCATGTAGCCAAGTGCTTGGGACTTGGTAAGACCTCAATACATGGTGACCATTATCATGACTGCTAATACAATTACAGTTACTACTACTGATACCTTGAAGGGACATTTTAACTCATGTGTGTTGTCTGGCTGACTGTTTTACAAAGGGGATATTGGTTTCCTATTGCTACTATAACAAATGACTAATGGGTGGGCTTTAAATGGCACAAATTTGTTAAGTAATGGTTTTGGATGTCAGAAGTCAAAAATAGATCTCATGGAGCTAAAATAAAATCATGCATGTTTTCTGGAGGCTCTTTTTCCAGCTTCTAGAGGTAGCCCTCTATTCTGTGGCTCATAGCTCCACCTTCAAATCCAGTAATCAGATCACTTTGACTTCTGCCTCCATCATTACATCTGCTTCTCTGACTCTGACCCTCCTGCCGCTCTTTGATAAGGACCCTTGTGGTTACATTGGGCACATTTGAATAATCCAGGATAATCTTCCCATTTTATGATCCTTGACTTAATCATATCAGATAAGACCCTTTTACCTTGTAGGGTAACAGGTTAATGGGTTCTAAGGGTTGGGACAAAGATGTTTGTGGGGCACCATTCTGCCCACTGCAAGTTGTACCTGTTCAATTTATTTCCTTGGGTGGAGTTTATGCCCACTGGCAGAGAGAGGAGCTTTGCTCTCCAGCTGTTTGAGCTCTGTGTGGGCGGGTGGGTGGGTGTCCAGGGTTCAGGATGCTGCTTAATGTTTAATAGGGGTGTGTGTGATATACAGCTGAACATAATATTACTGAGTGGCCATATGGTAATGGACTCTGATCCTTCCACTGTGGGCTTGATAATTTTGGGTACCAAAATGACGACACCCAGTAAGTTCTTAGCAAATCATGCTAATGTATGTGCTGTTGAATCTAACCCATTAAAAGCACAGATTGTGATGTCATATTCCCTTGGTTCTTCGTTCAAGGCCTTATTCCTACCCCTTCTCTTTTCCTGTCCCTCTGTCTGTCTGGGCTGTCTAGCATGGTAGCCACTAGCCACGTGTGGCTGTTGAGCACTTGAAATGCAGCTCATCTGGATTGAGATGGGCTGGAAGTGTAAAATACACACTGAATTTTAAAGACACAGTACGAAGAAAGGTATGTGAACTGTTTCATTAATGATGTTTGATATCAATTATGTGTTTTACTATATTTTGTATATATTGGGCTAATGAAATGCATTAGTAAAATTAATGTCACCTGTTCCTTATTACTTTGTAGTGTGGCTTCAGAACATAAACACTGATGTATGTGGCTGCCATTATATTTCCTTTGGACAGTGCTGGTCTAAATCCTACTCACAATCTGTGTCCCCGTTATTTCTTTCGGTGTCACATAAAAGGCTTCCTCAAAACTTCTCTCTCTTCTTCCCTTCTTCCCTCTTTCCACACTTTTTTTCTTTTTTCTCTTCTCTCTCTCTTTCTCTCTCCCTCCCTCCCTCCCTCCACACTCCTTTTCTGTCCGCCTGTAAGGAGCCTGCGAGATGAAACTGCAGAGATGGGAATCTTAAATCCTCTGAATCCTGACAAGGTTGCTCAGAGGAAAGGGTGCCCGGTGCCCGGTGCTTTATCCTGGCTCACACACTTAGGAAGTTCATCGCCACTTGCAGCTCCTCTTACTCTTTCTGCCCTAGAAGATTCTGGGTTTTTTGTTTTGTTTTTGTTGGGGGACAGTGGCATAGCTTTTTTTTTTCTCCCAAAGATTTTATTTTTTTATTTGACAGAGATCACAAGCAGGCAGAGAGAGGAGAAAGCAGACTCCCCGCGGAGCAAAGAGCCCGATGTGGGGCTCGATCCCAGGACCCTGGGATTATGACCTGAGCCCAAGGCAGAGGCTTTAACCCACTGAGCCATCCAGGAGTCCCAGTGGCATAAATTTTTAAAAGCTGCTGGGGCCAGAGTGCGAAATTGAACAGCCTTCTCCCAACTCTGCCTTAAAAATCGGCCCCTGGGGAAGCGCGGTTAGGCGGTGGCTAATCAGCCTCAGAGTCATCTGGGGAGTGAGAATGCAGATTCCTGAGCTCAGCACTGCTGGGTTTTGCCAGGATTGAGGATGCGTCTGCACCCAACAAATCAGTAAACACATGTGCCTGTCTGGTGTGGCGGTGCAGCCTGGTGTGCCTCAGTTTCCACTTCGGCCAAGCGCCACGTGTCTTTCGAGAGCCATGGGGAGAAATGCCATTGAGGGCAGCAGCTGTCCCTGTGGGTGGGGGTGGGGGGTCGGCCGGGGTGCTGTGCAGACGCAGCTGGTCCTCCCTGCCCCCTGGCACTCAGCACCTGAAGAAGGCTTGTTGGTCTTCCTTCAATCCTGAAGAGAAAGGACCGCTGAGGTCAGATGGGCGGGAGTGGCCCCTACAGGGGTGACTAGAGAGGGCTCTGTGGTTAGACAGCCCAGCCGCCTGTGAGCTGTGTGACTTGATGCGGTGGCTGTGACTCCGTGGGCCCCTCCCCTCTTCCTCACGTGGACCTTGCTCCTGACTGGGGCTGCCCTGGACATAGTGAGGGGAGCCTGGGCGGCCCGGCAAGTGTTGGGACAGACTGGCTGCTGCCCTGCTGCCATCAGACTTGCTCCCGGCCTGGTGGTGAGTGTCAGGCTCTGATCAGCCGGGAATGCCCAGCTGACTTTCCGGTTAGAGCAAGAACACCTGCGAGCCCTGCGGTAGGTATGGGCAAGGGGCGAGCGGGGCAGCTGGAGCCCATGAGGAAGCTCGGGGCAGAGAGCCGGCTGCGAGGCTGGAGCAGGTCACAGTTCTTCAGAGAGACGCAGGCCCCGGTGAAGCAGTGCCTCAGCTTAGTCAGCCTGGTTTCTGCCGAGCCTCCCCCCAGGCCTGCATCAGAGGAATAGCCTGTCCTTGCTCCAGGTGAGGGGGTGAGAGAAGGACCTGTGGGCTCCAGCAGGCCCAGTGCAGTGAGGAGCCTGCTGGGCCCTGCCTGGGGGCCAGGCTAGGCCTGGGTGTCATGGGAAGGAAGTAAAGTCCTTTTCCAGCTCAGGGCAATAGGGCCAGGGCCCAGAAGACACAAATTTCTGTTGGGAACTTGGGTACCTGGTAACTCGTATAACTTCTGAGTGCTGGCCTTGTGCCCTTCCTCTGCCTTCTAGCAGTTGAGAGCTGGGCCAAGGATGGGAGCTTGGAGCTCCTGGGAGCTCCCCCCACCCCACCCAAGCCTCCATGGGCCCCAGGACAGGTGCCTGGAGGAGCGGAAGCCAAGAACCCCCGGGGCCCAAGGAAGGGGAAGAGTGGGAGCCCCAGGCCTCTCTTTGCTCTGACTTCCCCTCTGAGTTTGCAAAAACTTGCAAATTGATCTGAAAGAGTACAGTTTATTTTTCTTTGCAGTGAGGGTCTGCTTCTGGCTGGGGTCTACCTTTAGTAGGGTTGTAACATTTTTATCCACTTGTTTGAATATTCATTTCGTATCTGTGGGGTTTTTTTCCCCTCTCTGCACGCTGGCCTCTTTTCTGTTAGACTGATTTCAATCACAGATTCACTTTTTTTTTTTTTTTACTAATTATTTTTATTAACATATAATGTATTATTTGCCCCAGGGGTACAGGTCTGTGAATTGTCAGACTTACACACTTCACAGCACTCACCATAGCGAATACCCTCCCCAATGTCCACCACCCAGCCACCCTCCAGTAACTGATAGTACCAGTTTGTTTTCCTCTCGGTAATGGCCTTGCTAGTGTTATGTGTAAATGTGAGTAGCTATGAATATTTAGAGATCAGCAAAGCTGTAAAAATGAGGATGCACATCTTTGCCTTGAGGAAATGAATCTCCTTGCAGCTCTCCATGTGATTTTTTTATGCATTCTCTGTGTGAAGACTCTGGCTCATGACCCAGGAGGTGGGGGGTGTCAGCTAAAAGGCCAGGGCCTGGATTATGAGCTTAAAGAATGTGACTGGAAGGACATGGCAGATGTGAGCAAGGAGCACGAGGATGTTTCTTCCAGTTGTGTTTGGATTGACATCATACTTAGCAAATGCCACTAATTGAGTTGCTCACTGTGTACTGGGAACTTGAGATCTATTCTCTCATGCAGTCCTTACACTGACCCTTTGAGGTTGATTATTTATCCCATTTTATAGATAAAGGTCTTGAAGGGCAGTGATGGACTAATATCCCCAAAGTCCCACAGCTGGGATCTATTAAATAGAGTTGGGATTTGAACACAGGTGACTTTTATCCTCATAACCATGTTGTTTTGATTATGCTACATGTCCCCTTAAGGAGACTTAAAATAGGAGAAAGAGCGGTAAAGTAATGTTTATTGACCATCTGTTGGAGGCTGGGCACTAAGCTGAGGGCTTTACCTGTGTTTCTTGAACTCAGTGCCCCGGGGGGTAGGTTCTAATATTACTTGGGTTTCACAGAAGGCCAAAAGGAGGCCTGGAGGTGTAAAGGGCCGTACCTGGTACACAGTAGAGCTGGAATTCAAGAGGCGTGAGTCCAGACCTGGGCTCCTTTCGCATTATGGAGCTTCCATGGGCTCCTAGTGAGCAAACTGTATATTGAAGGGGTCTTAGTTGTCTGAGAATCCAGTCAGGGTAATGGACTTACAAGCATGGATTGGAATCCTTTTTATTTTTAAGATTTATTACTTATCTTAGGGGGTTGGAGGAGAGGTAGAAAAGGGCAGAGGGAGAAGTAGAGTCTTAAGCAGACTCCACGCTGAGTGCAGAGCCCATCACAAGGCTCGATCCCACACCCCTGAGATCACAACCTGAGCTGAAACCAAGAGTCAGACGCTTAACCAGCTGTGCCACCCAAGTGCCCCTGGACTGGAATGCTTTTCAGTGGATTATGAAATATTTAAGAAGCGTCGGTTTTGTGTAAGATTCTGGGTCTAAGCTTCTGGTTCCTCAGAGATATGGAAAACTCTGACACCCCTTGCTCTTGAGGGGGTTGACATTCTGGTTTTGAGTGTTACCACACACAGGAGGGAGCCAGCCTTCAGGTCTGGGAAAGTTTCCCAGAGTCGATGTTTGTGTTATGGAAGGGTATGTGCATGGATGTTTAGGGGCAGGGAGAAGAGAGCCTAGTTCATTGAGCAAAGCCGTCCTTCCTGATTTTGGAGGGCCTAAGAGGCCAGGGTTTGATCTTCGAGATGGTGACTTGAGCCGCCTTGTTGAAGTGGAAAGGCTGGTGTGTGTGTTGTGGGTGCGGGGCGGAGGGCGGGGGAGTTCCGAAGTTCATCTGGCAGGTTGTCAGGAAGGATTGCAGGGGTGGGGGGATGAGGCCTGAGAAATGTCCACAGGTTATGAAGCTATTGTTGTGAGGCACTGAGCAGGAAAGGGTGAATGTTGGAAGTCTCATTAGGGTTAGTAATTCAGTGGGCTGTGGTCCTTCAGTGAAGTTAAGTAATGCCCCAATGACAGGCAGGAGAGCGGAACATTGATCCAGCATTAGAAGACTTTCCTAGACCCTAAGAGAGGAATGTGTTGGTTCATCTCCTCTTTCCTCCACAAGGATGAATTGATTTGCATTATTTTTAAAGATTTTATTATTTATTTACTTGACAGAGAGAGAGAGAGAGAGAGAGAGCGAGCACGCATGAGCGAGCACACAAGCAGGCAGAGCAGCAGGCAGAAAGAGAGGAGGAAGCAAGCTCCCCACTGAGCAGACAGCCTGACGCGGGGCTCGATCCCAGGACCCTGAGATCATGATCTGAGCTGAAGGCAGAGGCCTTAACCCACTGAGCCACCCAGGTGCCCTTGATTTGCATTTTTTGTTAAAAAGTTCTTTACCTTGATTTCTTGTCCTAGCTCCGTGGAGTTCCCATTCACTTTATCACTGTGGTAAGAGATGCCCAGGTCCACCCTGTGTACCATCTTGAGTCTGGGACTGTCAAGGGGAATTACCTGAAGTTGACCTTTAGACTTGGGTCCATCATTTTATAACCCATGTTGGCCACCATGAAGACTGGCTTGTCTTGGGCATAATGCCCAGACAGCGGGGAGGGTGGAGGAGGAAAGCAATGAAGAACTGACAAAGGGAAAAAATACTATATGCTTCGCACTTGTAGGTTATAACAATCGAAGGTCAGATCAGTGACCTTGATGTTTACCACTCTGGATGTTATATCCAGATTGTTCCAATTTAATAGTAACCAACAGTATATTTTAGGATCTTTGCCTAGATGGGAGCTTCTCAAGTTTTTCATTCCTGGAACTCTTTGAGGTAACTCCTTCCAGGTCAGGTGTCACTGAGGGGACAGAGGCTGTCTCTTCTAGCCTGCTGTCACACTGTCATTGTCACCAAAAGTTTGTCTCCTTTGCTGATGATCCAATTTTTAATGAAACAGTTGGTTGAGAGTGATTTGAGAAGTGATTTCCTTGCACTGATTTCTTTAATAATTAGAAACAGGAGCCCAAACGTGGGGACTGTCTCTTGCCAAGGAGGAACAGCAGAGATTAACTTCTCAAGGAGAGAGTGCTTTGGTGAGGCTGCACCTCGGGCACACTGCTGTGTGGGTGACCGCACCTGTGTCTGCAGTTGCTGCTGAGTCTGTCCTCACCTACAGTTGCACGGGGTGGTTATGCCCAAATGGAAGGGCTCATGATGATTGTTTCTTCTCCTTTCTGTCTCCTTTCTGTTCTCTGAGGTCAATCCACATGCTTTATTTATATGTTTACCGAATAACATGATTTGTCAAAGGAATGTTAGTCCTTAAAGGATGTGATCTGAAGACACATAGGTATGACTGCGGTCTGATGGCACCCTTAGTGAGGTCTGTAAGGAAGAGGCTCTGTCCTCCTGCACAGGTTTGGTGGATATTAGATTAAAAGGTGCTGCCCTGAGCGATCTCTGCACCAGCGCCACCCAGCGGTACTTAACTGCCATCATGGAGATGTTCTGTGTCGGTAGCGTCGGGTAGAATAACCACTAGCCACGTGTGGATATTGGGCACTTGACATGTGGCTAGTATGTCTGAGGAACTGAATTTTTAATTTTATTTGGTTGTAATTGACTTAAGTTGAGCCACATATAGTAAGTGGCTACCATATTGGACAGCACTGCTGGAGACAATGGCCAGAGATGATGGATTGCTGCATTAGGACTTGGATATAGGTTTCAGTTGGGCAGGCTTGTTTGTGAGGGGAGGGTTAAGACACAGTGTACTCTAGTGGACATCAGATAGTCTAATAGATAGCGTGGAGTTGTGACATTGGCTTTAAATACTTGGATGCAAACAAGACTTGGGTCCGTTGGAGCTGGATTAGGCAGGGAAGTTTCTTGGAGGAAGACGGCATGTCTGTAGCTTTCAGGTCTTCTGGAATAATGTCCAGGCAGCCATAAATGTTCTTTGGGCTCTTGCTTTAGGGAGGCAGTGTATGCAAGACTCCAGGCTTGGGAGTTTGACAGATCTATATGAAGATGGGGGTCGCTTATGCAAACTAGGTAGCTCTTTGAACTTTAGTTTCTTCACCTGCAATTGTTATGTTAGATAAGTCATACAAAGTGCCTAGTGTCTTGGTACCTAGCAGGTTCTCAATTAACGTGGGCAATACTCTCAGAAATAGGATTAGCATATATGTGCGTACTGAAACTGCATGTCAAGCCTGAGTCTATGCTCTGAAGAAGGAGACCTGTCTGTTCAGTACATATTGAGCTAGGAATCCTGAGGTTGTTGCAGAGAGTCTAGAAAAGATGAGGATGTGAAGAAGCTGAGTAATGCACAGAAGGACCCTTGGAAAATGGAGAATTGTTGTGTGGTAAATCAATGCATCTCTTCAGTCACTGGTAAGGGCACAAGTTGATGGGTGCATAGTGCAATCTTCAGAACTCTAGCTCTTATTCTCCTCCCCACCTGGAAGAGCATTCACCAGAGTTAACAGCTTAAACCCTCTGCGTTTCTGGGCTTTTATTTGCATGGCACCTTGGATGCCTGCTAGAGACGGTTCCATTATCATTGCCTTATCTGCGTTCTCTGTTTACTTGAACATAAGGTTGATTTAGTATCTTACAAGAACTGAACATTGTCTTCCAGACATCATTAATCTCACCTTTCTTATCCAGCCTAAGTGTGAAATTAATCAAAAAGGAAAGATAAATTAATAATTCGCTGGTATTCACAATTCATCAGGAGACCTCACAGCAAGTATGAAATTAACTTCTCCAAATTAATACACACATCAACAAATTAAAGGTATGGAAAAGGGTTATTTATTATTTAGGAAATACTCCTTAATGCTTCCTGCTTTGATAATTAGATGATGGGTAGTGTCTGGTGAGAAGACTGTTGAGTATTGTGAGGTTACCTTAGGACCATAAAATGCATTAAACCAACATCCTGCCCTCCCCGCGCGCCCCCCGCCATATTTCACTTAGATGAATGAGGTACAGCCGGATAGCTAATGCATCCTTGTTTCCTGTCAATTGGAAAAGGTGTGCCCAGACACTTGCAGTTTTGATCTCTATTTACAATAAGCTAAATTTGATCCTGGGTTCTGTGTTTCCTTGTTATGACATGTGGTATGATCAGTTTCAAAGGGTACATTATTGTGAGCACATTATGGGAAAGAATGGAGTGTTATAATTACAACTCTCTATTACAGCTTTTGCTGAGGTTGATAAAGGACAAGCTTTTGTGACTGAATTGTTCCTGTAATTACATCAGAAATAACAGGCAACAGTCACCTTCCATTAGGGGTGGGAAAGAAGGATTCTTACTATTTAAGCAGTCACATAAGGTGCTGCATGAATCACCATCAGCCTCCTCATGAGGAATTAAAAATAAAAGGAACAGCTGACATCATCCTATAGCAGGTTTTATGGATCTGAGAAATGCCAGATAGTTGAAGGAAGAGAGCTGTCCACAGTGATGCCCCAGCCCACATGTTAATAGCCTGTTGGCAGTGGTTCTCAAACTTGAGCTAGCATTCAAATCTCCTGGGCGACAGCCTAGAGTTTGGGATTCAGAAGGCGTGAGGTGAGGGCTGAGATTTTGCATTGCAAGCCTCACAAATGATGTTGATACTCCTGGTTTGAGATGGCATGTTGAGAACCATTAGGCTAGGGGACAGACACAGGTATAACTTGGGGTAGGTTCAAGAAACTGAACTCTAAGATTAATTCCCCAGTGTCTGTTAAAATAATCTTGATGAAAATACAAATTGGTTTTTGGGGTGGTGTGCAAGCTTCATCAAGGGCATCTGCTCTTCGTGACATTGTGAGGGAACATGAATAGCAGATGCAGAGAGGTGGTCTCCTGGTTCTCTTGGCCCACTGTCCTCCTGTCTTGGTAAAATCTTGGATAGACTTTGATGGATACCAGTGTCTTGAGAATTCAAGTTAGTGATGAATTCTCAAGTTGCAAGGTGGGAATTTTTTTTTCCCTTACTTGTCAGTCAAACCTGCCCTTTACGTGGGGACCATCTGTAGGAGAACAGTCATTTTAGCTAAGGGTATTCCAAGTCCCAAGCCACCACATTGTTGTCATTGTCACACCTGCCTGGCAGAATGGCTGTTCACAAGATGAAACTGTGATGTATCACGTGTTACCAGTGGCTGTGATTCTAGGCTTCCAACTGGCTCTAGGATGGTCTTTTATTATCCTACTAATTCACTGTCCTGTTCTAGCAGTAGCAGCCACAGCAGTGACAATCACCACTGTTGGTGGAGGGCTTGCTGCCTCTCCAGGGTGCTGGCTGTGCTTCTGGCTGTGTAGTGTTAGCTTGTGTGAATCCCACCGCCATCCTTGGAAGGAGGCACCGTGATCCCCTTTGTTTCAGACACAAGAGGATGGGGGCTGGGAGAGGCACTGGGTTGTCCTCACACAGCTTGTGAGAGTCGGACTTATCTATTTGAGTCCAGGCAGCATGAGCAATGTGGGGCAGATTTAGATTTGACTCTATTTTGGGAAACTTTCAATGGCAGTGTGATGAGAAGCCTCGCTGAATTGGAAAGATGCTAGGAGGTTTTAAAGTATGTTGCAACCAAACGTATTTAAGGTTGTGTAGGTTCTGAGGTCGAGGATCTTTGTAACGGGACAGAATTTCACTGTGTGATGAATTGAGCTAGTCTGTCCCACATAAGATGAAAACCATCTGAGGCCAGTATTGCAATTATGGTTTTTTTTTTTATGTGACTCTGTTATTTGATAAGGAAGATCAAATTACTTAAAGCTTATAAACATGCTCATCATTTGTTTCTCACATGTACCAGTAGGTGGTCTTAATCATTTGAAATTATTTTTGTAGGCATGAAGTTACTTTGAGCAGGGCTCTACGCTCCCTTCCAGCTATTTTCTCACAGGAGTAAGTCTACAGGACAGCTTCAGTGCTATCCATGAGCTACTTTGCTTTACTAGGTTCTAGAAAATGAGAGAGGGAGAGACTGCTTTGAGCTATGTCCATGGTTGTTTGGCATCAAGATTCTGAGATACTCTGGAGAGACAGGGTCCATAGGGAATAAGAGGGTGAAAAACTTGAATGTTCTGAGACGGGGATCAGTCTGACAGCTTCTGGTGTAGACGGGCATGAGGAGTGAGGAGGTGTGAGACCCCAGCGTCTGAAATTGGCCGCCATGGTCCTCTGTCATTGGATCTAGAGGAGGTACTGCAGAGATGGTCCTTGAACATGCAAGGCAAGAAAGTCTAACACAGATTCCTCACAGAATGCCACCCTAGAGTTCAGAGCTGGTCAAGTAGGCTATTTTGCTTCTGGGCCACTTACAATATCTTTTCTCCCAAATAACAAAGGGCTAAAATATTGGTTGAAAATGGGATTCCAGTTTTTCCTGGCTACGTTTTTACTGACCGGCCCCTGTGATCTCTGCTTTATTCTTTGTAGATTGAATTGAATTCCCGTGATGCTTTATAAATGCTTTCATAGTTGAGGTGTAATTAAGAGAGGAAAGAAAAGGAAAAGCTCAAGAAGAGTGTGAGAGAGCCTATTAATCCCCAGAAAATAAACTTTTGGGTGAAATCTTAGCAAGTGGTGCTGTTTTGAAAATGAGGAAGGAGAAAGGGCTTCCTTCAGTGTTTTCTTGGTCTAGAGACCTGGCTAAAAGTGGTTGTAAATTTTCATTAATGTTATATATTTGGCTCCTCAGGAAATGATACTTAAGATGAGTTGAACATTAAAGCTTTGCTGAGCATAGACACGAATGGCCTTTTGGTTTCATGGTGACCATGAATTTTGCTAATGATAGAGCCGAGGGTAATGCAGTAGTTCTCAGATGACTTGGAGACTAGCTGGTCTGATGCTTCTGGGGAAATCAAGATTGAGTTCTTATTTAATAGGAGTATCATTGAAGAAAAAAATGGAGATTTGAAAGCATGGCGGGGAGGTGAAGTTGAAATTTTGGGGAGGTGGGGGTGGGGCGGAGGGCACATCTTGAACATTTTTTGAATCTTACCATCTTACTGTTTGATCCCAGCACTCAGTCAGAAAATTGCCATGTAATGCACCACTTGAGATGTTGAAGAAAACCTAGAGTAGAGGGTAAAAGCACTGAAAGTCTGCCTGTGTCATTTAGGTCTGAGGCACACAGGTATTTGTTTTGTTAGCCCACACCAATACCTGTGAATGAAAGGGTTTCAATACTGACCAAAATGCTTGGGATTGTTTTCCTAAAATAGATCTTAATGATGGGACTTGGTGGAGTTAGGTTTTTTCTGTCACAATATTGTGCTTCCAGAAACCATTCCTTCACCTAGAGCTGTGTCCAGAGGGGATAAAGAGGGGGCCGTGTGGTCCCTGGCATTGACTGCGTTCTTTCTAACCTTCCATCCTTCTTGAGTAAAAGTCTGTGAGGCAAGACTGCTGGATGGAGTCAGTGGGTTTGGAAGGGCTGCAGGTGGAACCCCCTCTCCCCAGTTGCCCCAGGGCGCGGCCCCGTTACTGCTCAGACCATTGACTGGGATGCAGATGTTCCTGCTGCGAAGGGTAGTTGAATGCTATAGACCACATAGAGAGGGAATTGACTTGTTTAAAAAATGACAAAACTCCGACATTTCCCAGCAGGACATGGTGCATGTTCTGCTGTGAGGTCCTTCAGTAGTCGGTTAGTCTTAAGAATACTTTGGGCAGTCAGCTTGGACATGGGTCTGTGCAACATGGTTGTTATTTTTTTCCTCCCTCCTGCTTTCCCCCCTTCTCTCCTTGCCTCCCCCACTCCCTCCCAAACTCTCAGTTTTATAATTCTCTGATGATAAATTCCAGGAGTATCAGAAACATGCTGAATAGATCTATTAAAGGACATGTTCCCCCCTTTTCTTTTATAAAGGAGTATTTTAGAGGGAAGACACTAGCTTTATCAGAAGCATATAGTAGATCTGTTTCTAAAATGCTTTCACTCTTTTTTTAAAAAATTTTATTCTTCAAGGTGAAGTTGCCACAAGTAATCTGTTACATTTGAATGAACAGGCTTGCAATTCAGTTGGGTTTATCTCCTATTGAAAACTCCTTAGTTTTTTGTGATAGAACTATCTGTTTTTCAAATTGTGTATATACATATACTTGGAACTGTGTGTGTATATTAATGCAGGCTAGTCCGGGAAGCATTAGAATTGGTAAAAGCTTGGGTTTAGTGCCTCCTGAGACTTGCAACAAAGAGAAGTTTTGTGCAGAAGCTCCATTTTTGCGAAACGTAGCCTTACTCCTGCTAAACTAATAATGGTTGGATTTGAATCTTAACACATGAGATAATAGTTTATTTATTATTATTATTATTATTATTGGTAATGCCTTTGGGTGTTGAAGTGATAGGGCCTCCCAACTAGCTGTTTTTAGGTTATTTCTTTTTGGGAGACTACATCAAAAGGCAGTTGGGTTGCAAAACGGGAGAGGCAAAGTCCGTAGATGATCTTTGTCAGCCTTTTGCAATAGATCAAGTTGTTAAAAAGGAGAAACTTAAAAATGTCTTTGTCCTTGTGGTTTCAGGAGTGATTACTGTTCTAAAGAGGACATTGGAGAAGGATCCATTAGGTCATGTAAGTATTGACGTAAGCAGATATCCATGTGGCTTAGCATAGACCCAGGATATTTGCCCTTGGGGGGGAGAAGTTCCAATAGTTGAGTCAGATGTTGGCATTTGGAAGAGTCTAAATACGGACCTCTAGTCCCAAAGGGCTGAGGGGTGCCTCTCCCAGTGCCACCCCAATCCTCAGGGGACATCTTCAGCTCTCTGGTGAAGGCCTGGTGGGGTTTAATCTTTTGGGAAAATTGGGCAAGGATATTTTATCTGTCTAGAATTAGTAAAGTGACTGGAGCAGAAGGCCATTTATTGCTTTATTCAATCATGATCAAACATGACTTTATTTAGCATGAATCCCTTCCATAGAATGGCTGATTCCTTCAGAGCAGCCCAACGGAAATCTGACACAGAGGATCATGAGGTGAATATAAGTAAGACTGACGAAGAGCGTGATTGCCAAAGACCGCACAGTCTCTGAACTGTGTATCAAGGAACTCAAGAAGTACACTTTCCTAAGTCCTCAGTTAAGGACGTATTTTTATGGAGGAAGAAATTTGCTAAGTACTTCTTTATTTGAACCATCTGAATAGTCCATAGTGCCTAAACTCCCTGCCCAAGCTACCCTTGAGAGTTACCTTGGTAAATGAGTTGTTAACTTGGGAGCAGAGTATCCAGATTTCGCAGCCTGCTAGGATTTGGGTGTCAAGGGTATGAGGCTTACAGAATGAAACTTTAAACATTGCTAATTCCTGTTTCTTTTATGTATGTGGGTCTTTGAACAAACTTTGTCTCTAACAACATCACAGGAAAAGAAAATACCACAGGGGAAAAAAAAAGCTACCCCAGCAACTCACAAAAAGACAGATGTCTGATGTGAGTAAAAGCCTTAATGTTAGAGCCAGAAAATGATGTGACCGTGTGACTTGTATCAGCGGCTTCTCTCTAGCTGTCACCTTGAGAATTTGTCCTGCTGGGAGAGACCAGAGAAACAAGAAGTGTCTCCTTCAGAACCTCAAAGGGAGTTTGAATTTCTGAGGACATGGGGTTTTGTCTAAGATGGAACAGGCCTACTTAATCCATCCTTCTCCCTCCCCCATGCCCCCATAGGGTACACACATCACTTAATTAGAATGGGACTTCATTTCAGGGACTACACAACTTAACAGTGTATCTTCAGGAGTCTGTTTTGGCAGTTAGTTCACTGTTGACAGATAGGGCAAGTTCACGCACTGCCCACTGAGATTTGCCAGGCATGGCAGCTGGGGGTAGCAGGCTGACCTCGAGGAGACCTGGAGCTGGGTCTATGGTCCCTGATACCCAGCTGCCATGGCGTATGCTATGGGAAGGATAAATATGTGTCTTTCTGCCTTTCCTTGTGCTGCGATTTTTTTTTAATTTTTTTTTTTTTTTTTTTTTTGTGTCCGTATCTGCCCCCACCTCCTCCTCTCAGCTCTGCACTGTGTGGGGTTGACAGCCTTCACGGAGCAGGCAGACGCGTTGGCATTTGTGGCACTCCTGGGCTATGTCTATCTGCCACCAAATATGTTGTCACCTTCCCTCTTGAGCATGCCATATCTAGCTGCCTTTGGAGGGGCCTCTTGGCTCCTTTGGGAATAACTACGAAAGAGCAGCTGTCTGTCAGCCTCCTCCAGAGCCGTCGAATTGGGCTATTGTCAACCTGTTGTTGGAGGAGTTCCCAACACAGCAGACTTGGCTGTCATTGACATTTATAACTTGAAAGCCGTATCACAGATGAGTTTGCGTTTCTGATAATCCCTTAAATAGCCTTCAGAGTCTGCAGCACGCGGCCTGCATACACTGGGGCAAGCCCCAGGAGTGTGGAAATAGTTGGGTCTTCCTGGAGGGAGAGGCAGCAGGTCACCATTCCGCCCACAGCATCTCCTTTTTGCCTTAAGTAGGAGAAAGTTGCTCTGGCTTTGTGCTTAGGTTTCTGTGTGACCATAGGAGTCCTTTTAGGTCAGGAATATTGGCTTCTAAGAACTAATGACTCTTGAACTCTGATTATCACAGAGCCTGTGATCAGAGAGGAAAATTGATGTCAGAAAGGGTTTTTTGAAGGGGTTGGTAGATCCCATACCTGTTTTTGTTTTGTTTTGTTTTTTGGTGCCGTAATACTTCAAAGAACCAGATTCTAACTTTGATTTCTTGAGACATGACCGGAAGAGAAAGATGCAGTGTTGGTGGTGAAAATAAAACCAGAACCACACCAGTAGATCTTGTGAATACATATTGCCAGAGAAGGTGCAGAGTAGAATCAAAATGGCTTTTATTTACTGTGGGTCTGTTTAGATTGTAAATTCCTTGAGGGCTAGGACTGGCCTTCCTAGTCTTCATACCGCCAGTGGCTAGCACAGAACCTGGCCCGTGGCCTCACGGTAAGCTGAGTAAATGAGTATAAAAAGGGAAAGATTTGAGGTAGAAGACATTGTGTGTGTGTGTGTGTGTTTATCCCAGTAGTGCAGACATTGAAATATGTTAATCATCAAATCCAGATTATGGGATTTAAAGTTAATGATGTTTTCCTGTTGGCGTCAAAGATGAGTCATCTTAGAAGAGGCAGGGGCTTTGATGGCAGTGAGATGTGATTAAAATGAAACACCTTCACTGCCTGGGCTTAGATTTCCTTCTGTGGTTCCCAGGACGTTTGTCATGTCTTAGGAAATGTCAGCGCCTGAACTTGGCTGCGTGCTGCGCAGCTGAGTCCCATGCGTTGTCTGCTAGCTCGCCTGGAATGGGGCAGGAACCAGCTCTTAAACTAGCATGATGGGGGCAGCAGGCTTTGGGAAGATGGTTAACATAGCAATGTGTGTCACCTTCCTGGCCCTTTGCCTGTGGTGCACACGGGCTTCTCGTTACTCTTTCTCTGAACTGGCAGGTGCCCCGGAGCCTGGAGGATTGCCTGCGGGAGAGCCACTGCCCAGTACCAATGAACAGGCATGGCAGACAAAAACCTACTTCCCTCCTGGGCCGAGGGAAGGGGGTGGTAGGGCCATGGGGACAGAGGTCAGAGCTGTGGGCAGCCATGTGTCTCGTCACCACGCCACTCATAGAGGAGCAGAGCGGTTGTCTTCGCAAGGTATGTCTGGCTTTGGCCGGATCTAATCAGAATCCCTGGTTTGTAGTAAGAGGTTTCCAAACAACAGCATGTATATTTTCTCTGATTTTATTTGAAAAAAATGAAATGGTGAAATATTTCAGGTATGCAGAGAAGTGCAGAGACTTGACTAAAACACTCGCTCATGTTACCCTCCCCCCGCCCTTCCTCCATATCTCAGGGGTCCCTTTTCTGATGCCACTAATGACAGATGTTTTATCAACTGTGAAAGATGTTTATGTTTTACAGTGGATTTACCGTACTTCTGTCCCTGGAACTTTTTATTTTATTTTTTATTTTTTATTTTTTTTAAGATTATTTATTTATTTATTTGACAGAGATTACAAGTAGGCAGAGAGGCAGGCAGAGAGAGAGGAGGAAGCAGGCTCCCCGCCACGCAGAAAGCCCAATGCGGGGCTCCATCCCAAGACCCTGGGATCATGACCTGAGCCAAAGGCAGAGGCTTTAACCCACTGAGCCACCTAGGCGCCCCCCTGGAACTTTTTAAACATGGGGTCTGCCTGGAACCAAGACCCACACAGAACCCCAGTGCACCCACACTCTGAGGATGGTTGGTGCTCTTTGGATCTCCCCTTACCTGTGGTTTCCTTTGCTCATTCTGTCGTTCTGTCCTGGCCATCCTTGCCATCAATCTGTTTTTCTCTCTATTCAGTTTCAAGGAGATGCATATATACTTATTTTACTTTATTTTAAGGATTTTATTTATCTGTGAGAGAGAGATAGAACACATGAGCGGGAGGGGGGGCGGGGGGGCAGAGGGAGAAGCAGACACCCCGCTGAGCAGGGAGCCTGATGTGGGCCTCCATCCCAGGACCCCGAGATCATGATCTGAGATGAAGGCAGCTGCTTGAACAACTGAACCACCCAGATGCCCCGAGATGCATACATGTTTAAATCCCTCTCTGCAGCCAGTTCAGGACTCCCTGTAATGGGCAGTTCCGCTGGTACTGCTTGGCACAGCTAATGCTGTCTCCACATCCAAGGCCCTTCCCGTGACAAAGGCAGCAGACTTGGTGCCGCACACAGAGCACTCATTCTGATAAGAACTTCTCATTTCTCCTGAAGCTGGTGTGCAATCTCTCTGCAAATGTCCACTTCCCTGGAGGAGGGAGGCCAAGGCCATTTTATTTTGCCTCTCAGGCTTAGAGTGATGGATGGACAGCATGTGTCGGGCAGGCTGAGGCTCTCTTTCGGGTTAATTAACATGGGTAAGGCCCACTGACAGGTTTCCAGTCATTTATTCTCTTACCGTGACCATTTTCTGGGGCTGGAGTCCTGCGTTATTTTAGCTATGTTGATGGATGATTGGCCACTTAACTCTTCATTTCGATCTGAGCCTCACAGTGGCTTACAGGAATCCGCAGAGGCAGCTCACGTATCAGGAAGGCTGCTGGGGAGTTTGCCACCATGTAGCTAATAAGATAGTGCCTTGAAGCTTGGGCGGGGGTGGGGTGGGGTGAGGGAGTTGCCTCACCAGGAGGATGGAGGAGAACCCAGGAGAGGCAGGAAGGATTGGGGAAGGCAGTACAGGAACCTTGGGAATTTGGCTGAAGAGTTTGGGGATTCTGGGTGATTGGAGGAACAGAACGGTTTTTAAAACTTCTAAACCATCCTGGGTTGACATGATACAAATAAATGACCAGGAAGTGAAAAAACAACAACAACAACAACAACAACAACCAAGGTAGTCCAGAATACAAAGCTTTAGTTATGTTAGTGGATTCAAAGACAGAAAGTTACCCTGTCACATTAGCATAAAAGTTTCCAAAATGTTTACCCTCAAGTTGAGTACTTACTCTCCATAGAGGAAACACTTTGTGGTCTGGCCCTGCTCTCTGGACCATCCTCCCCCTCCACCTGGAGTAACACTTACTTAGGATTTGTGGGTCTTTTCTTGGTGCTTTTTTCTTTTTTTTTTAAGATTTATTTATTTGAGAGAATGGGGGGAGGGGCAGAGGGAGAGGTAGACTCTCCAGGCAGACTCCCCATTGAGCACAGAGCCCAACATAGGGCTCAATCCTACCACCACAAGATCATGACCTGAGCCAAAATCAAGAGTCGGACGCCCAACTGATTGAGCCACCCAGGCACCTGAGCTCTGTGCCTCTTATTCTGTGAGGCCCACGCTGACCTCTCTGCATCTTGTTTTTTTATGCTATGAAGTAAAAGTTGGTTGGCGCAGCACTGTTCTC
Source organism: Enhydra lutris kenyoni (assembly GCF_002288905.1). Lineage (NCBI taxonomy): Eukaryota > Metazoa > Chordata > Mammalia > Carnivora > Mustelidae > Enhydra > Enhydra lutris. The sequence continues at coordinate 97,002,736 of NW_019154085.1, read as the reverse complement.
CCTGACAGGAAATGAGGGACCAGGAACAGGTGCTTGTTCCTGAGGGTCCTACCCAAATGGGTTTCCTTTCAGAGATCTTTCTAGAAGGACATGCTGGGGATTATTTCATATACCCCCCAGGCCGCCTTAAATAAATATCCGACTGGCTCCTTCAAAAGCTGTGTGTCCTGCGTTGATGACCTTCTGTAACAAGCGGATCTCTCTGCATGTGTGTGTGGGTCTGTGTGTGCAGGCAGGTAGTACCCAGTGTGTTCTCTAGTTGATAGTTTTAGCTGGGTAGGGGTGGTGTAAGGTAATGATTCCTTTCATGAAGTCCTTTACTGAGCGAGGCCATCTAGGCCCTCCCCAGTTGACCCTGTGGTGGTGTCCATGGTAGCCTGTGGAATGGGGGGACCAGGTATAGGATCCTGCCTGGAGGAGGTTTTAGCCAGGCCGGCAGTGGATAGTCCCGTGCCATTCGTACTCCGTTGTTTCAGACTCCCATCACCTGGCCGCATCTCTCCAGAAAATGTAGTCTAGCCATGTGTCCCAGGGGGTAGACAGTGTGGGTTCAGTGAGCCACGAGCATTGTCCATAGCTTCCCCAACTCCTGATTTTCTCATTCACTTACCAGAGTCGTTGCACTATTGCATTCTTTTATCCACATGAACTCTTTTATTCCTCTTTTATGCCTGCTTGTGATGATGGCCAGGCGTTACATTTTCATGCACTGGGCTGAGAAACAATGGAAAGAAAAGAGAATGGAAGTTCCCTCAGTTCATGGATAGTGATTACACAGGCTGCTGTCAGCAGCTGGGAATGGCCAGTGCTGACTAACAAGGGAATATTGGCTATGCGCCATAGGCCGCATTTGGAGGTTTTTAAATCCAGGTATTTATGAGTTGAGAGTAATGCTTAGTCTTTAGAAAGTAAGTAGCACTTAAGCAGAAGGAAGCCATGGGTGCAGGGGCAGCCAGTGGCCCATGTGGAAAGGTGGCCAAGGTAATATAATTTGATAAAAAGCAGGAGTAGCTCTAATATTTTTATATGTGCACTTTGTTTTCCCCTGCAGCAGTGAATTAAAAAAACACACAAAGCCCCCCAAACGCCTTTATTTGCTTTCAATTCAGGGAAGCCAGTGAGTCTGAATAAGAGAGGAGAGGTGGTGGGAGGGAATGGGTGAGTGTGCGTCAGGGAGGGTCTTGGCAGAGTCGCAGGGCACAGCATCCTTCTGGAACCTGTGTGTACTAGAGTGACCAGGAGAGCTGGACCAGGCCTTTGTCAGAGAACCTACTATAGAGGAGTGAGCATGTAGGGGTTGGAGGAGGGGAGCTACCAAGAAGAATATATGTCCACCCAGAGATCTGCAGCCATGGGAAGATGTCCCCCCCCCCCCATCAAGGCTACAGCAGGGTCGGGGTTGGTGGTGGTATCACAAAGCTCATGGGGGCCCCTCTGGGAAGAGCTGTGTCTGTGGAGAAGATGCAGCTGGTCAGAGACTGTCTTCCTCCTTGTGCCCGCCCTCCCAGCTTCTGCTGACATGTCCCTGAGGCCAACCCTACCTGAAACCAGATGGCAAGGGGGGTTGGGAGATGTGGTTTCCTATGATTTGTCACAAAAAAGGGCAGGGCATGCAGAGAATGCATTTGAGAACAGAAAGGTAGATAGTTGGCCCAGGGAGTATAACCTCTCAGTGGAAAGGAAGGAGAATGAATAGAAGAATGAATAAAGCAAGAGATCACGTTAGGAAAGAGATGTTAAGAGTTTTGGTTTCTTGCCTCCTTGCCATATTTTCTCCTGTTTCTCTGTCACCACCTGTGTTCCTTTTCATCATTTTGTTAAATGCTTTTTGCACCACGTGATATTTTCTGGACCTGCTAGATTCTACAGTAACACCTAACCTCCCTGAACGCTCACCGCATGCCATGATGGCCGAGTTCTCAGGGCTTGATCTGTCTCCCTTCACTGAATTTTCCGAGCAGCTCTGTGAGGCAGGCACAGTCAGTCCTCATTATGTGAAGGTTCTATATTTGCGTCTCGGGCTACATGTTAAAATGTACGCTTTTGCGGCCATTACAGATGTATGCAGAGTGCAGGGGAATGCACGTGGCCTGATGTGCACATTCCCAGCCAAGGTCCAACAAGGCAGCGCTCTGCCTTCCTGCTTCTCACACTGTAGATGAGTGCTCTCCTTATGGTCTAATGAGCGCCCCCTTTCTGGGGCCTTTTTGAGCTTCCCTCTTGTGATTTTTATGGTTTAAAATGGCCCCTTAGCGTAGCGTTAGAGTGCTTCTTGGCGTTCAGAAGTGCAGGAAGGCAGAGAGGTGCCTGGTGGAGAATATGCGTGTGTTAGGGAAGGTCTTCAAGCACGAGTTAGACTACCACTGCCTAGGAATTGAAGATTAACGAGTCAACCATCTATATTAAAGAAGATGTCTTAAAACAGAAATACCTAACACACGATTAGGAATTGATCGGTTGACAGAAGTGTTGTGACCAGAGGCTCACAGGAACCTATCCCTGTGTTTCCCTTGGGAACACTGGTTCAGCTTTCCTGAATTTGGTGTTCACAGTGACTTTATAGAACATAACTATGGCAAATAAAGACCCTCAACTGTACTACTGTTATCCCCAGTTTGTAGATAGACTGAGGTATGTAGAAGTGAAGAAAGTTGCCCAGGTGTCGCCTCATAGGATCGGAACCCAGACAGCCCTCCCCATCACTCTTACATCTGGATACTGTCACCCTTTTTGAACCTGCTGTCGATGCTGGTGAAACCAATGCCAGGGCCATTTTCAGTGATTAAACTCCTGTTGGCAAAGCCAAGGGTTACCTCTGGTGGGGGATCGTGATCTGTATAAGCCCACAATAAAGGCAATAATGTTTGATGTCTGCATAAGAACTTGTGCATATTTCATATCAGTTCATTCTCGGAAGCACTGTGAAGTGCATCACCCCTCCATTCCATAAATAAAACCTGGTGTGCGGAAGGCCGTGATTTGGTCAGGGGCCCGAGGTGAGACAGAGTGGTAGGACAGAAACTCTAACCCAGGCTTCCTGGTTTTAGATCCCTCGTTCTTTGTTGCAGTATCAAGCAGGGCTCTTCGCGAGGCCCTGGGAATGGGACGCTTGCCTTGCCATGGAGACTCCACTTTGCCACTTTGATTCTGCTTTGTTCCACAGAAATCACAGAAAGTTAGAATGGTGGGTAAAATAAGTGATTCTGAGGAGGGACCAGAAAGACTTTCTTTAAAATGATCGCTTGTTTCCATGTATATAGAAAGTCTTTCCTGGCCATGATGATCTTTCTGGAAAGATGGTTTTGTTTTTGTTTTTTTTTGTTTTGTTTTCTGTTCATTAGGGAAATATGTGAAAATAAATAAAATCTGAAGGAAAAGTAATTTGAGGGGTCTGCTGGCGTTTCCTTGGTGGTATACTCTTGCCTAAACATTGTTCTTGGCTTGTCTCTTTAGTTCTCTTCATGTATTTAAAGTTCTGTTTGAATAAGAAGTAGATGTACTCGTTAAAGAGTTAAAAGGAGAGGGGCACCTTGGTGGCTCAGTCAGTTCAGAGTTTGCCTTCAGCTCAGGTCATGATCCCAGGGTCCTGGGATCGAGCCCCATCTCCAACTCCCTGCTCAGTGGGAAGCCTGCTTCTGCCTCTCCCCTGCTTGTGCTCTCTCTCTGTCAAGTGAATAAATAAAATCTTAAAAAAAAAAAGTTAAAAGGATGTTAAAACAAACAAGACAAAATGATCCTTCCCTAGGGTGAGCACTGTACCTGATTCTTGTGTACTTTCCCAAAGGTGTTCTAACCTCCACCCCGGTGATTTTCAGCTGGTGGTGAGCCAGGGACATTGGCATGTATCCGGGGAAAGCTGGGGGAGTGTTACTGGCCCTGTGGTGGGTAGGGCCCCGGGTGCTGGTAAATGCCATGCAATGCATAGGACAGCCCCACAGCATAGTATTGGCCCCATAGTCAATAGTGCCAAAGTGCCATCACCCTTCCCCACCCTCACTGTAAACTGTAAAGGCTCTCTTAACGTGGGAGATACAAATGCTTTTGTGTTTGAACTTCAGTGTTTATTTTGTGTCTTCAGAATGCTTTTGTTTGCCTGATTTCCAAGTGCAGACTGGGCGGCAGCTGCTCACAGGTGGGACAGTGGGCGTGGTCCTCTCCAGGTGCAGCTGCGGGTCTGTAACAGCTCTAGAGACCCAAAGCAAGGAAACTCACTTCAGTAAGTCTGGTCTGCTTTTTTGTTGTCACAATGTGTGGGCAGTTCTAAACAAAGCCAATGATACAGTACTTCATGGGAAAAGCTCTTGTTGGTTTAAGTTCTAAGTAATTGCTGCTGTGAATAATGCTATATGACTAAGTTAATAGATATATATCCACACTTAAGGTTAGTACACATTTGTCCCTACCATTTAATAAACATTGTATTCTACATGGAAATGAATTTAGAGAATTTCCCATCTGCCGTTGATCCTGACGCACATGGACTAAGTTACACAGGTGGAGAGTCAGGTTCCTAACAGGATTCAGGATTGTTGGTGTTTGCTCTGGAGGCACTTCATGCCTCCATCCCCTGTGGTACAACCTATTCCTGTGTTTCCTCGGAGCTTGACAATAAACCATAGTGCAGTTGGGGATGAGAAAATGGAACTGGACGCTCTTCAATGCTGTCACTCTATGTGACCATTTGGAACTTTAACGTGCAATTAAAATTTAAAACCATGAGACTGAGAACTCCTAAGTGTAATGTTGTTTGGTAAGTGTATATTTTACTTTGTAGAAGAAATATTTTACTGAATTTTAGAAGTCACTTTAAAAACTGACTTTTTTTTTTTTTTTAAAGGGTTGTTGGGGCACTTGGGTGGCTCAGTTGGTTAAGCATCCGATTCTTGATTTCGACTCAGGTCATGGTCTCAGGGTTGTGAAAGTCTGCTTAAGATTCTGTTTCTCCCTTTTCTTTTCCTCTGCCTCTTCCCTCTGCTGCATGTGCTCATTCTCTCTCTTAAAAAGTGGTTTAAAAACTAAAGAATGCATTTGCCATGACGTGGTTGGAACTAGAGGGTATTATGCTTAGCGAAATAAGTCAATCGGAGAAAGACAACTATCATATGATCTCCCTGATAGGAGGAAGTGGAGATGCAACGTGGGTAGTTTGGGGGGTAGGAAAAGAATAAATGAAACAAGATGGGATCGGGAGGGAGACAAACCATAAGAGACTCTTAATCTCACAAAACAAACTGAGGATTGCTGGGCTGGAAGAGGGTGGTGGGGTTATGGACATTGGGGAGGGTATGTGCTATGGTAAGTGCTGTGAAGTATATAAACCTGTTGATTCACAGACCTGTACCTCTGGGGCTAATAATACATTATATGTTAATAAAAAAAAAAAACAACAACTAAAGAATGACTCAAGAATATGGTGACGATTATTGCGTACACATTATTGGAACCAATTTACTTGTATGGAAGAGAGACTCAAATAGTGATCTGTCCTGAGTGTCCCCTATGGTGGGTACTCTACTGTTAGGATGGTTGAGATCTTCAAGAAAAATGAATGAAAGGGAATGAAAGTGGACCTAAGGAAGCATGTAGTTGTTTCTGTCGTTCTGGTTTCTGTCCATTCAAAATCAGTGCTCTTTGAAATGCCACACAGGATTGAAATTCTGACCTATCAGGGTCTTTGCAAAAGTAGACAAATCTTACCCTCCACCCTGATGTTTTAAAACTTGGTTGATTTATACAAAAAGAACAGTGTGCACGTTGCTAGTGTACAGCTTGATGACTTGTTGCAGCCAAATATGGCATTGTCAAGGTACTCCGATACAGAAACAAAATGTAAGCAATAACCGGAAACCCCCTGTACCTCTTTTCCAGCTGAGGTTTCCATTCACCCCCATCTCCAGCATCACCACTGGCCTGACTTCTAACAGCACAGATGGGTTGTGCTGTTTGGGGATGTTACATAAATGCAGTTCATTATACGGTACATAAAGAGAGGACTAATTTTAACCCGTCTGTCTCGATTTTGATGGTAACTGGAGACATTTGAAACATTCCAAATTGTGGCACTTAAACATCTTGGTAACTTTGAACGGTAGATTAACAAAAATTTCCAGTCTAGTTCATGGGTGGCTTCACTTACATTGGCCTTCAGGGTGGTAACATTTAATGTGCTCGCTTCGGTAATGAGGAACACAACAAACTTAATTATGATGTCACTTGCTGGGCTTTAGAATTTTAGGTGGAAGGCAACCAATTTTATGGACATTAAATTACAATTTGTGTATTGAAGTAATCCAGTTCATCTGAAGCTAGAGTACCTTATAGGCTTAGAGTGTGGTCACTAAGTTGGATACACTGTACAGAAGCTTCTAATTGGATTTAGATTGGGAACCATAACAATGGCAATGCCATTTTATGGCATCAATGTATTCATGCTGCCATTTTCTGAGTAGTAAGCATATCTGGTCTACAGAGACAGAATGGATGGGATGTTTAATCATTGAAGTTTGGACCACAAGGGTCTGAAGTTGCCCTTCATGTAGTGGGAGAAAGTTCAGTACTTAGTTTGAAGGCCCTTGGGAATGTTGAACTGCTAAATTAACATAAAAGTATTATTTAGAAAAAATAGCCCTCTCTGTAACCATCATCTGCTGTGAGAATATGTATTCGCACTCATTTCTGATCTGTCAGTGGCTGGCTCATTCACCACGAGCTGTGGCGGCCAATTCAGAAGGCTGGTGTGGCTCCTTGTGAGGTGCTGTGTGGCGGCCGGCCACCTAAGACATGGAAAGTGTTTGCCACGCAGCTTCTCTTAGTCCCAGCAGAGATGAAAACGAACAGTTCTCGTAATATCGCGAAGTCAGGGATGTTTGTCTTAGGGAAGCTTCTTTTTGCTCACTTAATTTTTTGGTCTATAAAAAACGTTCTCTTCTTTCTTCCCTCCTGAGTGGTTTCTAGCCATCTTCTCAAATTAAAACAGGAAAAAGTCCTGTATGCCTTGTTATTTGAAAGCTGTCTGGGTTTTGTTTGTTTGTTTTTGCATTTTCAACCCTTGATGCAAGAGAGGCAGCGCTTGCAAATAAAAGCCAGTTCAGGAAGTTCTATCTGACATGGGAATTGGATCATGTCACTCCTGGGCTTGAGGCTCTCCAAAGTCATTCTTCAGCTACAAGGAGGGCCTTCGGTCCTGCTATGGCGTTCAAGATCCTTGGTCACCTTGTCTTGCTGCCCAAGACTGGACTTGGCAGGCCCTGCCTCCCCTTGCATCTCTGCCTGCAGGGAAAGGTACCCTCCAGTATGACCACTCACTGGAGCCCTTCTCCCTGTTGGGGATGCCTTGTTCTGCCATCCTCATTTTACTTTTAAGGTTCCTTCCATGGCTTTCTTTTTTCAAAAAAGCCTTCATTGATCCTCCTGGCTAGGGTAAGAGGCATTTTTTCTGTGTTCTTGATATACCCTGTGTATATCCCATCCTCTTTGGCACACATTTGTATGCTGATATGTGCCCAGCACCCAGGACTGTAGTGCACATGGCAGGTGCTCAGGAGATCACTTGTGGAGCTCACATATGGATTACACTCTTATGTTCACATGATGTGTCCACGTGTCCATCTCCCCACAATGGTTTGAGAGACGGAATTGGACCTATTCATCACCACATGCTACGTGCCTGACAGAGGTACCCAGAAATGTTTGAGTGGAGGGCAAGGGCAGGCTCTGTGCAGAGACCATTGTAGAGGCCAGGCACAGTTTTCCTTGTATTACAGTCATTCGTGTTAACTCCTGAGTGTGTGGGCAGACCTCATCCTGTGGCTTTGTGATCAGGTGCACGGGAATCCCAGAATGCTGTGGGGTAGGAAAGACGCTCTCATACTCTCCACCCCATCCTCACCCCCTTGTTTGCCAAATGGGAATGCCTCTGTGTATGGGAAAGTGTTGATGAAAGTGTTTGCCTCCCAGACAAGATGCCTGACAGTGATGATGTTGACTCACTTGCTGATTGCCAAATTGCCAATGCAGGAAAATGCCAGTAAAAAAGAAAAACTAAAAAAAAAAGGGGGGGGTAGAGGGATGGGGGGAGGAAAAAGGTGATGTAAAGGCAATATTAATTATCATCCTTTAGAAGAAATACTTGTCATTTTTAACATAATTACTGTGCAGCCCAATAAAGGCTGTGTGTGTGGCATGTCTTATTTCTTTTTTTTTTTTTAAGATTTATTTATTTACCAGAGAGATTGAGAGAGAGAAAGCATGTGTGTGTGCACAAGCAGGGGGGAACAGCAGGCAGAGGGAGAAGCAGGCTCCCCCCTGATTAGCGAGCCTGATGTGGGACTCAATCCCGGGACCCTGGGATCATGAGCTGAGCCAAAGGCAGACACTTAACCGACTGAGCCACCCAGGCATCCCTTATTTCATTTCTCTAGTAATTTTATTTGGGCCCTTAGATCATTATAGAGGTGACTTTTCATTCCCAGAAAAAGCCCTTAAGTGATGGGATAGAGTTTTCCTATATTGGAGTCTCACTTTGCCTAACCTGCTCAGATCTGTGGCCATCACTTACTTGCCATTGAGTGCCAGTGGATATTGAAATGAATAAGGAAAAAACAAGTTCTGCAGGAAAACAGATGGGACTTTAATATTTTCTGTATTCTCCTGAGATGCAGAGGCCTGTGCCCACATGTGCCCTGTCCTGTCAGTTGGGTTGTTCTGGTTCAGAAGAGGAGGTTCCCTGTTGGAGGATTTTCTCTGGGGTCCTGGGAGCTCAGAATGATAGGGGCTCTGCTGCTCTCACAAGTTTGAGGGCCCCTGGCCAACCCAACATTACAACCCAACGTCAAAAGGACATTCGTTTTCCCAGGCCTGAAGTTGGAAGGCTCTCTTAGTCCCTGTGAGCCTGTCATCTGCGTTACTACCACTATCCAGGGAAAATCTGGCTTTGACCACGGTGAAAGTATTGAAGGCAGCCTTAAGGTGAGATTTCAGGCAAAGATGAGGTTCTTCTCTCCCTCCCTCTCCCTCGTCAATCTGTGATGAGATTCCCACTTTCCACTCAGACCCGGGTTCCACTAAGGGGCCAAGTCCACCTGTGCTGGACCAGAACACCTCTCAGTTACTGGTTCCTCACACTAAGATGTCAGGATGGACACATATTTTCCCCCAACAGTGGTTTTAAAGTACAAGCATTGAGATTTCTAAGTGGTGGGCTGAAAGATGGCCAGTCTCCTCTGTCTCCTCCACTAAACTTCAGCAATCACCTTGACTTAGGGCCTGTTGGGGCTCATTGTGTTCCCAGGGCCCAGCCCACAGTCACCACATCAGAGGAGCTCAGTGAGTGGGAGCTGAGTCTGTGCATGAAAGGTGGACGCTGGAGATGTTTTCTGCCTCCGTGGAAATTCTGTCTACGCATTGACTTGAGGAAAGGATTTGAAGTGGCAACTCCTTACTTTACAGTATGGGTGAATTTCTCAACCAAGAAGCTCTTTAGGGTCTTTTTGTGTAAATGTTGTGTTGTCAAATAGTTCTGGAGGGCGTCCTTGTCCTCTTAGCACCGGAATCACGGGTAAATTGGAACAGCTAACACTGTGGAAGGGGAGATGCTGCCTTCTTAGCTTGCAGCCAGCAGGAACTGATGCGAAAAGTGGGTTGTCCCTGGACAGCTGGTGTAGACAGCTTAGAGGCACAGGATTGTAGATGATGAGTTGGATGGCTTCATCAAAGTCATTCATTTCTTCATTTGACGTGTATCTGTTGAGCTCCTCCTTTGTACCTGGCTCTATTCTAGGCACTGGGGATACAGAGGTGGACAAAGACAGAGGAAGTAGAGAAACGGGTGAATCATAGGTCAGGTGGAGATGTGGGAGAGGAAAAATCACATGGGCGAAGGGGCAGAAGCACATGCTGGCTGCTAGGTTAGATGCGCTGGCCCCTGAGGCTGCTTCAGGGAGTGATGGTTGTGTACATAGCTGCTTGACGACATAGTCGAGGTGGTGTATGAGATGAAAAGAGCTCCAGGGGGAACCCATGGCACCTAGAGGTGCTGGAGGTGGGGACATACTGGACCTATCATGAGGGGGTGTGTGTAGAGTGGAGCGAACAAGGTGATAAGTGGAGAGGTGGGTAGTGCTGGAACATGCAGAGCCTCAGAACCTTTTTGGCCGGGGTACACGGTGTGAGTTTCATTCTGACTCTGATGTATGTGTTCAGAGTTTTGAGTCTGGGAGTGGGGGGCAGACAAGTGACCTAGTCTCATTTGTATTTATACAGGTCATTTGGCTTGTGTGCGGAACTGACTGTAAGTGACAAATAAGGGTTAAAGTGTGGAAATCAGGTAGGGATGACAGGTGTCGGACCTTAGTCACCCAACCCCTTGTCACCCTCTCCTTCCCCTCCGAAAGATCGGCCCCTCTCTGTCTCCATCTCCTGCTGCCTTTCCCAGGATTGATTTTATTCTAGCCATACACATCATCTTGGACTTCCCCTACATCTGCACTCATGCTGTTTTTTAAGATGTCACTGATCATTGCCTGGAATTAGACACACGTACGCATGTACACCTTCGTGCCCGTGCTCACGCGTGGCTGCTTTGTCTCTCCTGCTGGTGTGTAAGCATGAGGTGGGCGGGTAGGTACCCTTTGTCATCGTTACTACGGGGACCTAGTGCCTAAGTGCTTCCCAGCTTGCAGTAGGGGCTCAAAATACTTACTAAAGGAGTGCGTCAGGTGGAGGGATGACCAGCTGTTATCCTTACTATGTAATTTCCACTGGGAAAATGACCACCATGACTGCCTGAGGGTCAAACTGCAATGCTGAAGATGCAGAGAACATCAGGCTGTAATACCAATTAATAAAAAAACAAAGCATGCTTAAGAATTTAAGTAATAGGAAAAAAAGAAGGGGAGGGGCGTCTGTGTTGATCACGAAGTTCTGCCCCTAGTGGGGGATAAAATGCAAAGGAGCAACTTTGAATCTGTTCATCTATTGCAGTGAGATGTGTCACTTTCATTTACCTCTAATACCCTCTAGCTGTTTGTTTTTCTGTTGGAAAAGACTTTCGGGGAAGTGATTCATCTCCCCCAGTGCCACCTGTGTTCTCGGCTCGTTTTCCTGAGCTACAATTGAAGCTGGATAATTCTGTCACCAGAATGCACATGCTCTGCCCCAAGGAAATCAGCATGTGCCCATTCTAAGGATGGAGAATGGGAGTAAGTGGGGATAGAGAAGAGCAGTGACCCAGGGCCCCTCAGAGGGGTGGGGGCCAGTTCTGCTAGGCTTGTGACTAAGGGGCACTTCTAGAGGCAGAGGAGCTTGTGTGAATCCTGCCCCCTCTACCATGTGACTTTGGGCAAGTTTCTTAACCTCTCTGTGCCTCAGCACCCTCATCTATAAAAGGTAAGTAACAACAGTACCTACCTTATGAACTTCCTATGAGGGGTGGGTGGGTTAATACCTATAGAAGGTCTTAGAACCATGTCTGGGATAGCAGTTACTCAAAACATTTCAGTTCTTACTAAGTGGGAGAAACATTAGAGTCAAGAGTAGTTGGCTTAAGTTCTAATAGATAAAAGTGATGTCGTTTGAACCTGGGTATTGAATCCATGTCCAGCACTTGAGACAACTCGAAATGTGTGTGCATGTAGCACTGGGGTGGATTCTGACCCCAAAGGGTATACTGCAATAAAATGCTGATGCTAACCACCTGGGGTTAGTGCAGATCCCATAAATTAAAAGGTACAGCCCCCAGCCACACCGCCTCTACTTCAGATGCCAGCTGCAAGTGGGCTCCTAAGACCACTACTACTTGCACCCGGCTGGCTGCTAACCTAGGTATTCCATGACCCCCTTAGCTTTGATAATCCACTAGACTGACCTGCAGAACTCGGGAAAGTGCTATACCAAGGGTTACAGTTTTAATCTAGAAGATGTAAATCAGGACCATCCAAATGAAGAGAGGGGAGGTCTGAGAGGGTTCCAGACGCTGAGCTTCTGTGCCTTCTCCTTTGGGATGAGGGCATGTCACATTCCTGGCACATCAATGCATTCACCAACTGGAAGGCTTCCTTGAACTTCATGTCCAGAGCTTGTTTTTTTGTTGCTGTTTTGTTTTGTTTGTTTTATTTATTGTTCTGACAAAGCGAGAACACAGTAGGCAGAGCAGCAGGCAGAGGGAGAGGGAGAAGCAGACTCTCCGCTGAGCAGGGATTCCCGATGTAGGGCTCGATCCCAGGACCCTGGGATCATGACCTGAGCCGAAGGCAGATGCTTAACTGACTGAGCCACCCAGGCACCTCAATGTCCAGAGTTTTTATTGGGCTTTTCATTTCATAGGCATGACTGAGCTCATCCACATGGCCAATAATTTCATCAGTGTGAGCCCCCTCCACTCCCCAAGATTGGGCAGGCTCAAAACCCTGGCGTTCTCATCACATGATGGGTCGTTCTGGTGATAACTTGGAGTCTGAGTCTTCTCATCTCCCAGCGTAAATTTAGGTATGATCCAAGGGGCTTGTCAAGAACAAAGACACTTCTGTTACTTGGGAAGTTCCGAGGATTTAGTGTCCCTTTTAGGAATCCGGGACGAAGACCAGATTCTTTATTGTACAGTAGGAGATTATATTTGAGATAGCAATGGTGGTGCTATGGTGGCCTGGGAAGGGAGCCCAGCTCTTGTCTTGGGGTTAACTGCCCTAATCCAGTGTCAGGGTGGGCTGATGATGAGGTAGTAGTAACATGTATTTGATGGCTCTAGCTTTCCTTTCTTTAGAACAACTTTGTTTAGTCTCATGGGGATGAAGCAGTCTTTTGGGGTTTTATAGTGACCCTCTATTAAATAAGTCACAAAGACAGCATTTCTGAATTTGAGTCTTGAAAAAAATAAGGCTTTGAAACTATTCTGTGGTGCTGTGTGTGAAAACAGTGAGCTGCTGACTGGCCCTAAGTTGTCTTTTTGAATCGCAGAAGTATCCTTCTCAATAAGTTCACTCCAAAATCTGGGTGGACACAGGGTGCTGGCTTTTTGATGGGCAGTCTTTCTACATCTGATTTTTTTTAATTTTATTTTTTATAAACATATAATATATTTTTATCCCCAGGGGTACAGGTCTGTGAATCGCCGGGTTTACACACTTCACAGCACTCACCATAGCACATACCCTCCCCGATGTCCATAACCCCACCCCCCCTCTCCCAACCCCCCTCCCCCCATCAACCCTCAGTTTGTTTTGTGAGATTAAGAGTCATTTATGGTTTGTCTCCCTCCCAATCCCATCTTGTTTCATTTACTCTTCCCCTACCCTCTTAACCCCCCATGTTGCATCTCCTCTCCCTCATATCAGGGAGATCATATGATAGTTGTCTTTCTCTGAGTGACTTATTTCGCTAAGCATGATACCCTCTAGTTCCATCCACGTCGTCGCAAATGGCAAGATTTCATTTCTTTTGATGGCTGCATAGTATTCCATTGTGTATATATACCACATCTTCTTTATCCATTCGTCTGTTGATGGACATCTAGGTTCTTTCCATAGTTTGGCTATTGTAGACATTGCTGCTATAAACATTCGGGTGCACGTGCCCCTTCGGATCACTACGTTTGTATCTTTAGGGTAAATACCCAGCAGTGCAATTGCTGGGTCATAGGGTAGCTCAATTTTCAACTTTTTGAGGAACCTCCATGCTGTTTTCCAGAGTGGTTGCACCAGCTTGCATTCCCACCAACAGTGTAGGAGGGTTCCCCTTTCTCCGCATCCTCGCCAGCATCTGTCATTTCCTGACTTGTTAATTTTAGCCATTCTGACTGGTGTGAGGTGATATCTCATTGTGGTTTTGATTTGTATTTCCCTGACATCTGATTTTTTTTTTAATGTCACAGTTTAGCACTGTGCATTTTCTTATTTAATCCTCACAACAACCACATGAAGAAGGGATTATTATCCTTGTTTAATAGATGAAGACGATTACAGAGATTAAATAATTGGCCCCAAATTGCCCCACTAGAAATTAGCATCTGCGTCTGATGTTCTTAACAACCGATGACCTGAGCTCAGTTGATGGACAGGCTTGTGCTAAGACCTTTTCCTGTGGTTTCTTTGTTATTCTCCATAGTCATTCGTGAATGCTCACCTGATTTTCTTTGATTCCTGTAGCAAATGTGGCTTTTGTAGGCTCTCTGGTTCTGTTTTTTCTTTGGTATTCCAGACTGCTCACTTATGTGACTATCACAAGATAAGTTGGTCCCTTCAATTAAAGACTGAGTGTTTCCGGAGCCTTTTTCATCTTTTATTGAGCCTTTGTACCATGCCCGCCAACTACTGTTGGGTAGCATTTCTCAGAAGGGCTTATGAGGATCTGATTAAGGCCCAAGTGGCGGAAGAACCCTAAGTAGATAGAAAGCCCATAGTAAGCTCTTTGCCTTCCAAATCCTTTTTTGTTTTTATTTTTGATGGAATACATAGAACATATAATCGTTTTGAAGTGTGCAATTCCATGGCACGATGTCCACTGACTGCTGTGCGACCATCCCCGCCATCCATGTCTTGAACTTTTTCATCTTCCCAGCTGAAACTCTGTACCTATTAAACAACTCCCCCTTCCTCCCACCCCCAGCCCCTGGCAACCAGTCTTCCTTACCCTGTCCACGACTTGACCTCTTCTAGGTACTTAACATAGGTGGAAGCATAAGTGTCCTTTTGTGTCTGGCTTCCTTCACTTAACTGGATGCCTTCAAGGTTCATCCATGTTGTAGAATGTGTCAGATTTCTCTTCCTTTTGAGGCTGGTTAATACTACGCTGCACGTATATGCCATGTTTTGTTTATCTGCTTCTCTGTCAGTAGACACTTGGGTTTCTTTCCTCTTGGGGTTATTGTCAGTCGTGCTGCAGGAAACACTTTCAGTTCTGTGGGACATGTACCTACTAGCGGAATGGCTGGAACCCAAATCATCTTTTTTTTTTTTAATCATTTTTTAAAATTTATTTTCAGCATAACAGTATTCATTGTTTTTGTACCACACCCAGTGCTCCATGCAATCCGTGCCCTCTCCAATACCCACCACCTGGTTCCCCCAACCTCCCACCCCCCCACCTCTTCAAACCCTTCAGATTGTTTTTTCAGAGTCCATAGTCTCTCATTCTTCACCTCCCCTTCCAATTTCCCCCAACTCCCTTCTCCTAACTCCCCATGTCCTCCATGCTATTTGTTATGCTCCACAAATAAGTGAAACCATATGATAATTGACTCTCTCTGCTTGACTTATTTCACTCAGCATAATCTCTTCCAGTCCCGTCCATGTTGCTACAAAAGTTGGGTATTCATCCTTTCTGATGGAGGCATAATACTCCATAGTGCATATGGACCACATCTTCCTTATCCATTTGTCCGTTGAAGGGCGTCTTGGTTCTTTCCACAGTTTGGCAACCGTGGCCATTGCTGCTATAAACATTGGGGTACAGATGGCCCTTCTTTTCACTACATGTGTATTGTGGTAGTGCAATTGCAGGGTCATAGGGAAGTTCTATTTTTAATTTCTTGAGGAATCTCCACACTGTTCTCCAAAGAGGCTGCACCAACTTGCATTCCCACTAACAGTGTAAGAGGGTTCCCCTTTCTCCACATCCCCTCCAACACATGTTGTTTCCTGTCTTGCTAATTTTGGCCATTCTAACTGGCATAAGGTGGTATCTCAATGTGGTTTTAATTTGAATCTCCCTGATGGGTAGTGATGATGAACATTTTTTCATATGTCTGATAGCCATTTGTATGTCTTCATTGGAGAAGTGTCTGTTCATATCTTCTGCCCATTTTTTGATATGATTATCTGTTTTGTGTGAGTTGAGTTTGAGGAGTTCTTTATAGATCCTGGATATCAATCTTTTGTCTGTACTGTCATTTGCAAATATCTTCTCCCATTCCATGGGTTGCCTCTTTGTTTTCTTGACTGTTTCCTTTGCTGTGCAGAAGCTTTTGATTTTGATGAAGTCCCAAAAGTTTATTTTGGCTTTTGTTTCCTTTGCCTTTGGAGACATATGTTGAAAGAAGTTGCTGTGGCTGATATCGAAGAGATTACTGCCTATATTCTCTTCTAGGATTCTGATGGATTCCTGTCTCACATTGAGGTCTTTTACCCATTTTGAGTTTATCTTTGTGTACGGTGTAAGAGAATGGTCGAGTTTCATTCTTCTACATATAGCTGCCCAGTTTTCCCAGCACCATTTATTGAAGAGACTGTCTTTTTTCCACTGTATATTTTTTCCTGTTTTGTCGAAGATTAACTGACCATAGAGTTGAGGGTCCATATCTGGGCTCTCTACTCTGTTCCACTGGTCTATGTGTCTGTTTTTATGCCAGTACCATGCTGTCTTGGTGATCACAGCTTTGTAGTAAAGCTTGACATCAGGTAATGTGATACCCCCAGTTTTATTTTTGTTTTTCAACATTTCCTTAGCGATTCGGGGTCTCTTCTGTTTCCATACAAATTTTTGGATTATTTGCTCCAGCTCTTTGAAGAATTTTGATCGGAATGGCATTAAAAGTATAGATTGCTCTAAGCAGTATAGACATTTTAACAATGTTTATTCTTCCGATCTAAGAGCATGGAATGGTCTTCCATCTTTTTGTGTCTTCTTCAATTTCTTTCATGAGTGTTCTGTAGTTCCTCGAGTACAGATACTTTACCTCTTTGGTTAGGTTTATTCCCAGGTATCTTATGGTTCTTGGTGCTATAGTAAATGGAATCGATTCTCTAATTTCCTCTGTATTTTCACTGTTAGTGTATAAGAAAGCCACTGATTTCTGTACATTGACTTTGTATCCTGCCATGTTACTGAATTGCTGTATGAGTTCTAGTAGTTTGGGGGTGGAGTCATTTGGGTTTTCCATATAAAGAATCATGTCATCTGTGGAGAGAGAGAGTTTGACTTCTTCATTGCCAATTTGGATACCTTTTATTTCTCTTTGTTGTCTGATTGCTGTTGCTAGTACTTCTAATACTATGTTGAACAAGAGTGGTGAGAGTGGGCATCCTTGTCGTGTTCCTGATCTCAACGGGAAGGCTGCAAGCTTTTTGAGGATGATATTTGCTGTGGGTTTTTCATAGATAGATTTGATGAAGTTCAGGAATGTTCCCTCTATCCCTATACTTTGAAGAGTTTTAATCAGGAACGGATGCTGGATTTTGTCAAATGCTTTTTCTGCATCAATTGAGAGGACCATGTGGTTCTTCTCTCTTTTCTTATTAATTTGTTCTATCACATTGATTGATTTGCGAATGTTGAACCATCCTTGTAGCCCAGGAATGAATTCCACCTGGTCATGGTGGATAATCTTTTTAATGCGCTGTTGGATCCTGTTTGCTAGGATCTTGTTGAGAATCTTAGCATCCATATTCATCAGTGATATTGGTCTGAAATTCTCCTTTTTGGTAGGGTCTTTGCCTGATTTGGGGATCAGGGTAATGCTGGCTTCATAGAAAGAGTCTGGAAGTTTTCCTTTTGCTTCAATTTTTTGAAACAGCTTCAGGAGAATAGGTGTTATTTCTTCTTTGAAAGTTTGGTAGAATTCCCCAGGGAATCCGTCAGGTCCTGGGCTCTTGTTTTTTGGGAGGTTTTTGATCACTGCTTCAATCTTGTTACTAGATATCAGTTTATTTAGGTTGTCGATTTCTTCCTGGTTCAATTTTGGGAGTTTATAGTTTTCCAGGAATGCATCCATTTCATCTAGGTTGCTTAGCTTATTGCCATATAACTGTTGGTAATAACTTCTGATGATTGTTTCTACTTCCTTGGTGTTAGTTGTGATCTCTCCCTTTTCATTCATAATTTTATGAATTTGGGCTTTCTCTCTTTTCTTTTGGATTAGTGTGGCCAATGGTTTATTGACCTTATTGATTCTTTCAAAAAACCAGCTTCTAGTTTCATTGATAAGTTCTACTGTATCTCTAGTTTCTACCTCATTGATCTCAGCTCTAATCTTGATTATTTCCCTTCTTATGTGTGGAGTTGGTTTGATTTGTTGTTGATTCTCCAGTTCTTTAAGGTGTCGAGACAGCTGCTGTGTTCTGGATTTTTCAATTTTTTTGAGGGAGGCTTGGATGGCTATGTATTTCCCCCTTAGGACCGCCTTTGCTGTATCCCATAGGTTTTGGACCAAAGTGTCTTCATTCTCATTGGTTTCCATGAATTGTTTCAGTTCTTCTTTGATCTCCTGGTTGATCCAGCATTCTTAAGCATTCTTAAGTGGTCTTTAGCTTCCAGGTGTTTGAGTTCCTTCCGAACTTTTCCTTGTGATTGAGCTCCAGTTTCAAAGCATTGTGATCTGAGAATGTGCAAGGAATAATCTCAGTCTTTTGGTATCGGTTGAGTCCTGATTTGTGACCCAGTATGTGGCCTATTCTTGAGAAGGTTCCATGTGCACTTGAGAAGAATGAGTATTCTGTTGTTTTAGGGTGGAATGTTCTGTATATATCTATGAGGTCCATCTGGTCCAATGTGTCATTCAATGCTCTTGTTTCTTTATTGATTTTCTGCTTCGATGATCTATTTCTGAGAGAGGCATGTTAAGATCTCCTACTATTAATGTATTCATATCAATATGACTCTATCTTGATTAACAGTTTTCTTATGTAATTGGCTGCTCCCAAATTGGGGGCATAGATATTTACAATTGTTAGATCATCTTGGTGGATAGTCCCTTTAAGAATTATGTAGTGTCCTTCTGTATCTCTGACTACAGTCTTTAGTTTAAAATCTAATTTGGCTGATATGAGAATCTCTACCCCGGCCTTTTTTTGAGGCCCATTGGCATGAAAGATGCTTCTCCATCTCTTTGCTTTCAGTCTGGGTGTATCTTTAGGTTCAAAATGGGTCTCTTGTAGACACCATATGGATGGGTGCTGTCGTTTTATCCAATCTGCATCCCTGTGCCATTTTATGGGCGCATTTAGGCCATTCACATTGAGAGTGATTATTGATAGATA
The DNA here is from genome assembly GCF_002288905.1 of Enhydra lutris kenyoni. Lineage (NCBI taxonomy): Eukaryota > Metazoa > Chordata > Mammalia > Carnivora > Mustelidae > Enhydra > Enhydra lutris. Next base: position 96,983,771 of record NW_019154085.1, on the reverse strand, counting down.
CGTTTTTATTGACATCGTGTTACCTTTGAAGTCTTTCTGTAGATTATCTCTATATTTCTGTTCAATGCTTTTCTTAGAATTTTTCTTCTTTTATAGAACCCCCCCTTAATATTTCCTGCAGTGTCGGCTTGGTGGTTGCATAGTCTTTTAAGCCTTGCCGGTCTTGGAAACTCTTTATCTCCATCCATTTTGAATGTCAGTCTTGCTGGATAAAGTATTCTTGGCTGCATGTTCTTCTCATTTAGTGCCCTGAATATATCTTGCCAGCCCTTTCTGGCTTGCCAGGTCTCTGTGGACAGGTCTGACGTTATTCTGATGGGCTTTCCTCTGTAAGTAAGGAGCCTCTTTGTCCTAGTGGCTTTCAAGAGATTATATCTACAATTATGATTCCTCAATTTGACTATCAGGTGCCTTGATGTTTTTCTGGAATCTATAATCTTGGGTGGAGACCGTTCGGCCTCTGGTACATGAGCGCTGGTTCCATTCGCGAGATTGGGAAAATTTTCATGAAGAACTTGTTCCGCTATATCTTCTAGACTTCTTTCTTTCTCCTTTCCTTCAGGGATTCCAATAATTCTGACGTTGGAACGTTTCATGGCGTCATTTATTTCCCTGATTCTGTTTTTGTGGTCTCTTAGCTGTTTGTTCTAGGCTTCCTCTTGATCCTTTCTCTCTGTTTGTCCTCCAGATCACTAATTCTATCTTCTGTCTCAGTTACCCTAGCTTTGAGAGAATTTAGATTAGATTGGAACTCATTGAGAGCATTGTGAACCTCTTCCCTGGTAGCTTTTAGCTCTGCCCTAACATTGTGAACATCCTGTCTGGTCGCTTTCAGCTCGGCCCTAATCAATTCCATTTGGTCATCCATGGCTTTCTCCAACCTAGCTATTGCCTGGATAATTGTTAGCCTGAATTCTCTTTCCGACATATTGTCTATGTTGATAGCCGTTAGCTCTGTTGCAGAAGGTCCATCCTCTGTATTTTTCTTCTGTTGGGCATTCCTCCTCCTAGTCATTTTGGTGAGAGATGGCTGAACAGATGTAGCTGGTTGTATCAACCGTGGTGCGGTCTGGGTGCACCCTGGAACACTTCTGAGCAATCAGGATTCCCCACCCAAATGAGAGAAAAAAGAAAAGAAAAAGAAAAAAGAGAGAGAGACAGGAAAGAAAGGGAAGATGAAAGAGAAGGTTCAGCCCCGAGGGGCCCCAAGGTAAGATTTATGAGGTATACAAACAAAAACAGACAAACAAAAAGACTGATAAAAGTATGTAACAAGAGAAAAAAAAATATATATGCAAATAAAGGAAGAACCTTGTCGAAAAGAACCCCAAGTGTAAGATTTATATACTATCAGTACAAACACAAAAACACAGAAACACTGGTGGAAGAAAAAGATGGGAGAGTGGTTATAAATTCTCAGTGTGGGCGAGGAAGGTTGTTTTGCTTCTTCCTGGATGTATCTTGATGTATCTTGATATCTTTGTTATAGGACTCAACTTTCCTAGGCTAAAGGGGGATTAAAAATTGGTTTACCTATAGGGGTAGTATTGATTGGGGAAAGGGGATTACTTTGAAGTTTAACTCTATATGAATATTAGAAAGTAAAAATAAAAAAGAAATAGACTAAACTAAAATTTTAAAAAATTCAAAAAATAGAAATGCAAAAGAAAAACACAGGTGTATATATCAAAAAGTTCAGGTTAGAAGGTTATTATGGAATTTGATGTACTGAACAGCTCACTGTGATGGTAAATAGGTTAAAAAATTATCTATATAAAAAAATGAGCCAGAATAGTGGGAACAAATTAAAAATAAAAGTTGTCTATGAAGTAGTGGTGGTGGTTCTCTTGTAGTCTTTTTTTTTTTTTTTTCCTTTCCTGGTTGGTTTTCTGGGGGAGGGGCCTGCCACGTGGGTTTTCAGTCAATGATGTTCCCTGAGTTAAGTCCTCCAGTCCCCCTCAAGGGGGTGGGCTCTGAGGAAACCGGTTTTTTCAGGCTTTTGTTCTCTGGAGGTTTTTATGTGTGTTCACCTATTTTTTTTTTTTCTCTCACCTTGACCGCTTTTGATGGTTTCTGTAGGTTTAGAGGAAAGCAAACTGCACCCTGACCTCCCTCTCAGAGAGAAGCCTCAGTCTGGTCCCCTGTGGGTGCTGCAGAGCCCATATAAATTCCCCCTTGGCCGCTGGCAGAGCAGGTTCCGAGTCGCAGTCCCTGGGGATGCAGGATCTTCTGCTTGTACCCAAAACCACAGCAACGGCGGCTGTCTGGGCAGCTCCAGAACACCAGAGAGGTTCCAAGCAGCGGATCGCACCCTGAGATTTTCCTGCTGGCCCTGGCTGGGAGTGCCTGGTCTTTCTGGGTCTAAGAGCGCCCGTCTTGCGCGCACCTCTCTCAGGGGAGGCTGTGGGTCGCGGGCGCGTCTCAGGCTCTGAGAATGGGGCGCAGGTCCGAAAGCATCAGGCTGGGCCTTCGGGCACCTCTCTCAGGGGAGAGTTTGGGGCACGCGTCTTAGGCTCTGAAACAATGGCGCGTGTCAAAGAGCGCCGGCTGGGCCTTTGTACCTCTCTCAGGAGAGGATGAGGGGCGCACGCATCTCAAGCTCTGTAGCAGGGCTTGCGCATCCTGCCGTCTGGCGTGGCTCCCATCCCCTCACAGGGGCCAGAACCCATGCAATCTTGGGCGTGCTGGCGGCTCAGGGACCAAGACCTGGTTTCTCCACTGCACTCTCTCTGGCTCAGCGCCAGGGGAGGCTGTCCTGGGACCGGGGACTTAAGCCCCTGTCCCTAGCTGCCCCGATTCCCACAATTTACCCCCGTGATCCTTTGCTCTTTTGGAGTGTTATCAACCAGTCTCCAAGTTAATGCTGGTCCCCAGATGCAGGGCACTCTCGCTCGTATTAGGGGTATTACTTTCCAACTGGTCGCCTCTGGTGGCTCCCTCCCCCTTTTGTTTATCTTCTGATATCAGTCCGCCTTTCCCACTCTGCTTTACCTGCCCACTGGCGTCTTCTGCCCCTGTAGAGATCCGGATGTGTGTAATTCTGATCTCAGGCTGATTTCATGGGTGATCGGAGTTCTTTGGTAGGTAATCAGCTCACTTTAGGGTACGCCTCCTCCTACTTCCCCGCCATCTTGTCTGGGCCTCTCCAAATCATCTTTTACACCCGAGAGCAAATAAGCCCAATCTCTTTTATGTGATTAGTGTGAACAGGCTAAGAGTTCAATACCAAAGTAATCAGCCCAGGTCACTTTTTGATGAGGGAACCAGCGGGAAGTCAGGAGTCTACATTCTGGTTTGGTTCACTGGATCAGAGGACTGTGTCCATCACTTACGGGACTACCCCACAAATGACATGTGGGGTGATGTTAAACATGTGAGTAAAGATGGGGGAGTGATTGACAGGATACATTTTCAGTGATCCCTCTACCACGCATTAGTCTTATCCCTTCCTCTCCTTCTTCCTGGTAGTCTCCCCATGTGATTGTAGGGTGTCCTGCTTAAGAGTCTAGACTCTGCCAACATTAAATATCTGGCTTCATACTTCAGCTCTTTCAGGTCCCAGCTGCACATATCACCTCACCCTCCTGTGCCTCATTTTTGCCATTCCTATATGGAGTTCATATATTTCAAACATGTAAAATACTTAGAACAGTAGCCGGTACAGAGTAAGTACCTGGGAAATGTTGTGGTTGTGGTTTTTATTAGCAGTAGTCTTTTGTACCTATTTAATTGGCAGATAATTTAATTGGCACCTATCTGGCAAAAAAAAAAAAATCGTCCAATTTAAAGGACCACAAAATACAGGTAATAAAAACTTGGGTTAAAGCAGATGGTATAGGGGCATTCTTATACCTTCTTAGTGAGGAGCATAAATTGGTAGAACTTTTCTGAAAGACAATGTGGGAATATTACTATATCAAAAGCCATGGGGGGGAACATCCTCTTATTGGACTTGGCGATTGCTTTACTCTAAGGAAATATCTGAAATTTCAAACATAGGAGTGAAAGTTTACTGTTATTTAATAAAGAGAAAAATAAGTGCCTAATACCGTGGGCTTATTAAAATAAATTATGTATATGCAGTGGAGTACTATTTAGCTTTTAAATTGTTGCTGGAAAATATTTGTTATGGCAAAGTGTTTAAAATGCAGTAAGACCTAAAAGCAGGCTATAAGAAAGCAAGCATAATAATGTGAGACATATATATGTATATATACACACCATGTGTATATCGGGGGGGAGATGGGAGAGAGCAAGAAATATTCCAGAATCTTACTAGTGATATCTGCAGGTGGTGGGATGATAGTTTTTTAAATTTCTTTGTGATTTTCTGGATTTTTGGCACTGAGCATACTTTTGGCATTGAGTAAGTGTTATGTTTCCATTAGAGAAAAAAGCAGTAACTTCACTTGGGAAAAAGAAGATTCTGGTTAGTTTTGTTGAGGTTCAAAGAAAGCAAGCCCCAGAGGGGAAGGTCTACCAAGGGGGCCTTACGGGGGTTCCTGGCACCCAGCAATTGGCTGGCCTCATGCCCAGACTGTGCTGCACTTGCCCCTCTGGCCCTCCTGCGCAGCCAGACTCCCGAGTCCAGGCTTCAGTGGGAGCATTCCGTCCCCTTCACCAAGCCTCCTGGCATCAGCGAAGGCAGGGCACTCTCTCCTCCCGGACGTGCCCAAAGTCCTTGCGGTTTCTGAAAAGAGTCTCTAGTGGGGACACTTGGGTTTGCTGGGATTCCTGAACATTGGGAGGACATTGTTTCATCAAGCATGATGAAAGCTGGCTTTTGCGGGATCCCATTTTTGGATCTCATTTTCCAGTCTCCTTAAGCCTTCCTGGCATGCCTGATGCCGACATTTATGCCCTTGTAGTTTTGTGCATAAAAGGGTAAAAATAAACTTGCTGGCTGCTCAGAAGTGATCCTGAGCAATAGATCTTCCTCTGGACACGGCTGCCAGATGGCGTTGCACCTCCTACTGGTTTAATGAATAGGCATTTGCTGCAAACCTTGAATTGCTCTTGAATTGTTCTGTGCACCTTCCCCGTGAAACCCTGCCAGTGGCCATTTGCATTTGTTTCTCTTTTTTTCCAACCCCCTTTTGATTTTCGGAAGGAGAAAGAGGTGACATTGTCTCTCTGGAATAATTTCCTGTGAGTTGAATTAGTGTTATTGCTAGTGTTGGATAGATCCATCTTCCTAAGTAAACACATGTTGTGCCAACTTCTGGGAAAAGTAAATTTCTTCTCTGAGCTGTCTGCAATGGAAGCTTTCAAATGCAGTTCTCCCTCTGCCTTAGGGGGAACAGGAGGCATTAGGTAGGCATGAAGGAGACAGAGAGTGGTCCCCGTAGCTGTAATGGCACCGCTGTTAGGATGTGCCACCTGCTTTCGGGGTCACTCATTCCCGGTAAAATCTGGGGCAGTGACAAGGACGCAAGTGGTTCAATAGTCCGTCTTGAGCCTGCCCTGTAGTTAGTTGGTCCGCAGACTGAACAAAAGTGAAGTGTCTGTCAGGGTGCTGTGTGGTAATAACAAGTGTTCGAATCGATCTGATCGTTTACTCACACACTCTGAAATATCAGTGTTATGTTTAGAATCCAAGAGTTTTGGTCCTGCCAACACGAATTTGTTCCAAATGTGAATTTGGGCCCAGAGGTATAGACTGCTCAGGCTACATGTGGGCAATATGGTTCTGCCCCATTCGTTTGAGCAGTTCTGAGCTCTTGCTTCTTTCACCGGTCCCTTCTAGAGTCTTCCTCAGTATTGCCCTCATCTTCGGTGCTGGTTAAGGCCCTGGTGAAACACCTCCTGTGAGTGCTTGTCTCTCCCTGCTGTTAGTTGGTATTTCGTGGTTCCCAGGGTCCATGCTGCTTCAGGAAGCCATAAGGAGCTGCAGTTGAGGGCACCTGGGTGGCTCAGTTGTTTGGGCGACTGCCTTCTGCTCAGGTCATGATCCTGGAGTCCCGGGATTGAGCCCCACATCAAGCTCCCAGCTCCACGGGGAGTCTCCTTCCTCCTTCTCCCTCTGACCTTCTCCCCTCTCATGCTGTCTCTCTCAAATAAATAAATAAGATCTTAAAACAAAAACAACAACAACAAAAAAGAGCTGCAGTTGAAGCTTGTATCGATGGCCAGCAGTCTCTTCCCCGTGGCCTCAGCGGGATCCTCAGGCTCTTAAGGTCCAGTATTTTATTAGTGGCTGTGGCTGTGAAGGTCACATGTCTGTTATATTTTCATGGTCTTTGATCTCAAATGTCCCCAGAACACAGTTGCCACTGGTGTCCTGCTTAATGGAGGCTGTCAACCTCTGGGACTGTCAGTGGTGTGGATTCTTTCAGGCTCCCAAACCTGTGGTTCATTTCTCCACCTACCCAAGAGGGTGACTTGACTCTGAGTTAGCAGGTGCTCTACTACAGTCCAATCCTTGTTAGTCTTCAACTAACATTTTTGAACTTGACTTAGAAAAAAAATGCAAGTATGAATTTCCTTTTTCTGAAGAGTGATTTATCTTTTCAAAAGTTCTGAAATAGTCTCTTTTGTTTTCAGTCTGGGCATTGTGTGTAACAGTTGTTACTGTTTTATTCACTTAAGTTAGAGTATAATTTTCTAGAAGCTACCCTAGCAATGAGAGGGAAGAAAGATCCACACATTTTAATCATGGAGTCAGAAATGTCCCATCCTACCCTGTCGTTATCTCCAGTATGGGATGTGACTCATGGTTTTGTAATTTATATATGTAGGCTCCATTCCCCTCATGTACTTTCAGCTCCTTGTGGAATGTGTTTGCTTTAGTCTCATTGATTCTTAAATTTTTAGTACCTGCTGCATTCAGTGAATCCCGTTGTAAAGTCTGCCCTTTTATTATTATTGTGTTGTTGTTGTTGTTGTTTTGTTGTTGTTTTAAGTAGGCTCCAATGTGTGGAGTCCAATGTGGGGCTTGAACTCAAGACCCTGAGATCAAGACCTGAGCTGAGATCAAGAGTTTGTGGCTTAACTGACTCAGCCACCCAGATGCCCCAGGTTTACCCTTTCAAATGTCTGTAATCTGTGCTCTCCTTTTTGCTGGGATGTGTGTGTGCACATATGCATGTGTTTTGAGAAAAACTTCACAATGGACTGGATGATGCCTTTCCCAGAATTGGTTTTATTTGTAAAGATGGTATTAGGGGGTGCCTGTTAATCTGTGCAGCGCTGGAGAAGATCCCCAGATTAGATCTCTGGGCACTGGCTGGGATCCAGGCTTTGCTGTGTTTATCAGTGGCTTGTGTTCTCCAGCAAGTCACTTACTATGTCTGGGGATCTGAAATGAGCGGTGGTCTTTAAGGTCCTCTGCCATTCATTCATTCATTCATTCATTTATTTATTTATAACATATGATGAATTATTTGCCCCAGGGGTACAGATCAGTGATTAATCAGTCTTACACAATACACAGCACTCACCATAGCACATACCCTCCCCAATGTCCATAACACAGCCACCCCGTGCCTCCCCACCCCCCAGCAACCCTCAGTTTGTTTCCTAAGATTAAGAGTCTCTTATGGTTGTCTCCCTCCCGATCCCATCTGATTTCATTTTTTCCCTCCCTCCCCCTCCATGACCCCCCATCCTGCCTCTCAAATTCCTCATATCAGTGAGAGGATATGATAATTGTCTTCCTCTGATTGAGTAATTTCACTTAGTGTAATACCCTCTAGTTTCCATCCACGTCATTGCAAATGGCGAGATCTAGGGGTTTTTTGATGGCTACATAGTGTTTCATTGTATATAAAACCACATCTTCTTTATCCATTCATCTGTTGATGGACATCTAGGTTCTTTCCAAAGTTTGGCTATGGTGGACATTGCTGCTATCAACATTTGGGTGCACGTGCCCCAAATATACTACATTTGTATCTTTAGGGTAAATACCCAGTAGTGTGATTGCGGGGTCGTAGGGGAGCTCTATGTTACAGTGTTATGATTTTAAGAATAAGAAAGGCCTGTTTTACTTTTGGGGAGTTCCAGGGCAAAAGGGCAAGACTATCTTCCTAAAATAAAAAAAATAAGTAACTGTGTCTGAGCTTGTCATTCAAGGTAGCTCCTCTTGGGCTCCTGCGTAATATTCTCAACAGGGCATTTTTTTAACAGTTGCATTTTCTTATTGTCTATATTGTTCTGTAGCCTTTGTTGGATATTTGTTTAGTCCCTGTGCCAAGCTGTACGCAAAAAGCAGAAATGGAAATTTCCTCTGAGCGTTGACTTGGTCCAGATTTGCCTTGTGCTTGGGAATTAGGACCCATGATGTTGGAAAGAATATTTTTTTCATTATCTTTGAGGAGAGAAGACTTTGTGCTATTGCTCACGTACTAGCATGGGCTGTATGTATAAGGTTTTTTTTTTTGTTTTGTTTTGCTTTGTTTTCGGATCTTAGGGTTAAAAAAATCTACATAATATCTAAGAAACTTATTAAAACACCTTAATGTATATGTGTTTTCTTTTTGGTTCAATATAGGATTTATTTTCAAAGCAAAATGATCACTTAAAAAAATGACAGCTGGGATTTCATAGTGCGCCAGCTAATTGTTTTTCTGTTAGGTGCAAAATTGCTTTTCCATTAAGTGCACTTCCTAATAAATGATAGTTGATGCTCATGGATCTCTAGCTCCCCTCTTAGCTGTTAGAGGCTATGTCTCTTGTCTTAACAGACTAAGGTATAATAGTTTATGGGAGATACTTGTGTTTATTGGATTTACAAGAAGATTTCCTTAAGTCCTAGGCTCTGCCTTTCAATCTTCAAAATTACTCTCAAGGTAACATAGTTAATTCAGCAGCTCGATTCATTAATTCACAGGATGTTGATTGTGTTCTTGCTGTGCCAGGTACTGAGATGCATGTGGGGTGGGCGTGGGGGACTGGGGGGGGAGTCGGGTAAGTAGTAAGTAGTAAGTAGTCCTTGCTATCAAGAACCTAGCAGACTCAAGGGTTATGGGGAAAATATACCACAGTGTACTTCAGTCCAATTTTTAAAAGTCCTCTAAGCCCTTAGGAGTTGGGACATTTTTACATTTGAACTTGGCTGTGATGTTGAGGAATTTTCTAGGTCAGGAAGGGCCTTCTAGGCATAGGGAACAGCATTAGCATTGGCAAAGCCATGCTAGACTTGTTCCAGAAATTGTGAATAATTTACATGGTAATTATCAGTAGAAAATGCACTTCGGAAGGTAGATGGAGGCATTGGTTGGCCAAGAGAGAAAAGCTTGTATTTTCAGGTGGGTCTAACACTTAAAATCTGAGGTTTGGGATTAAAAGAGATTTCTGGATCTTCTGGTATAACTTGGTATCCTTTGGAGTCAAGGACGATAGTGTCTGCCATATTGTTAGGTGCCATATTGTTAGGTGCCATATTGTTAGGAAGCAAGAAGAGGCAGGTGTGGAGAGATCTCTTGTTGCTGTCAGTAACTCTTGACATAGTCCCTGTAGGAAAGAAAACCTTGGTCTAGGATTCACGTGTAGCTGTTCTAACTGAAACCTGATGGCAGGGACTTAGCATACAGGTGAGTTATGTTAAAGTTGGCTGGGTTGGTGCTTGTTCTTGGTGCTTGGTGCTCAAGTCTTGGGCCCAGGCTCCTTCCATCAGGTTGCTCTCCTGTCTCCTTTGTGTGACCCCAAGAACAGGGAGGAAAAAAGGGTGGGTGGAGGGGCCAGGGGAGAGGATGACCCGAAGTTGCACACATATCTTCTCTTCCTGCTCCACTGGGCAGAATTTGATCACATTGCCACTCACTGCAGGAGATGCTTGTGCTCTGCTCACTTTCTGATTCTATGGAAGGCAGAGAAAACTGGAGGGGAAAGGAGCAATCTAACACAGCCCTTTTCAGGCCTTGTTATCTGTAGCTGAAACTGTTGGTTAATTAAAAAGAGAAGTTTCTTTAAACTCTGTGTAACCAAGGAGGGAAGCCACAGCCTTCTTTCTTGGAGCTCTTTGTATTAAAGAATGAAACTTATTTTTATTTTCCCTGCCTCTTTGGATTCCCTGAGCCTGTTAACCATCCTCTGTGAGCTACCCTCTGTGAGCTTCACCATTACAGGCTGTGCAAATGCACTATTAGACCTGCTCACTCCTTGTTCTCAAGGTCTCTCCAGCTCTGAAGATTTCCAGTGTTCTGACTTGGTGTTCCGCAGAACTGCCAAGCACCTGGCAGCATGTCCAGGAAGTTTGCTGGAGGAGGCCTTTTGCTCTTGAGTCCAGCTGGACGAGAGGCATGGCTGTCTTAGGCCATCTGGACTCCCTCCAAGGTGCCTGAGCTCTTTTGGGCATTTCCATCTAAAGCAGCCTGTGAACCTGGTGTTCCCTTAGTGTGGGTGAACACAGTCTACCCACCCTTGGCGTCCGTCTTAAAGCAGTTGCTCATAAACCTGTCTTGGGATCCGATCACCTGGAGGAGGGGCAGGTTTTATGTGTGGGTCCCTGTCATCCACCGTAGTCGACCAAGTAAAGCAGGTTCTCAGGAGTGTGTGTAGGAGTCAGCTAGCAACACCTCCCTCATGTGGGTTTGGTGGTGGGCCAGTTTGGGAACCACACTGCTTTGTAAACTTTCTAACTACTTCTAACTCTTGGTAACTGCATTACATTTCCCCTTCCATTGAAGAGTCTCTGTTATAGCTTCACTTGTGTTACGCATTGGCCCATTCCTGACGCTCAGTAAGTATGAAGGAGACAGAAGTTGATTTTCTGAACGAGTGGTATTTGTGTGTAGCTCCCCAGCTCCCGTGAAACGTATTCTCATGGCATATTAAGTCGTCTTAAAACATTTTGGTTAACAGAAGGTAGAAATTAGCACACCAGGAAATGTTGCATGTGTATCATTTCAGAGAAATTAAATACTTTTCATATCTTCCAAAATTGGTGATAAATTTGAAAGTAAACATTAAATTCCATTCTGGAGTTTTTCCGCTAAGCCAGTGTTTCGTGGGGGAAATCTTTGCCATGTAATTTGACTAAATCCACAGCGTACTGAATTCCACTCCTTTCTGATCTGCACATCCCTGCCTCCCTTCTCCATGGCTCACAGGAGGGCAGAATGTTTTCTCGGTTCCCCAGAGGACTGGGAAGCTGGTGTGTGCCAGAGGCCAGGATCTCCTAGATGGGGCTAGAGTCTTGGAGCCCATCAGGCAAAATAGTAAAAGCTCTGGGACCAGCTGTCGATTGAAAGCCACTTTCTCCTTTGTGCCACCTGTGGACTGTTGGGCTGTTCTGTGGAAGCTGGATTTTTAGGGCTGGGTGCTGGCTGCAGCTATATTTTGTTTGCTTGTTCTGTCTTCTCCTTCTAAAAACAGTAGCCAGTACCCCATACTTCCATGCACTCTGTGGGGATGGAGCATTACATCTCTGTTTAGAAAAACATAATGATTTTCACCCTTTACTGCATGCTGCTCCAACAACTCTTTGATGTCAACATTCTAGGATTTCTGTCACTGATCATTCCAGTATTCATTCTGTGCTTTTCATTCCTCTGGTCATTCCGGATTTTCTTTGTAGGGTTGACCCGGAATCCTTTGCCTTTTCTGTTCCTCCCTTATTATTTGAACCTTCAGCCCTCTGTGGAAGGTTTCCCCAAAATCCTTTGCTTGGGAGATGTCTCTGCCTAATGGCTGGTATCCATTCTTGCTCATCACTGCTGTTGGTGTTGGAGGGAAGCAGGCATTTTTGGGTACCAACTGTGTCTCTGTATGGGACAGCAGGATTGAACATGGTCCTTGCCTACAAGGAACTTCAGTGGTCTGACAAAAACTATGCCTCAATCGCAGTTGACTCTTAAAGCCATTGATGGACCAAGAGTATGTTTTGGAATACCTGCCAATTTATTTTCTGTCTCAGGTCAGTGCCTTTGAAATTAAGAATTGATTATGTAGTCCTGTGCAGAGAGCAATGTCTTTTATTTGGACAGTGATGTTGGTTTTAGCTGACCCTCCTGCCCTGCGATAAGGCTGAGGAAGTCATAACTTTGGGGAAGTATTCCAGAAACATGTGGATGTCTGACCTTGGTAAGGACATTGCTAATAGTCATGCTTGAAGGGTTTCAACAGATTTTGTGCCAAGGGAATTTTAGCCTTCAGCCCGAATGCTTCAGAGAAGGCTGTTTGGAGGTCCCCTGGCGTCATCCTCCTTTGTGAGTTCTTCTGGAAATTTCTCTGACATCTGTGGTGATGCTGCCTTTCCAAGGGCACACCTGTGCCTTTGGACCATGGCAGTTGTTGCCAGTCAGTGATGCCTCTGGTCTCTTTCTTTTTTTTCTCCATTTAGACAATCTGTCCTTCACCCCTTAAAAGTAATTTGGTGCAGTCAGATGTCCTTCAGTGTCACCTCTGTTACTGGCCCCTCTCCATTTGTTCATTTACCTAAGGAACCGTTGAGCACTGAATGCACTCTAGGCCCTGTTCTCATCCCCAGGGATGCAGGGGTGAGCCAAACAGATGAGTTCTCTGTTCTCGTGGAGCTTCTCTTCTGGCCAGCCACATAAACAGGGTGATTTCAGAGTGTTGTCTGTCTGTGACAGAAAGAGAAAGGTAAAGAGGAACAGGCAGTTCATAAAATGGTCAGGAAAATGATCGCCGACCCTAGTCATGAGTTGAAGAGGAGCCTGCATGGAAGGGACTTGCCAGGCAGCAGAGAAAGCAGGCAGTTGGGACACTGAGAGGTGGGAGCGAAATGGCCCTTTCTGTGGGGGGGACAGAGGGAGGCTGGTGAGAGAGCCAAAGGCCGGATTTCCCTGGTCTGCATGTGGCCAGAGTGAGGCGTCTCCAGTTTCCCCGAGGGGCCGTGGCAAGTCACTGGGATAAAGAGGCAGCCCTCGGAATGCTGTGGAAATGGCCTCGCCTTTCTGTCACTGCCAGTATTCAGGGTTAGCTACGTCAGAGTTGGACATTGGAGATCCACAGGCCAGTGAGAAATTGCATTTCCTTCCTAGCAGTGACACGGCATGCCATCTTCACTGCCTTAATAGATTCGTCCCACACAGTCAAGGCCTTTATCTGCCACTGCAGAAGCTGTACTTGGTGATTGTCTTGACTAGTGGAGGTGCTGGGGAAGGAGAGTTGGGGCCACTCTGGTGGCGTGCCTGTCCCCGGGCTATGATTCGCTGGTGTTCCTTTTTAACTCTTGCTGGTGTGGTGACAGGAAGGAGAAGGGGAATGAAGGATGCCGAGACCCACTCATTGTTATCTGTACTCTCCACGCTGTGGCTCTCTTTCTGTATCCTCTCCTTTTTCCTTCCCCAACTGGGGCCCTTCCTAGTTTGCATCTCCTCCTCCCCTGTAAATTATTCTCAGGGCCATAAAGACTTAAAGGTCACACTCCATGTAGCATAATAAAACACATGTCCCCGGACTTTAAGTTATAACACAGCCTGGATTTTCTATAAACTACTTTGGCTTTTGAACACAGAAAGATGGATTTACACTTCAATTTGGGGGGCTTCCCTGTTTTATTTATTTGTTCTACTACCTTTATTAAAGGCTTTCTTTGTGCTTATGCTTACCCCTGGTGCTGTTTCCCAAAAATGGAGCGGATATGGTCTTGGCCTTTGTAGGGCCAGTTAGATCTTCCTGATGTAGGCTGATCTGGAAGCCAATAGGTACAGCAAAGTGTTATGTGATAATAGAAAGGTGGGCTCTGTGGGAGCACCACGATATGTCTTTGGGGAGCACTAAAGAAGGAGTTGTTGACTGTCTTTCAGCTGTTGGAATTTGGGGAGTGGGATGTTAGAATCCTCCTTAATTAGGCTTTGGCCATAATCAAATTGTTTTTGCCATGTCCTTTCTATTGAGAAGTTTCTTGGCTTTCCTGGTTTTTTCTTTCTTTCTCAGAGAACCAGTGAACAGGAGAAAAGATGGGATGACAGGGAGGGTTGGAGGAGAGTACGCAGGCAAATGCCCTTCCAAAGCCTCAGGAGGCCCCTTGGAAGAGAAGCCACTGTCTTCTGTGGCACCCAGTCAACCTCTGACAGTTCCAGTCAGGGGGGAACAATTTTTATGATTTGTCTTTGGATCCTTTTCTCCTCTTGCCTTCAGGGTGACCTGTGCTTGTCAGATCCTCCGAGGTGCGTGTTACTGTCTAGTGAGGTAACAGCTGTGCCATGCTAATGAGAAAGCTGAATGGTGGTTCAAGGTGGCCCTGGTGGCCGCCAGGCGCCAGCATCTCTGTGGGCTTGATGCACTCAGGAGCCTACGCTCCCCAAGCAAAGTGCCTGCTGCTTGCTTTCTTTTCTCTTCTTTTCTTTTTTCATTATTAATAGGAGAACAGTGACTCCCCATCCAGAAGCCACTGATGAACACTCAGGCTTAAATTGCTCCGGGCTAACATGTAGTTTGGTTTTTGTAATACAAGCTGCTGGCCTTGGGGATGGTTGTTAAATTATTTTCTTTTCTATGATTATTAATATAATAGTTGATGGATACTAATGAATCCATGCACATAGTTTGATACCATCATCATCATCACTGTCATCACTGAGTACCCCTGTAACGACCTACCCCCAGACCTTGGACTTGCCGGTGACTCGCATCTGTGTGTTCCTCTTCTCTGCCGTCCCCTGACTCCCGCCCCAGCAAGCACTAGCCAGGATTGGAAGTTTATCCCGCTCTTGCTCAGCTTCTGTAGCCTGTGGCCGGCCCAGGGCTCAGAACCCGCAGAGGAGCGCTGCTGGCAGTGTCCACTGCTGGCTGCCGGCTGTTACCACCCACCTCACTTTCTCTTTCCCTTTTTTGTGAGTGGGTAGGTGGAGCATGTCCTGGGACTTCCCCTGTTTGGGAGATTAGCAACAAAAATACAGAGAAATTGAAAAAATACTGCATATTGGCAATTATATTGTATAACTGCCTCCAAGCTGGATTACGTTCTTCTGCTTTTAGAAGAATGAAAGCATTTTCGTGGGCCCCTCAGAGTTCTGTGGGTCCTAGGCACTGAGCGTGCTGAGCCTTATATATGAGTCGACCTGGCGCCTTCCTGAACATGAATTTCTTCCCCTGAAGAAATGAGGTATTGGTACTCTGCACATGTGTTGTAGGCATTAGATAGGACATGAGCAAACTCTCTAGCATATTTTCTACCTGGCGCAAATTGGAGCTGTTGTACAAGGGCCAAGAGGAAACATTCCATGTCAGAGCGAGCCTTTGTACAGACATTTGTAAAAAGATCAAGCTTGTCCTTTCACTGCTCGATTTTTCTTAATTAATCATGTTTACACGGAGATCCTTTTCCCTCCTAATCTTCCTTCTCCTTCGCGCCAACACTCATTTCCCATATCCTTGTGATTCCCACCATCTGTTGGGTTTGACACCCCTCCCACTGCTTGGGGAGGATCATGCGGTCACGTATGCATCTTTTGAGGG
This sequence comes from Enhydra lutris kenyoni, assembly GCF_002288905.1. Classification (NCBI taxonomy): domain Eukaryota; kingdom Metazoa; phylum Chordata; class Mammalia; order Carnivora; family Mustelidae; genus Enhydra; species Enhydra lutris. Next base: position 96,968,402 of record NW_019154085.1, on the reverse strand, counting down.
AGAGTGAATGGAGATGCATTTGGTCTTACTACTGGTGGGAGGATTTTTTCATCCCAGTACCAGAAATGCTAATTTCTGCCTGACCTTGTTCTATACTGTGTCTCCTCCTTCCCAGGCTGATGACGTCAGCTACAGGGAAGGTGAATTGAGAGACTAGAAAGAAAACTTGGGTGTTGGCAAGTGGTGTGCTACCCTGGGCTTATGTGAGAAACTTGGCTAGCCAGAACTCAGTGAAGGAAGAGAAACAATGTAAAATGGAACATTAGGGAACCAACTAGCTGGTAGAAAGGAGAGAACAGGGCATACCTAGGGCAGGGAAGCCAGGAGAGAGTGTCAGGATAAAGTGCGGGCCCCCAGGACAGAGCCCAGGAAATCACTATTCCTTAAAACCAAAGACCCCTGACTGAAACAGGATCTTTTAAGATCATCTGATGCTGCTCTTGGGTGGTAAACCCACTCAGCAGCTCATGTACAAGTATCTCCTGAGCTCATGATAGGTGCCAGGCCCTGGGACACTGTGGCACAGAGAGGCTGCCCTCAGTGAGTGTGTCTTATTCAGGAAGGGAACCACATGCTGCATCAGCAAACCAAGACCCCTTCAGGTATTGCTCCGTGTTCTGAAAATGACAGAGGGGGATAGAATGAAAGCATGTGATGGAGGCTTGCTTTCACTAGCCTAGGGTGAGAAACGTTTGAGGTGAGGCTTCAGAAAGGGAAGGGGACCGTCGTGCATAGATCTGGAGGGAGGACATTCACAGCAGAAGGGCAGCAAGTTCAAAGGCCCTGAATCAGCAGCAAGGCTCAGGGTGTTGCCGGAGAGAACAGGTGGCCGGTGTGTGTGCCTGCTAATATGTAGGGGGAGAGAGGAAGGACAGGCTGAGGGCTAGTCAGTGGCTAGATCATGTAGATCATGGTCCACTGTGGAGTCTGAGTATAGATGGAAGCCCCTGGATGGTTCACACTCAGGAGTGACATCTGGTTTATACCTGGGAAGGATGGCCAAGTGCCCTGCGCAGGGTGAAGGCTGGAGGGTGGAGAGAGTGAGCAAGACTGGGGCCAGGGCTGTGGTCTGGGTGAGAGGTGAGGGTGGCTGGGCCTGGGATGGCAGTGGCAGAGATGGCGGGACACAGTCAGATTCAGGATCAATATTGGAGGCGGGTCTGATGGAATTACGGGTGGGTTAGATACAAAAGGTGGGAGGGAATGAAGAGGATGTGCGGGCAAGCACTAGGGTTTTGTTCTGGCACCCATTACCGAGCTGATGCGCGTCTGCACGGAATGACCAGCTCTGTTGATGGGCCGGCCGTGCTGTGGATGGTCCTAGACATTCCAGTGGAGCTGATGAGCAAGCACTTGGACGTTTGGATCTGGTGGTCGCCACCTGAGGGGTCCAGGCTGGATGTACGAATTTGGTATCCTGGGATAGGGTGCACACACTGAAGGAGAGCAGAGATCAGAGGTCTGAGGACAGAGCCTGGGATGTTTGGGGTGGGAGGTCCCCACAGGATGAGTTTGAGAGAGAAGTCAACCAGGGAATTGCTGCAGTGTCCTGAAGGCGGATGAGTGAAGAGGAGCAGTTCTATAAATAGAAATACCTGCAGATGACCGGAAGCCAGCAGCCTAACATGCCCTGAGAAAGAGCAGTGATTAACAGGTGCTTAAAACTATGATGTTCTGGGCCTGGAATGCTGGGAAAGCTACCTGAAGAGCCTCTTCCTAATTGAGGAATATGATCCTGTGGCCTGTTATATTGTCTTATATTTGTGGTGGGGATTATTGGCTTTTGGAGCAAAGCCCTTTGACATTTATGGACGGAGTGTATTCATTATTATTAAGAGGAATTCCCTGAAACGAATGTCAGTTCTTTTTTTTCCCTTAAGCTTTACTCTCTGAATTACCATGAAGTTTATTTAAGGAGCTTGTGATTGGTGAGAGGAAAGAGGGAAGGGTGATTTCTAAAGCTTCTCATGGCCACTTCCTGCTAAATCTCGGCATCCTTTCAAGTCTAGTAGGGAAGACGGATGTCCTTTGTAGATATAAAGGACCCCCGGAATGTAGTGGGGATGAGCTCGTGGGGGTGGGCTAGCTCCTTCCACTCAGGCAGACCCTCTCTTGATCTGTAGCGTATTTGAAAGGATGGGGGTATAGTAGTCTCCTCTTGCTACCGTAACAAATATCCACCCTTAGTGGCTTAAAACAAGACAAGTTTGTGTTCTGGTTGTGGTGGTCACAGATCTGAAGCAGGTCTGTAGTAGGCTGAATGATGCCTTCCAAAGATGTCAGCTCTAACTCCTAGACTCTGTAGTTGTTCACCAGATGGAAAGAAACTCTTTAGATAGGTATAAATGAAGCCTCTTGAGATGGAGAGAGTATCATGGATTATCAAGATGGACCCTCGATGGCATCAGAGGTGTCCTCACAAAGAGCAGCAGGAAAAGGAAGGCTGCAGACAGACGGAACAGGAGGAGTGTGACCCATGGAGATGGAAGGAGATTGCGATGACAGTGTCACGAGCCAGGGAATGCTAGCAGCCATCAGAAGCTGGGAGAGCCATTCACTGTTCCCTCAGGCCTCTGGTGGGAGCAGGACCCTTCTGACACTTCATTTGAACCCACTAAAGCTGATTTAGGACTTCTGAATTCCAGAACTGGGAAAGAAACATTTCTGTTACATTAAGCCACGGAATTTGTGGTGATTTGTGACCAGCAGCAGTGGGAAATGAATACAGAGTCTAACTATGTTCTTTTCTGGAGGCTCTAGGGGAGAAAGTTACCTTGCCTTTTCAAGCTTCCAGGAACTCCCCCATTCCTTACCTCATGACCCCCTTTCATCTTCAAAACCAGTCTTTCCTGACACTTTTTATTGATTGATTGATGCCAAAACCTGGGATTGAACATTTGTTGATACTTTTTAGACATTGACTCTTGTGCCTCCTTCATGCACATGTAAGGAACCTTATGATGACAGGGGACCCACCTGGGTAACCCAGGATAATCTTCTTAAGGTCACCGATTAGCAGCCTTAATTCCACGTACACCTCTAATTCTTCTATGCCGTGGACGGCAATGCATTCACAGGTTTTGGAGTAAGGACAGGGACATTTTGGGGGACAGCTGTTCAACAGTTGTACATAAGGTGAAGAAATAGATCTTCCTGGGAAACCTGACTCACTCATCTGAGGTTTAAGGCATGTATATCCTCCTCCAACTCTAGGAACTGGCCAGACTTTCACATTTGGCCTCCAGATCAGGTTTTCTCAAGGCACATGGCAAACCCCCACGATGATACTAATAGGTCAAAAAAAAAAGTTGCCTGCCAGAGACACTGATCATTTGCTTCTGCTAGGCTCAAATGTGATTTTTAAGAGCCTAGCAGTGAATGACCTTGGAAGGCCCTGTCTTGTACAGTTGTCACTGAGCTCAGGCAGTACACCGCAATGATCTGTATTGTTTGTGCTTTGCTCCCTACTGTCCCCTGCTGCCACCAAGCCTGCAGGCTTGGCAAAATGACTTTCCACAGCTCAGGGAAGTTGTAAGGAGAGGGACTAGCTTTTACTCTATTGCCTTGTCGCTTTGTGGTTGAAACTCAATAAAGGTTCACAAACTGTAGCTGGATGGTGTGGCCACACCTTGATTGAAGGTGAAAAGACCTTGTGTTCTCTTTCTAAAAGATGTCATATTTGTCACATTGTCTCCTAACCCTATCAGTTTTGTTGCTGTCATTCTAGTGAGGCCTGCCTGAGGAAGATAAGTGAAGGATCACCAAGGACACAGCAAGTCAGCACTTAGAAGCAGTGTTTTCTGAATCTTGGCTGATATATTTTTTTGTTTTAGGTGCACCATTATTTTCCAAACTTCAGCCAGTTTTTACCACATCTCTGTGACCACCTCTATGTAATTAAAATACTCATCTTCAAATTTATTCCAAGTCATTTATTTTTAAATTTTATCTCATTCTAATTGACAGTCTATACAAATTTAGGGATCTGGTGTGCTTGTGCATGTTAATATAAATACTTAACTATTAGAGTGTCTATATTATGTGTGCCATAGTGTAAATGTACCACACTCAGAAAAACCTGTATTAGACCATGCTGACTTTCTTAGGAGCCCAGAGCCCCAAGGAAAATAATCTTTGAGGATCAAGTCATCAGCCATACTTGTGTTCATTTCAGCAGCTAAGGGGGTGGTTGGTTAACCAGTTAAGAACATTTCAGGTAGGGTACCTATCAAGCAAGGAGTGGACATACCTTTATTCCCAGCAAGCAAAATGGTGTAGCTTCTTGTTCTAGTATTTGCAGTATACATAATGTGTATATGTATATACATGGCAAACCTTCATCGTTATCTCATTTGGGGATAAAACTAAGGAAGAACTATTACTTCTGTATGAAATGTTTAAGAAGTGGGTCAAAAGAGAAAGCCTTCACTAGAGCCATGGTAAGCCATGAAACTCAATAGTCAAGGGATGTAAATATTTAATAAACATAACTCCATTATTTATTTGGTCTTTCTTGGCTGGACTTCTAAAAATATATATTTTATACCATGTTCTTTGTTTTAATAAAATTTTATCTGACTCTCAGTGGCAGATGAAAATAAAAGAATTAAATAACAGAGGATCAGTAAGGAAACTCCCCATTGTTGGGATCAATGTCCGTTTTTCCAGGTGTCTTGAGAGCAGGGATGCCTGGCAGTCACTGTTCCCTCAGCGTGGAGGAAGCCACATCCATGAAAAGACCAAGGCCTGTCCTGCTACCATGTGTCACCGGGATTTCCCTGCCTTCCTCTTTCTATTGCTTCGGGGTCTTTGTTGGGGTTGGAGGTGTGTGTGTGTGGTTTTGGCTTGTTTGTACAACATCATAAAACACCTTCAAGTGATTTACTTGATTCCTGGGTCTCTTCTTCGCCAGCTTTGAGAGAATGTAAAATCAGATTTCTCTGGACTTAGGGATCATCCCTAACTTCCTCAAAAATTAAGGACCGTGTTTTACCTGGAAAATTATGAGTAAGACTTGGGATTTCCCATGTTAGCAGTCTGTTTCCCTTTTCTCCATCACCTTCCCCTTCTCCAGAAGCACTCCTTTATGATTCTATTGTGATCTATCAGACTATTATTTTTTAGGGAGTGGGAATATGCCAGTAAGACCTTGAGACACGCATGTCTATTGAGTGATGGTGGTAAACGGACCTGCTGGAAAGCTGAGTTCCACGTGGCATAGATGCTGATTTGCTGAAGCAGATGCTTGTGTGAAATACTTGATATCGAGATACTGTTTTGCTCCCTGGAAGAGCTCTGCCTGGACAGGCCTTTTGAATATTTGCATTTTATATCCAGAGAGTCTTTGCTGCTGACTTGGGTAAAGACATTGCTTTCCATACCCCATCACTTCATTTTCCTGGAGGAGAGAAAGGCAGCCAAGTGACGGGCTGGCAGCAAATTGGACTACGGGTCTGAAATTGCAGGGCCATAAATAGATGGTTCGGGGCTGGGGGGGGAGTGCTGTTTTAGCTAATCAGATAGATATTGGCCGGCTTTACAGAGGTTAAATACATCTGGGTAGTGAGGCTCTCATTTTGTCTTGCATTCTGAGATGAGGGTGTCCTTGTCAGATGCTTTCGGGTCCCAGCTGGGCCCTAAACCCCATCCCGGCCAGCTTCTGCCCGTGATTCTGTGAGCCACCTGTCAGCCACACCATGAAGGCCAAGATGGGAAGAATGGATGAGAACCTTCAAGTCTTCAAGAATTAAAGCTGGGAACACACCTGAGCCAATATTTCTTTCTTTTTTTTTTTTTTCTCTTTTTCTTTTGAACAAATGAGGGGAGTCAGGAAGGGTGAAAGAATTTGCCCCAAGTCACACCACCAGCTAGTGCCTAAGCTGCCTTGGTACTTTGTCTAGAGTAGCCAGCATCAAGAACCTTAGAGCCACCTAACAGCCAGTCCACATTTTGATAGAGAGTCATTGAGGCAAATAGTCACTTAACTAAGAAACTAGTCCCCCCTGATTCTACTTGTACCTTTTTATTGACATCTAATGTATATGCAGAGAAGGACTCCTGACAGGTGGGTAGCCTGGCGAAATTCCACAGAGGGCACACTCTCACCTCACCACCTGGGTAGACAGGACATAGCCTGAACTTCAGAAGCCCTTGGGTGCTCCTTTCTGGTCACTTCCTGTCTGTCCCAGCAGCCACTGTCCTGACCTTTAACAGTGCAAATTACTGTGGTCTGTGTTGGTGTTCTGTTTGTAAAGGAACTCCTGCAGTGTGCACTGTTTTGTGTCTCGCTTCTGCTCAGTGTTTGTGAGCTTCGTCCGTATTACTATATAGTTGTGGACCATCCTTTCTCATTGAGGAGTGTCCGCTGTGTGAATATGCACATTTATCGATCCATGTGTTGACCTGTCGATCGTTCTGCCATGGGGGGCATTTGGACGATGTTCAGGTTTTCAGAGTTAGGAACAGTGCTTCTGGAAACACTAGTGTGTTTGTCTTGGGGAGCATGGGTCTACATGATGGTCGAGGATCTGCTGAACAGTGGAACATCTGGGTCACAGCGGGCATGCGTGTTCAGCTTAATGAGATACTGCCAGTTTCCCTGAAACTGCCAGGTGTATCAACTTGGACTTCGGCCAGCAGTGTATGAGCGCCTTCCTCCCCTATATCCTCGGTACATTTAGCATTTCCTGTCCTTTTCACCTTGGCCATGCCAGTGGGTCTGCATTGCTGTGATGTTGGGATTTTAAACTGACCCTTTATATTGGGTTCTGAAGGACTTGGTTATGGGCTTTTGTTTTATGCTTATCATGGACTTTGGAGTCTTCACTGTTTTTAGATCATGACCTTAGAAAGGCATGATTATTTTAAGTTTCCAAAGAGGCTGATGAGTTTTAACAGCCTTCATGGTCTTTCAGCTGTCCTGCAAGAGAGAAGGTTGTGGAGTTGGTGTCTTTGACAAAATAACATTCTGCACTCACCATATGTTTGGTTTGTTGAAGTGAGATCAGCAGAAATCAGGAACAAAGTCCAAATCAGGCCCGCTTAATTTGACCTGGCGGAATTTGTAAGCACCAAACCTAGACACTTAAGAGTTCTCCACAGCGGAGTCAGCAGGTGAAAGAAGGATGAGCTGAAACTTGTGCACATCGAGGTCCTGAGATCAGAACTTGATTTGCAGCTTTTGAGTAGGAAATTCCCCTGTTGTAATCCCATGACATTCAGGATAGAGGGGCTGCAAAGACAGAAAATGAAGATGAGGTAGCTCAGAGCCACTTGACGAGTGAAAACACTACCCGGGGGTTACTACTTCGTCCACGTTTTTTTGGTTGGTTGAGGCAGTTTCATGATCGAAAGAATTTACTCTGGACAAAAATTGGAGCTTGGCTAGGAAACAGTGCTGGCCCGTGAACTGTGCTGGGAGAACTGGCTTTCCTTCTGTAAGCGTGTAGTATGAGTCATTTTCCTGCTCTTGTCCTGAGCGTTTCACACCCAGCCTAGGAAGGTGATTAATGAAGACAGATTTGGCATTGTTTTCATGCTGCTGTAGCCATTTCTGCGGTTCACCTAGGCACTGTCTCAGGTGTTCCGTGAAGGAGGGTGACAGGAGTGGGGGTCAAGGTCTCTAGAGTTGTGATTCCTGTACTTGATGGCCCTTGAGCTGAGGGCCCGCCCAGCACACTGGAGCCCTGGTCTGCCTAAGATAGGTGTCTTGCTTAGCACAGCGATGCTTTTGCCAGAAAATAGAGCCACTGTGGGCTTAGCAGAAGACTGCCTTCGATAGGGTAATGGGATGCTGTTTCCTAGGATCCTGATGACTTGTTTTCTCATTACCTACTCTGTGGATTGTGTTAGGAGGTGGTTGGCCCTTCTGGGAGGAGAAAGTCCCTGGAGGTTGGTAGGATCCTCAGGGTCCCTGTGTCAATCATACCCAGCATGGTGTGGGTAAAAGTCAAATGAGTATCTGTGTTTTTGGGATATGACTTTCAGGAGTCTGTTATTACTATTACTACAAATGTGACATTATATTGGATGGAAGAAGATGAGTGTACCTAAAGTGTGTGTGTGTGTGTGTGTGTGTGTGTGTGTGTGTGTGTGTAGTGTAGTGAGTGTGTTTTTGTAGCTGAAAGAAAGAAACATTTTTTGAGCAGTGATAGCTAGCTGCCCAGGACTGTGCCAAGCCTTCACATTTTCATATTCTCTCATTCTTTCTTACTCGATGCTCCATTTTCTGTATGTGAAACTGAGGCTTGCCAGGCTTCCTAATTTGCTAGAGTATTCCTGGGAGAGCAGCAGGAGATTGGTGTGTGGCTAGCGAAAAACCAAGCTGAAAGCTGTCCTCACAAGGAAATCTGTCAGGGAAAGACACTGCCTCGTCCATCAAGGCAGCAGGTACACCCAGCAAGGACATTGATTAAAGTCTTCTATTTCTGAAATTTGGTTGAGTTTCAGGGCTTCCTGCATTACCGTGGCTACACCCAAGACAGGTTTGGTCACTAAGACTTCCTCTTTTTTTAAGACAAGCCCAGGGCTTCCTGACCCGCTGGGGATTTCTGACTTGTATAGTCAGAAAAGAATGAAGTTGGGCTCTTACCTAACCTCTTGCTGAGAGAAGAGATCCATCAGAGTGAGCTTGCGGAGTACAGGAGGACATGTCTGCGCTCAGGCATGTGGAGCACAAGACCAGGCATTTTGTTGGCTGAAGGGGGAAAACATGGAGGATTGAAGGCAGAAAATGGATCATGACTTAGAAAAATGTTTTTATACCTTGCCCTTTCCCAAAAGGATCTGATATCTTCGCCAGAAGTTGTGTGGACTCGAGATCTGGTTCACAGGCAGGTGGTGTGCATAGAGGGTGGGTAAGATAGGCCACCAATACATGCTTACCGTCACTGCTGGCTCCCAGGAAGGGGAGCGGGGAGCGGGTTCCTGATTGGCCTTTTCTACTTACTTTCCTCAAGGAAGCGTGTCCAGGGGCGTCTGGGTGGCTCAGTCTGTTAAGCATCTCTGCCTTTGGCTCAGGTCATGATCCCAAAGTGGTGGATGGCGTCCCACACTGGGCTTCTTGCTCAGCCGGGAGCCTGCTTCTCCTTCTGCCTGCTGCTACCCTGGCTTGTGCTCACTCGTGCTCTCTCTCTGACAAATAAATAAAATCTTTAAAAAAAAAAAAAAAGCTTATCAAATTGGACAGTGGTAGTGTTCTGGATGAGGGCAATGATGCGCACCCACTAACTTCAAGTAAATCCCCAGTACAGTTCAGAGAGAGTGGGTTCACACCCCTCACAACAGATCACACACCGCATGCCTCTTCACGTGTTGCCACACTGTGCCGAAGAGCTTGTGGCTCTCTAGAGAGGCCGCTACCTATGACCAAACTGTTGATTCATTGTCAGTTAGCTATTGCCACATGCCAGGACACTCTGGCACTAAGTAGCTTGAAACAGGAAACCTTTTGTCGGTATTCCTGGTTGTGCCATTGAGTGGTTCTTCTGGTTGCAGCTGGATTCACTCACATAGCCAGGGGTCCATCTGCTGGTCTTAGCTGGGCTTTCTCACATATTTGGGGGGTCGGCTGGCTGAGTCTGGTCTCAGACGGTCTTGGCTGGGACAGATGGACTGCCTTCCACGTGGTCTGCCCTCTTGTAACTGACGAGCCTGTCATTTTTGTGGTTTTAAGAGGTAAGCAGAACCATGCAATGAGAGCCTTTGGATGCCCAGGTTCAGAACTGATAAACCTTGACTTGGGCTGCATGTTATCAGCCAAAACAAGGTGTAGGACCAGGCCAGAGGCAAAGGGTAAGGATAGAGACTCTTCTTTTTTTTTTTTTTTTTTTCTTTTTTGTGGAAAAGTGTTCTTTTTTTTTTGCACCCCCCCCAGTCGTCCATGCCATCCGTTCCCCCCCTAAATACCCACCACCTGGTTCCCCCACCCTCCCCCCCCCCCGCCCCTTCAAAACCCTCAGATTGTTTTTCAGAGTCCATAGTCTCTCATGGTTCACCTCCCCTTCCAATAGCATGGAGGTCAAGGGGAGATGGAGAGGAGAAGGGAGTTGATAGAGACTCTTCTTGATGAGAGCTGCCACAGACTCTCCTTGCAAGGGGCATGGGTCCAGGGAGACCCTTAACTGGAGCCATCAGTGCAGTCAGTGTACCTCAGTCATTCTACTGTTCATTCATCCCATAATCCTTGGGGTTCCTCAACAATCCTTCATTCTCTTATTCCATTCTTCATGCATTAAAACTCAGGAGGGACTAGATACCATTTACTGTGTATAGTCTTCAAGGAAGAGTGAGATACCAGCCCTGCCCTGCAGAAGTTCATAACCAAAGGGGTGGGAGAGATGGACAAGAAGGTGGCCAAGAATGAGAGAATGGGAGTAAGCCCGGAAGTCCGTATCCACAATGGGCTGTGAAGCCAGAGGAAGGAGTGCACCAGGTCTGTGAGTGGGGAGCAGCTTCCCAGAAGAGGAACGAAGTCACCCAGGAACTGGGAGCAGGAGATGATTGAAGAGCAGGGTGGGAAGAGGGTGCACAGAAGCTGGAGCCCCTCCTACCCGGGGGATGGAGGACTTAAGGAGCTTCTAGAATGCTTGGTTTACTGTAGGGGGTGAGAAATGGCACGAATTAAGGTTGGGAGAGTGTCCTTGGGCCAGGTGGAAAAGCCTGCTGTCAGGGACTCAGACATCGTTGATGGCCAGAGGCAGTTGTTAGCAAGTTGTGTTGTGTTTTTGTTTTTGTTTTTCCCATCCTTTCCCATCACATCCATGAGTGACTCATGCACTAAGTTTAAGGAACAGACAGGACAGCATGATTGTTGTAGCCTGATGCTCTTTCCTCATCAAAAGGAAGAAGGCAAGACAGCGTAGTTCTGTGGATTCCAGATCGTGGGCTGAGGTGCTCTGGGGGGGATCATAGGAAAGTCACAAGGATGCCCTGGGATTTTACCCAGTTTTGAAGAAAACACAGCTCCACCTGCCAGACATCACTTAACCATTACTGTTGAGCTGTTCCGACCTAACTAGTTAGAAAATGGAGCTTTTACTATTTCCTTTGTCCCTAAGAGTATCCTGAAAAAACTATCACTAACAGCGCTGTCAAGTGAGGAAGTTCGAGTCTGGGAACCTCTGGTGAAGTTGTCTAGAGTAGTTGGTTAGAATTGTGCCCTGTCCTCTTACTAGAGGGGCGACCTTGGGTGATGCATGATTTTGTCTGACCTGTTTCCTCCTCTGTAAAGAGTGGAGATGGCCCTCTCCCCACCCCCTGCTGGGTTATTTGAGCGGCATAAATGAGTTCGTTTAAGTAAAGGGCTTTTGGTGGAGCCTGGCCGAGTGCAAGCGACCTTCCTACCCTTGTGAGTTCAGCATCGCCACCATAACTGGACTCTTGCCAGGCCCATTGTCTGTCTGTGAGAGCACTGCTGACCCAGCAGGGCTACCTCTGTTGGCGAGAGGAAGGCCTGCAGGAAGTTCATGAACCTTTAGCAGCAACTAGGACTTGCTATTCCACATGAGACTGGAGGATGAAATGGGCACAGCCGCCCATCCTTGTCCCCATCCATAGGATCCCGCCCCTCCCCGCCCTCCAGCCTCTCATTTCAGGAAACCTATGTTGTGAACACAGCTGTGGCTTCACAGCGATGTGCTCAGGCATGTGCATTCACATTCTGTACCTTTCCTGTGTCCTTCCCCCACCCCCACCCCGCTGCCCCAAGTCAAATGACCGATCTCTATAGAAAAGGGCTCAGATGAAAGGAGCACTAGCTGATGCCTCTGCCTTGTCATTTTGTGCATTCGTGGACAGGAGTAGGAAGGCCTGATGATGTGGTGGTGCGGGCAGACAGGGAGGTGCTCTTGGAGTGCCCGCAGATCCTCTCTGCACACCAGGTAGGCTTTTGTCGGTAGTGGTCGGCTCATTTGTGGCAGCTCCTGTGGCTCATTGTCCCCTGTTTCTAGGTGGCCTCCCCTTCTTTTTTCCCGAGGGCCTCTGGTTGCAATGGGTGGATTCCATGCTGTGTCTGTGTGTGTGTGTGTGCGCGCGCACACGCGCACACACATGCACTGTGAGCCTGGGGGATGCTGTTGTGTTTTGTGTTCTGTGGCTGCAGTCTGCCCACTGTCCTCTTCCCTCTCTCTCCATCAGTCAGTCCCCTGTTGTCCAGGGAACTTTTTTTCTTTTTTCGTCCCAATGTCACTCTGCTTCTGTCTCTGACTTGTAGCTGGGAGTTGGCGGTGGCCTCATTTCTCATTCTGGTCGTGTTCCTTTTGGATTCTGCCAAATCTCTTCTGCATTTGTTTTTCACCTCAGCACTCTATTCTGTCAGCAGTTCAGTGAGCCCTTTCCAAGCTCATTTTTCCCCATTTGCTTTTTAATTAGTTTTCCTCTCCAGCCTCTCCTCTCCGCACCTCCGTCCCGCCGTCCTTCTGTGGATAAGCAGTCCGTGTCTCACGATTTCTCACCCGCTGTTACGAAAGTGTGGGTCGGAGCAATGCCAGTCACGCTTGTTTCCAGGCTTGGGGCTTTGTCTTGAAATTTTCAGTGTGATTCGTTTGTCATCTTGCTCTGGAATGAGGCGTGTGACCTGTGTGCACACATTGCATGGCCTCTCTCCGTGGAGTCGTTGTTGGAAAGGATTTGCGTTTTAAAGATAAAGTGCTCTGAGTGTTAACCTGTGTCTTTAAGTCTTTCAGAAGCCATGAAGCCAGACTTTATTTTATAGATTCAGGCACAGTCTCTGAAACTCCTGAAATGTTAAGTAACTGTTAGTGTCTGTGTATTTTTACTGGATATGCAGACTCAGACGACCTGTGATTCACAGTCCACAGATTAACCAGATTCCCAGGCCTGGTAACGTTCAAGGAGCAAAATCCTCATGCAGCCTGTTTTCTTGTGCAGCGGTCAGAGCTCTCTGAGGCATTGTGTCCCGGGCATGTCCCGTCAGTGTTTCAGATGAAGTTCTGATTTCCTGTCATTTTTATTAGCATTTTCAGGCAAAGTCATTTAGATAGTATCTGCAGGCCTGTATGTGATTTTGTATCTTTGGTTTTGTACCGTTCCATGAGTGTTCACAGGCAAATGCACAGAGCAGAAAAATGATCCTTTCTGGACTGTCTGCTTGAGGTGTAGGGATAGAAGGATCCCGTCAACGTCCGCCATATGCAGTGACCACAGAAGGTGCTGAGGATTCAAGCAATAAGACCCCGGTGCTGCCTTTGAGAAGTCTGGTCTGGGGAGATAAGCACAGAGAAGGGTAATTTCATCTCATTGTATTGGGCCTTGTAGTGGCATATGGGACCAGAGACCGGAGTAGATGGTTCCTTGCGCTGTGCTGGGGTGTCACCAACATTACTCTATGCTGATAGGTATGATGGAGACATTTTAAAGGCTTTACCAGACTTCTCACCTCTTCAGCGAGCTGCCCTCATGCCTCTTCACACTGTGAATGAATAGCACCTTTTGTGTGTTCCAGGGAGTAGCTCAGTCACTTGTTTCTTTACAGGCCTGCTGGGGTGTAGCCCGAGCACGCACTGAGTACTTGTTCCACTGCTCTGCCCCTTGGCCAAGAGTCCCTGCTTCCCACGAAGGGGAATGACTTCCCCTGTGGAGACTTTCTGTCCTCGTGATCTCCACTTGAAGGCATGTTACATTTAAGTTTAATGCTTTCCCCTCCTTCTGAATTGCCTAGCTGCAGCACTATCACAGATGCCTACAGCAGAATTAACCCCATGCGAAAATGGAGGAGGTGGATTTTGGCGCTCTCCTTGCAAGATTGTTAAGAGTTTGTTAAGAGTTTTGCAGGAGGGAGAAGCAGTGACCCTACAATACATGTGCTTTCTGTTTATAGGTATGGAGCAAAAACTATCTGGGAAATGATAGCTTATTGCCTTTTTTTTTTTTTTTTTTTAAAGTAGAATCTCCTTTTTTATACCCAGACCGGATTTTCCACACTCCTTTACTTTGGAGTCAAATAAACTTGGAATCAAATTCTGTCATCATTTACTTGCTGGGTATGCTTGGGAAGTGCAGTTAGCTAACTCTCTGAACCTCATAGGTAAAGTAGGGAGTGAATATTTCAAAATGATAATTAAGAATGAAATGAGATGGCATATGCAGCGGAGGGTCTAGTAGAATTTATGCAATCATGGATTTGATACTGAGTGCCTAATATTTAGTGGGAATGGTTGCTGAAACAATGTGCCATTGGATGGCTGTGTTGAGATCTACCTTGAAGGAAAGCACCAATACCACATGCCCTCATTGAGATCTTAAAGTACTTTACTGTAGGAGTAAACTAAAATGCAAAGCAAGGAACACAGGTGTGTAAAGCCTGCATTAGCTTTCGTGAAGGATTGGAGAACCAGGCCCCAGTTACTCCATTCCTGCCAAGTACCCCTCACAGGAATGAGTTCAGTGTTAGCAGCTAGTCCCATTTTTCAGAAGATACTAGAAACCTAGATTTTTATGTGAAATTTCCTTGTTTTTCACATGTTGATAACTAATTAAAAAATAAAAAGTCTTCCTGACCTGATTTCTAGTTTAGCATCAGATAACAAGGGTGTATCCTTATCAATAGAAGTGTTTGTTGCTCTGCCCTCCCTGATTGATCACTTCACCACAAAGGGCAGCCCTGGTCTTCTACCCACCTTCCCTTCCATCCTCTCTCCTGCTGAAAGGACACATACCCAGGGTCTGGACCTCAGGGCCTTATTTCTGCTCTTCCTTGCGAATCTTCGGTTGCAACAGTAAGAGATTTGACCATGGAGCAGTCATTGTCTGTGAAGTGAAACTGTTTAAAAGGCCTATGCTGGATTGAGCTCTGGGTATGGTCTTTTTACAACTCCATTCTAATCGCTGTTGGCACTCAAACCCAAAAATTAAAAGCTGAAATGGTGAGTTTTAGAGAAGTGCTATTCTTGGCGGGACATGCATTTATATCCATTCTCTGCATGGTCTAGCACTGACGAACACACAAGTTCAGAACTACCAATTTTGCCTAAAACAAACAAAGTTGCACCTCTCAAAAAACATCGGCTCCAACCCCTTTGGTTAGTAGGTTGTTTTTAATAGCCTGTCTTCTGGAAAATCTCAACCATAACACCTCCTTACCTTTGAATTTCACTGCATGATTTCAGGGGGTATACCGGGCAGAGGGGCTTCCTCAACAAGACAAGGCTCTTGGCTTGCTCTAAGATCCTCTCTAGCTATGATTTTCTGCAGTATCTCATGTGGCCTCAGAGTGTTTCTGGTTCATGATGGAAACTGCACGTTCTTTGGTCAGTCCATGTGCTCTGGAGGGGGAAGCTGCTGGTGTTAACGGCTTGTCTTGGAAATGGCTGTGGAGCATCACAGGTTGGAAGGGGCCATGTTTCTTTTAACCTAGACTAGGGCACTCATCATTGACTTTCACTCACCTGCCACCCATTAGAAAGAGGAAGCCCAGACTGGCTTAAAGCCTCAAGGCAGGGAAGAAATGGATCCAGAAAATACCGGACTCATGGTGGTGATTTCCAAGTGAGAATAACAGCACAAAATTGGAAGGATTTATACAGCGGGAATAATCTTTTTGATGAAAGAGGAAAGGTCGGGGATATTTTAGTCACTGTTTCAGGGCATAGTAATGAGAATGGCACAGAATTAGTGTGGGATCAATCCCAGCAGTAGCACCTGCTGTTATAGTGTGTGTATGCGTGTGTGTGATTATGTGTTTGTTTTTAGGAGGGTAGGGAAAGAAGAGGAGTGAAGTGGAAGTTAAAAAGGGTGTTCCTTTGAAGGGAAGTTGGGAAGGAGTCTTAGTATTACAGGATCAGCCCTTGGCAGATTGCAGGGTAAAGAAGGGCCCCAGTTAGAATCCTCATTTTCTCTTGTGGTGAGAGCTGCCTGAAGTCATCCAGCCAGAAGGTAACACCGGTGCCTTTCTCCAGATAGACATCTGCTATTTCCCAGTTGCGTTTGAGAAATTTATCATTAGTGATTTGTGGCCTCTCAACGTGGTTCCTCTTGTCAGCTCTGTGAAACTTGATCTGGGCCCCTAAAATCTTTTTCCTTTGCAGCTGGCGCAATGCTAAGATTGGCCCATAGAGGGCGCTGGAGAAGCCCTACAGCGGGGAAAGGGTTTTCCTGCCTCCTGCTCTCTGGGAAGGGCTCTTCCAGAGGATGTGTCTTGTCAAGTGGCCTGTTCCAGTGGCATGTGGCCTCCAAGAGCACATAGTGGCCGGTAGCTTCCCCTGGCATGCCCTTCTGTGATTTTGTAGCAGGGTACCTCCATTAAGGTACCTCTTTGCAAACCGCTTTCTTTGGTACCCTAGAGGATGCATTTCCAGATTTGGCCAACTGGCACCATAGTGGCTCCTGTGTCACCTAGCAAGTCATGACTGTACCCTTTCCTACAAAACCAGGATCTTCCCCCTGGGTGGGGCCTCCTCCTCCTGTGTTCTGTTTCATGGCCGGTGTAGTAGCTGGTCCGCCATTATGCTCTAGGGTTCCTGGCATTACATCTTGCTAGTCCATCTCTTGTCATCCCAGTCCCTCGTTGGAGTTCATAGTCATTTATATTAAGATTTTCACGTCCAATTTTCTTGTTCAGTTACTGTGTGATTTCCATCGCCTGACTGAGCTCTAAGTGATACAACACACCTGGAAAAAAAAAATATATGGTCAGGAAAAATTGCAAAAGACTCTGAAATAGGCAAAAAAAGAATCATATAATATCTAGTGCACCCTTTGGGGTTCTCTGTCCTTTCATTTTCTTTGAACTGTTTTTAGTTTGGTAAGTTATGGGAAAGAAACTATTTGGCAATTGATAGTAATGGAAATGATCCTTGTTCATAGAAATGCAAATTAATTTTGTGCAATGGAGGTACCACTTACCCATCCTCCCAAGAAGCCAGTTTTATACGAACAAATTTATTTCCACTTAACCGATTGCCTACATATGTGCGTATTCTTTGTATTCTCTTTTGAATCTGTTGTAATATCCTGGTTCCCTTTCAGTTAATGAGCTAAAGATGATCTTTGATGGATGTTCATTGTATATTTGTAAGAGTCATGGTTTTGTCTTTAAAAAGAATCTTATGACAGTGTGATGTATTAAGGAACTCATGAGATGTGCCCACTTGGTTTTTAAAAAATACCACAGATAATGGTGATAAGAATTGCTAGAGGGGCTGCCTGGGTGGCTCAGTGGGTTAAGCCTCTGCCTTCTGCTCAGGTCATGATCTCAGGGTCCTGGGATCGAGTCCCACATCGGGCTCTCTGCTAGACAGGGAGCCTGCTTCCTCCTCTCTCTCTCTCTCTCTCTATTTGTGATCTCTCTCTGTCAAATAAATAAAATTAAAAAAAAAAGAATTGCTAAAAAACTAATTTGAATGGATTTTTAATGTTTTATAACTGGACAAATGAATAAATAAAATTATTTATAAAGAGCAAATAAAATATTACAATCAGTTTTTGAAAAGGGAAGGTAAGACTCATACCCACAGAATGGGAGAAAATATTTCCAAGTTACATATCTGATAAGGAACTTGCATTAAGAATATATTAAGAATTCTTACAACTTAGTACAATGACAAGCAATCCAATTAAAAAATGGGCAGATAATCTGAATAGATACTTTCCCAAAAAGAAACACAAATAGTCAATTAGCAGAGGAAAAGCTACTCACCATCATTTGCCCTTGGGGTGTACAAATCAACACCAGGGTGGGTTCCCATTTTATGCACACGAGGATGACTGACTGAAAAGAGATCTAATACAGGTGTTGGTGAGGGTGTGGAGAAAGGAAAACCTTCCTGTACTGCTGGTGGGAATACAGAGTGGTGAAGCCCCTGGGTAAACTTGGAGTTACCTAATGACCTAACAGTTCTCCGCCTCAGTATAAAAACAACAGAAATGAAAATATGTCCATGTGAAAAGCTGCCCATGGATGTTGATATAGCATCTTTATTCATAATAGCCATCAATTGATGAATAAACAAACTGTGGTATCTCTGTACAGTGGAATATTATTTGGTTATGAACAGAGCGAAGTACCAATCCATGCTACAAAAAAAGGATGAATCCTAAAAACACGATGCTAAGTGAGAGAAGCCTGTCACAAAAGAGCACGTGTTCTGTGATTCCATTTGTATGAAATGTCCACAATAGGCACGCTTAGAGACAGAATGTAGGCTAGTGATTGCCTATGACTTGGGGTGAGGATGGGGAATAGGGGATGATAACTAAAGGGTATGAAGTTTCTTCTGGGGTAATGGAAATGTTCTAAAACTGATTATTGTGATAATTGCACAATTCTTTGTGTATACTAAAAACTGGTGAACTGTACCCTTTGAACGGGTGAGTTGTATGGATGTGAACTACATCTCCGTAAAGCCATTACCAAAACAAAGATAAGACAGTCATCACATAAACCACATTCCTCCATGGTGGGGGTAAATGCTGCTTGTGCATGAATGTACAGATCTCTTGTCAAAAGATGTCCCCAGACTTTCTTTTTTGATGTCCTCTCATATAGAACTCTCCTTTTTAATTGGGGATACCATTTTTTCAGGGGAGATTATTGCAATGTGGAATGAGCAGCTGCATGATTTCTTAGTGGGAGTTCTTCCCACCCTCCTCAGCCTCCATGGGAAGCAGCTTGGAGAACTGGTGGTTTATCTGAACTGTTATTTTTCCAGTTTTCCTACCATTACTGGGGTGTTTAATGTTTTATTTGATACCTTTTCCTCTCAGGATCTTGCGATAGTGGCTGCTGAAAGAATCTTGAATTTAAAATTGTCTAAGTTACAAGTGTTACAGAGGCAAAATGACATGTAGAGTTTTGATCGACAAAAACAGTTCAAAGAAAACCAGTGGCCTAGAACAGTGGACCACAGGAACAATAAGTAATGTATTGGGAAGAAATGGGAAGTCTTGCACCTGGGTTCAAAATAATCAATTATACCAACACTGAATGGAGAAACCCGGCTTCGTGACAAGTCCAATGATAAATAAAGCCATGTTGATTTGTTCACTGGGGTATAGTAAGGAGGGAGGTTGGATAATAAGAGCCATGATTACCATGGTTTTCAGAAAACTCAGTTTTGTTCACACAGCAAGTCAATGACATACTAACTGAATGGTCTAGGGCAGGCTGCTTACCCTTGCTGCATCTCCATTTCCTTACCCGTAAGATGGGCTGATAGTATTGACCTTAAAGGTCTATTGAGAAGATAAGGCAGGTTAATATTTGCGAAACCTGAAAGCTGTAGCTAGCTTTAGCAGGCATCATATGATGATGATGGCAATGATAGAGAAGTTAGGGAAGTAAGGAGTTCAGACGACGGGAGGGGACAGTGCCAGTACTGGGCAAGACTCTGATCCCCCTGGGAACACTGGGATCTGGTAGATCGGATTATCAACTTAAAGAGCATGCTGGCCTCCCGAGGCTGGTAGGACAGAACTTTTGTGTTAGATGCTGTGGGGACAAAAACCTCACACATAACATGTAATGTGGAGTAAACTAGGGCTTACCGGAAGGGGCTGTCTGGGTCAGCACAGAGGGTAAGGGCTGTGCACTGTAGTAATGTCTCAGTCTTGCGTTCCTTATTTGTGAAATGGGTATTACAGTGGCTGTGAGGATTAATTAATATTTACATGAAGCACCTAGCTGGTGCATAGCGAGTACTCAAGAAATAGTCCTTATATAGCATCATCAATAACATAATCAGGGAAATAAGACAAATAGAGATACTGAGTGCTCTAGGATTTGGCAGAGGGAGGGACCCTTTGTGTTTAGGGCTTGAGGAGGTAGTGTTCCATTTGAAAATGCCCTGTCTGTGAAGATTGGGTTAGAAAATGGGCAACGTGGTGAAGAAGCTAATCTCTGATCACAGTGACCTTGTAGAAGGAAACTTTCTAGAGAAGGCAGTAGGGAGTTACTATTTCTCAGTTCCCTTCTACTTCTTGGTAGTTGATTCTAGAAATGTTTGTTTGTTGAAGGGGTTCCTGGAGTTTCAATTCTCTTCCTCAAAGGAAAGCCCTCCCCACCCCCCGCAACTGAATGAGAGTGAGCATGAGCAGGGGGAGGGGCAGCGGGAGAAGGAAAGAGAGAGAATCCCTGAGGTCATGACCCGAGCCAAAATCAAAAGTCGGACACTTCACCGACAGAGCCACCTGAGCACCCGCAAGAAATGCATTTCTAAGTGAAACTTGAGCTATGGCTGTCCATCTGGGAGGTGTTTGTATAGGCCCTTTTTCCTATTCCCCAATAACCTGAACTCCTACTGGTGAGAAAAAATGTGAAAACATTTGTTGTAGGGTGTTCAATTTGGGGGGGGGGGGATGTCTTTTTAAGTCTGATACCCTGTGGCACTTAGTTCCTTTCACAGGAATGCTAGAATCGAAGAGCCTCTAGATCTTGTGGAGGCATCTCAGTTGGGTCATCTTTTTCTAGCTGGAGTTCTGTGGGGTCAGATGACTGGATATGTGGTTGGACATGAGAAGGAACTGACCAGAGCCAAGTGGCTGCTGTGGCAGGGCTGTAGCTGTCCTTCTCATCAGCTGTGCCAGGTTGGGCATCTTCAGGTTCTTCAAGTCAGACCAGGAAGGGGGAATTTCTCCCCTGAGGAAGAAGACTGTTTGGTCAGCAGTGGATTGTAGAGTACTATTGCCCTGTAGAACCCTCAGGTAGGTTTCTTCATCCTCCCTCACAGAACGGCTCCTCCCTTTTCCTTTCTTGATGAAGGACACCCTACTTTTCTTCACATGCCCCAGCTGTAAGTCTCATGGTCATCCAAGCCTCTACTTCCCCCAGCCCCTCCACTGGCCATTGTCCATTGTCCTGCTGATTTGATCTCTTAAATGTTTCTGGCTCCTGGTGTGTACATAGTATGACTGCCAGTACCCTGCTGAGGCCTTTATCTGACTCATTTGTCACCCAGAGTTGCATGAACCACCTCCCTGGTCTCCTGGGCTCCAGCCATAACATTTTCAAATTCTCTACACAGCAGCCAAGATCAAACATGGAGTTCTCTCCAATCTTAATAGTCTCCGGTGACTTACGTTCTTGGGGTGGTTCTCACTGAACAGGGGAGGTTTTTCAGAATCATCTGGAGACCCTATTCAAAGTATTTAGGTGAAGGCCCCATGCTGGACCCATAAGCAGAAGCAGGGAGCATGGGGAAAGCAGTTTGGGTTTCTGTGTCATGAAAAATCTTCCCCAATATGTAAATAAGCAATAAATCTTTTTTAAAAGCCTTTATTTTGATACAATTATTTCGTGAGAAGTTGTAAAAAGAGGACAGAGTGTCCCTGAACCCAGCTTCCCCCAATGGTATCATCTTACATCCTCTAGTACAATATTACAACCAGGAAGTGGACATGGAGATATTGCTGTTAAGTAAGCTACAGACCTAAATAATGCATTTCTTCAACACCTCTTTCTTTTGCCAGGTTAGAATGTAGTAATTCGTGTTACATGAACTTTTGGATTATTTCTTGACTTCATTGAGACCCATTTTACTTGAGGAATAGCATGGACAGACTTGATTCTGGGAGTGGTGGCAGTGTGTGTGAGATTTTGACAGCTACCACTTGTTTATCCTTATAAAGTGGATTATAGCCCAAAGAGCTTGCCAAGAATAAATTTGAGCAGTGTAATTCTATCTAGTGACCTAAGGTCATAACTTTCTTATGTGAAAAGTCGAACTGCCACAACAGGTTTTATGCTAGAAGAATAGTACAGACATTTATTCTTCTAGAATCTCAGATACAGTTAGCGTAAAATTATGTCAGTGTGAATTGTTTCCCAGGCATGTGTAAATCTTGCTTTGTTTTATCTTGTTTAGATTGTAAAACATCAGGGCACAGGGCTTATTTTATTGTTGTTTTTTTTTTTTGTCTTGTTTTGGTCATAATTCTGAAATACAGCATCTCTCAACGTATGGCTCTATGCAGTGAATCATAAAATGGAGTTTTGCTGTGAGAGGTGGAATATTATTATGGGTTATAAGGAATTCAGTGGATTTCAGACTTTTAGGTGCTAACCCAAGAGAGATTTCTTTGAAGTAGCCCTTTTTACCATTACCAGTACTGAGAATCCATTCTGGTGACTGAGTTTAGCTCAGCCTCCTCCTCAAAACTGATGGACAAGATAGAAGAATCCTTCGTGTCAGCTGTGGTGACATTTTGCTGACACTTGCCCGCATTTTTTTGCGTTTCACACAGATGGGCTTGTGTCTTCTGAGAAAGGGAACTAAAGAGCAATAGGAAAACCACTATCTGCCTCAGAATAAAACTGGGTCAGAGAAGGCAGATAGTCAGTTTTCAAATCAGGTGGTAGGGTGACTTCTCCCACCTGATGCACAGAGGCCTCTGGGGCTCCTTAGAGGAGTCATGAGACTTCTTCAGGGACACCCACCTCTCCTCAGGGGCTGGCCACTGGACTGGACTCTTTGCAAAGTAGACAGGATCTCTGTTTCTGTAACTTCCCGAAGATGCACAGGGCCATGTCATGCCAGTGCTGAGATCTGAGTCTGTATCTAATTCTCAAGTCTTTGTACCACTTCAGTTGGCCTCCATCCATGCAAGACACTCCAGGTTCGGCTCTCCCTCTCTTGAGTAATTCTGAAGCAGGCTTCTGAGAGAGGATCACAGAGGCCGACCTCTTTCACAGCTGAGAAGCTGCCTTCTGAGGTGTAGCTCTCAAGTGGAGAATGGGGAACACACTAGATGCCGCGTCCCTTGATGATGGGTCATGACCTTATTAGAGGAGGAAGGAGACTTCATGGCCCAAGGAGAGAAGAAAGCAGCCAGCTGAAGGTTACTCATCTGATTGATTTCTTTGTCTTTTTCCTGCTGTGTGTTGGCGAAGTGGTGAAGCAATTATTGGGGGCTGAGGAGGAGGCTTGGGCGGGTGGGCAAGACCTGCAGCTTCTCAGAGAGATTGCAGAGCGGCAGTGTCTCTGCTTTCCCAGGACAACACCAGCAGGCATCTTCATTGACCAAGGGACCATAAGGACTATTCCCAACACACATTATTTGCAGAAGGACTTGAATCTCCTCATTCAAGGAGTTTGAATCTTAACAGGGAGCAAGACGTGAAACCAAAATGTATATACATATCAAGCATTACCGGATTATAGGGGATGGGGTACCTGCACAAGGGAGGGCAGTGTGGCTCTGTCCTTCATTTGGGGTGACCGGCCATCCTTCTCTGCTTGTAAAGAGAGGGTTTCCCCTGGGGAGGGAATTTCCAGGGCAAACTCCCGACAGGGTGGGTCATCCTTACCTCCAGAAGTCTTTGGTGGCCCAAGGCAGGTCACTTAGACTTTTAGAATGCTGGGGCCTGCATCTCTCCCTAGATGACTTAGGACCAGTCATCTTTCCAGTTCCTTAGGATTGGCAGTTAGGTGTGACTCATTCCCAAGTTGTATTGGGTAGAGCACGTGGACTGTAAAAGCTGGGGCTCTGAAGCCTTTAACATGGTCAGAAATTCGTATTTGATGAAGAACAATACTGGCTGCTGTTGAGAAAGTTAAGAATGGTTACACAATCAGGATAAAGTGACAGACACTGTAATGATGTGGACTGAGCAGGTGAGCAGGATTCTAAACACCTTTGAACTCTGGCCCACGGAGAAGTTAAAACAAAAATAAACACAGAAACTAGTGTCGCCATTTGCAAACAGATCTCACCCAAAACTCTGGGTTTCTGGATTCTCTGAGAAGACGGCCCATCTGGCCACCCCAGGCTGCCTTCCCTTAAGTTATCTGGTAGCTGGAGATGCGAGGCGGTCCCCTCTGTAGCTGGGGCATGTGGTCTCCGGTTCGTCACAGCTCCCCTCCTCTAACACCCTCCTCCTCAGGGTTGTTCCCCCTCTTTTCTCCCTGATTACTTTAATTATCTGTCTGGTAAGGCAGACACTTTAGCTTCGTAGTTCTTAACTCGGGCTGTACCTTAGAATTTGGGGGTGTTCTTAAAATTGTAATGGTTTCCTGGCTTTCCCAGCCCAATTGAATTGTAATCTGGGGGAGGGGGCTGATTGGGGCAGTCAAAGTGTGAGTTAAATATCCATGGAACTCACTGGGAAAAAATCAGGGAACTTTTTTTTTTTTTAAGGATTTCATTTATTCATTTGACAGACAGAGATCACAAGTAGGCAGAGAGGCAGGCAGTGTGGGGGGGAAGCAGGCCCCCTGCTGAGCAGAGAGCCTGATGGAGGGACCCTGAGATCATGACCTGAGCCGAAGGCAAAGCCTTAACCCAATGAGCCACCAAGGTGCCCCCAAATCAGGGAACTTTTAAAAAGTAAATATCCCAATGGTGTATTCATGGTACGTTTTGCTAAGGTATTAATAAATTCCCCCCAGATGCTACTGTGGGCATTTAAATCATTATAATAATGACCATAGTTTTTTTACATGGGGTGATGATACCATTTTTTTAATGGACTCATAAATCTAGTGGTTATGAGAGGCAAGTGACATGAATTTAGCATATTTGAGACAAGGGATAAAATGGAGGGGGCACAGTTGAACGTCGGTGGTTTTCTGTTTGCATAATGGCTTCATTTATCTATAATTCTCTCACTGTAAGTCAATTTCTGTAATCTCTTGCCCCCCACCCTCTTCCAGGATCATATTCTGGTCATCTTGAATTATTAAAAAATTCAAGGAGCTAGCAAATAAAAATCGGGTCCTCTCATTTGATACTTAAAATGGCAGGGACTTAATCCCTATTTCTGCTGCCTCATTTTAAGGACAGATAAAACAGAGCTTTGGAATGTCAGGTGACTGGTTCAAAGCACTGCGCCAAGTCCTGGAAGTCTGCATCGTGGTCCCCTCCCTCCAGAGCGATTCTCGCCCAGGTCTGTAACTGCAGACAAGCTGAGTATCTCAAGTGTCCTGTACCTTTCCTTAAGCCGGCCACTTGCAGCCAGTGGCTTCAAGAACTTCGTTCTATTCACCTTCTGTCCACCAGTGTCTACCCTGGGGCCTGACATTAGTTGGAGTTGTGGAAATGAGGGCTAATGAAGAAAGAAATCCAGTTCAGGTCCCAGGCCCCAGGCAACCTCCTGGGGCTTCTCTCCAGTCCCTGAGTCTTTGGGCCCCATCACTACTGAGCCTTGGGTGGCATCCCCATTAGGAGCATTCTGTGCTGCCCTTGATGAGTGTTAGGGGGGCTGGGTCTTGTCTCCAAGAGCAAGAAGCATCTCTCAAACCTTCAGTGTTTTCTCTGAGATACGCAGGACCCTGAGAGCCCCCATTGAGCCCTTCTGTGAATGTTCAGCTGATGAGGTCTCCCTTCTCTAGTTGACCTCTCTTTGCCCTTCCAATTTTTGTGCTATGGACAATAGTCTAAAATGCTACTCTAATATCACCTGGATAGAATCACAAGAGAACAATAGTAAGATGGATACGTCTTTCTAAATGGTGACATGTGTTAGTAATCTCTCCCTTTACCCAGGCTAGCCTCTGTAGTTTAAGGGTGTGTGTGTGTGCGTGCGTGCATTTGCCCTCTTGCTCTGTGCCTGCCTGGCTGGCTCTAGTGGCTCAATTGTTTGCTCACTGCTCTAATTTTATTTGTTGTTCCTCAGATCTTTAAGTCCCCACCGTGAGGTTCCAGTACTACATCCATTCTGGGTTCTCTGTCACGAGAGCCAAGATGCCTCGTGGGAGGGATGCTTCACCGGCTGGGCTAGGGGCAGGATGTGAGGGGGTGTTTGCAGGATCATCTGGGAAGGTTGTTGTCTTTTAAAAATCACCCATTAGAAGCCTAACCCAGAATGATTAAAAACAGAATTTGGAGAAGAGGATAAGGGAGGCCTCTGCACAGGGCTGTTTGTTTGTTGTTTTTATTGTTTATTTTTGAAAAATGTCCAGGTGATTTTTCTATACCCTTCCAGTTTCTCATTTGAAAGTAGCTGGCATATAGGGTTTCCTTGAAGAAATGAGGGCAGAAGCCCAACCCGCAATGGAAAGTAGTTCACATTTATTAAGTGCTTATTGTTAGATGCCCCATCAAGTGATTTAGTCCCTTCGATTTTCTTTTAAGGTTGGTATGTGTATTCATTTCGTAAGTTTGGGCACCTTCTAGATGTCTCTGACAGGTACTAAGGTATCCTAGAGTGCTGGTTAAGAAGCTTGGCCACTAGAGTAATAGCTCTACCACTTGGTAGCTGGGTTAACCCTGAATAGACTGAGGAGTTCATGCCTCAGTTTCCCCCACTGTAAGTGGGGGCAGTTGTAGCACCCACCTCATAGGTTGAGAGGATGTGTTAAGGTGATGACTGCTGGCTCTGACTGCTGTGGTGGCTGGGACTGTCCCACTTTCATGGTGCAGAGAGTTTGGTGACAGCCAGGGTCCAGAGGGGAAGCCCCATGGTCAGCATACGTGACTCACGGGGCATCTGACCCCAGTCTTCCCTCCCTTTGCTTCCTGTCCCCCATCCATGCTTCACATATCTGTAGATGAGGGGTTCAGCTGTAGTAGTTTTTCTAGAAGCCTTCCAAACTCTGTCTTACATCCTGTTCATCGGTGATGCTGTGTTCTTTTTTTTTTTTTTTTTTAAGATTTTATTTATTTGTCAGAGAGAGGGGGAGAGAGAGTGAGCACAGGCAGACAGAATGGCAGGCAGAGGCAGAGGGAGAAGCAGGCTCCCCGCCGAGCAAGGAGCCCAATGTGGGACTCGATCCCAGGACACTGGGATCATGACCTGAGCCGAAGGCAGCTGCTTAACCAACTGAGCCACCCAGGCGTCCCTGATGCTGTGTTCTTATTGGGAAAATCGGCTTCAGTGGGAACCAGAGGCAAGGTGGTGCCCCCAGGCCCTCCCGAGACACCCCTTTCCCCTCTTCTCACTGGCCCTCAAGGACTGTCCCTTCCTGCGGCTCCTTCTTGTGCTCTTGTCTTCCTTAGAAAGCACTCCCTCCTTCTAAGATCCCTAATCTCTTACTGCTAGAGTAGAACCAGAGGTTAGTTGGAGAAACCAAATAACCAAATTGGTTAAAGCAGTGTCCTTGGTTTTAAACAAGCGATCTAGTAAATAGTCTAAGACTTCCTGAGTAGAAGCCTCCCCTCTGCTTCCCTTTTCTACTTTCAAGGGTCCCGTGATGACCTGGAGCCCACCAGGATATTCCAGGATCATCTGTCTCCCTGCGTTAAGGTGGGCTGGTTAGCAACCTCACTCCCATCCATGCCCTCCACTCCCCTCGGCCGTGTAATACAGCAGGTTCTTAGGGCTGAGGGTGTGGACAGTATTCTACCTACTACAGCTGTCTTGTTCTTTTTTGTTTAATTGCTTACCATGATTTGTTCCAAAAGGGATTAACAAATACTACAGGAAGATAAAAATACAAGTAAAATTTAGTCAGGAAAAAAAAATGAGGCCTGAAATAAAACAGAGTAGGAAAGTAAGAGTCAGGAATGAGGTACACACAGAACAGATACCAGTTCACCTCCCGGAAGGGGACGGTGATACTGGCTCTGAGCTTTTCCTAGCAGCTCTCGTGAAGAGGGAAGCAATGGCAGTTACATTTCACTGGGTCATTGAATAAAATCTGACTGGTTTTCCAGATGCCTGGATGAGTATTCTTTCTGTTTAGATGAGAACTTTCTCCTCTAGGTCCTCTTGGATGCATTCGGTATAATCAGCAAAGCCTTTGCCAGGTTTATAGTAAACCCAGTGAGAGGTTTTTATCTGCCCCACTTTTTTTTTTTTTTTTTAAGTGTCTCTATTTTAGGTCAAATATGCATTGCTCTGAAGATTTCTTTCCAAGACATGTGGTCAGGGTCAGGCCAGATCCAGGGGTTAGAAATCTCCAAAGCCAGCAGTTCACATCTGGTAGCTCTCGTGCCCTGAGGATTCTTGAGAGTATCCTGCCTAAGCTTTCATTCCAAACAGTAGAGATGTCTGTTTAACCTTTTTTTTTTTTTGAAGGCCATTAAATAAAACATGTATTTACATACACAGTCTCTGATCCCTTTTGAAGTGGACAAGTTTGAAAGCCTACCAGCATTTATCAAGAGCTATGATCGTGGTTAGTGGCATTCGCAGGAGTGTTCTGCACTGCTAGGCCATGAGGTTTTTGAGATGATATGTTACAATAAAAAAAAAAAAATGTTTATTTATATCCCTAATGGACTGTTGGTTAAAGGCAGGATGCATTCGGAACATTCAGGTCAAAGTCTAAATGATGGAGCATTGAGCTGACCATTCTGCCGTTTCTCCTCCAGATTATCTTCTCTCTCGCCAAAAGTTGCACTCATCTGATCAGAATTCTTTTGGCATATCTTGCAGTATTTCTTAAAAATCAATATTTAGAAAAAGAAAATATTATGACTGTTACAGTCATTTCATCTTTTAATTTATTAGGATGAGAGAGTCATACACCTGCAATGTGTTGTTTTGGAGACGTGCTTTCAAATAGCTGCTGGAAACCACCTGCCTTACCCTGATATTTAGAAACAAAACACTAAAAAATACAAAAATAAACTTAAGGGGGTTTGGAGATGCCAGTTAATCACACCCTTCCTCCCTTCTGGGTTCTGAACTAGAGGAAATAGAAGAAACCAGACAAAGATTGAAGTGCAGTACCAGCTCCGTTAGAGGAAAACACAGTTGGAAGATGTGTCTGGGTGCACAACTTTCCCATCTGCCCTGGATGGGATCCACACATCTGTGCAGGTGGGGGCCTGGCAGCCTGGGAGGGCTCTGCTGGGTAGGGAAGCCCTATCCTTATAAGCCATGGGGACAGGAAGAGAGTGAGAAAAGGTTGCCAAGCCCTCCTGGCAAGAAACCCAGCAGCCCCCACCACGAAAGCTTAGATGCTGTCCTTCCTCCTCCAGGAGGCCCACAAGTGCTGTGATGCAGGGGCAGGAATAGTCCCCTTGGTGGTTTTTTCTACAAAATGGAGCACACATTCTGGAGGAAAACACATCCAGAGGAAGTAAAGAGTCCCCCCTTTATAAACCAATGGGTTTGTTTTTAAATTCAGATGTATGAAAGCCAAACATGGGGCAGTTTCTCATCTTGTGTTGATGCCAGGGCTATTAACTAGATTATTATCTGGTCTTGAATCTACATTGGTTCCCACACCACATGTATACTAATAAGGATGTACTTCTGGAATTGCTTGTATAGACAAACCATACTTTTTTTCTTACAGGTTTAAATTAAATGCTATGTTGTTACAGGCTAAATGGGCAAAAGGTCATTTGTCATTTATCATTTTGAACATTAGCAAAGATGATCTCAAAATGAGTGAACTTCAGAAACTTTACAAAAATGAAATGTGATTTTATTTTAATGTTCCATCTTGGTCATATATATGTGTAAGAACTAAGAGATGACTAAAAAGTTCTAAGACGTGTGTGTGTATGTGTGTGTGAGAGAGAGGGAAGGAGAGAGGGAACATGAGGGAGAGAGAGAATGTTAAAGATAATTTGGCACAAAAGGTTGATCAAAGTCAGTCTAGAACAGTGAGTGGATTGTGTATCCTTTAAGTCATCCTTCAAATATAGTTTCTTTCAGCAAAGCTTTGCAAGTCTTTCAGTGATGGAAAGTCAGCATGTGCCCCCAGAAAACATCCGACCTCATCAGAGGCATTTCCAGAAACTCCGTATTGGTCGAGATCATCTTAGGCCAAATGAAGGCACCTTAGGAAACTGGTTACCTCATGTGGAGGCTATTCACTTGGAAGTCAGCTGGGAAATAGTAGTGATTGGTAAGTGGATATTCTCAAATGAGTACCTCAGCAATTCAAACACAACAGCACAACCCTGGCGATATCAACTCTGAGCGGAGCAAACTCTATGTGGAGAAGCTGCCTGAGGTGACTTGCTGTATGGAGTTATTTGCTGTATCAGAGTTAAAAGTTGAAAGACCTGTTTCCAAATGGTGTCTTTGGTTTTAGCATAATGTATCAACACCCCACCATTAGAAAGACTGATTGTCTTCTGTGTGCTCGTAGTTCACAATGAGAAAATGATGCCGTCTCCATATATGTGTCACCATAGCTAGATGGATCTTATGTAATAGGAGTGTTTGTAAGACACTGGTCTTAGTGACCTGCATCTCATTTATTCAGACATCTTATCAAATCACTGAGTTCTGTGTACATTATAAAAAAGGGAATTTGTGCCATATTCTCTGTCATCTCCCATTGAAATTAGCGTCTGGTCCCCGTTCTTACTATCCCAGATGAAATAAAGGGCAGTGCATGCTAGACTTCAGTGTGCAAACAAATACCTGGAAATCTTGTTATAAACACCAGCTCTGATTCGTTTGGTCTGGAGTTGGACCTCAGATTTGGCATTTCTAACTACAGTCATCTCAGTGCTACTGGTCCACAGACGAGATTTTGAGTAGCAAGTTTAATAAAGGTGCTGATTAGTAGAAGCATTGGTAGACAGCCTCAAGTAATTTCTCCTCTTTGGAGCCAGAGGCCAAGGAGAGGTTAATAAAAGCCCTAACAGTCCAGTATTATTCTCAGTAAGTTCTTCCATGGCTGGTGGTAATCTAACAGGGCTCTATCGTGAGCTAGCTCTTCCTGAAAGGCTGGCTGCCTTCTTGGGCAGGGCTCCTTGTTGACTGGCTTGGGAAGTCGAGCTTGCAATTCTTTGAGGAGAAAACCAGTGTGCCCTACAGAGGATTGTATAGTAAACCAGTCGATCAGCATTTGTAGAGAGCAGAGAGTTTATATTTTGAAATATTGGGATAGATCACATTTTGGGTCTCACTGGATAGGAACCATAGATTTAATAAAATGAGCATCTTTCCAAGGATATAAAATTTCTCATGTCTGGCTGGGTATTAATATCACCGAGGCAGCTTAAAAATAATACCCCTGCTTAGGCCACACCTCAAATAGAGGCGAGACCTGAGCATCTGTATATTTTAAAAAGGAACCCAGGTGATTACAAAGTCATCAGGATTGAGAGTCCCTGGTTTAGGCAGTCTTTAACTTGGAGGGCAGGAAACTCTCCCGAGAGGCTTCATTTTAGCTTGAGTTAATTCATCATTTGTGTCATCGGAGGGCTTGTGATCAGGTTGCAGTCGGATTGACCCAAGTATCTACTTGATGTATTTAGGAGAGTTGATCTTAGTTTGATAATT
This sequence comes from Enhydra lutris kenyoni, assembly GCF_002288905.1. Taxonomy (NCBI): domain Eukaryota; kingdom Metazoa; phylum Chordata; class Mammalia; order Carnivora; family Mustelidae; genus Enhydra; species Enhydra lutris. The sequence continues at coordinate 96,937,318 of NW_019154085.1, read as the reverse complement.
GGGGTATAAGTCAGCTTATTAACCAGCATCAGATGGTTGAGTTTTTCCCTAAGAAAATCTAGTCCTGGAGCATTTCTGACCTGAATCTGCCAAAGCTTGGGGCTCTGTGCTCCATGTGGATTTATTGTGGCCCCCTTTTAGAAGCGATGGGAAATTCATTTTAAGGTTTAAATTAGATAAGACTGAAGACTGGCCACTTGAGACTGTGTGTGGGCCCAAGTGTATGTGTTGGCACCTTCTTACTCATCAGCTAGGTTTTTTTTTTTTAAAAACAAAAAATTTGGGGCGCCTGGGTGGCTCAGTGGGTTAAAGCCTCTGCCTTTAGCTCAGGTCATGATCCCAGGGTCCTGGGATCGAGCCCCGCATCGGGCTCTCTACTCAGCGGAGAGCCTGCTTCCACCTCTCTCTCTCTGCCTGCCTCTCTGCCTACTTGTGATCTCTGTCAAATAAATAAATAAAATCTTTAAAAAAAAATTTAAGCTGGTGGTCTTCATCAAGTTAAGTGCTCAGAGGGCCATCCCATTTCTGCAGACAGTGCAACTGGAACACTCATGGGGCAGGCCAGCACCCAGCCTGTGTCCCTCCAGCTGGAGAACAAGGGTCCTGGGGTAGGGTGATTGGTTTCTTGGCTTCAGGGAGTGTTTACTGAATAATGAGTTTTTTTCTTGAGGGCATTTCCCCACTTTTTTGAAAGCGATTTTGATGGTTATTTTTTACCTTTTTTTTTTTTTTTTTCTTAATTACTGCTGCCATTTTGGGCCTGTTGGTATTCATGGGTATTTTCTTGATAGAGGAAGTTTCCAGAAGTCTGATTCTCAGAGAAAAAAGTTTATTGTGTACCTACCATAAAATTCTTTTTGTAGCTTTACTGTCCTTTGGCTTTGAGTGAAAATGAATCTTTTGAGCATTTTCTTTTAACATTGAGGAAACCTACCTAACAAATTTACACACTGTGATCTTTCCACAGACCGTTCCCTTTTTTCTTCTTACTCATTATCGACCTGTCATAATGTGTGTTCCTGGTTTCTTCGGCTGGAAGCCAGATGACAATCCTGCTGTTTTTAAAGACTGATGTAGCATCGTCCAGTTTTTGTCTTCTCAAAGACTTCTTCCCTGTGCCTGCTGATTTATAGATAAGGGTCTTTGTGGAGCAGAGCCCCAATGCCATATACTAATTGGTAAATGGCGGGCACTGCCAGCCTAGGAATGAACTTCTCAACTGGTGCCAGGATAGTGTTGGCACTGAAGGATGTGAAAGAAAACGAGACTCCTCTGTCAGTCAGGTTGGGACAACATCAGGAATCAGCTGCCCTCTCTTCTTCCTACGCTCTTCAGCCTTAGCTCAGGGTCTGTGCCTACTCATCCTCAGGGCTAGTGATTGATTCCTGAATCTACTTTGGTTTGCTTCTCCTTGCTATGCAACTTCTTCCCCTCAGTTGACCTTCTCTGAGTGTCTCCCTTCCGAGTGGATAAGGTCCTGCTAATTGGTTAAGGTGGTGGTTCTAAACCATGGTGCTTCTTACTCTAGGGAACATTCGGCAATATCAGGAGACATTTTTGATTGTCACAGTTGGGAGTGGAGGGTTCTAATGGCATCTAGTGGCGGAAGTTTAGAGAACATTCTAGAATGTGCAGGACAGTGGCCCATAACAAAAAGAATTATCTGGCCCCAAATGTCAGTTACGCCAAGGATTGAGAAATCCCTGGATTAAAGGAACTTATTTTATTATTCAGGGAGTTATGCCTTTTGCTTTGGTTTAATAGATGTTTTCAGAATTCTTTGACTTGCTGTGGTTTCATTTTTTTGTGGGTGGGAAATTCAACTGTGAATAACCTATGGGCCTGGTGAATGAAACTCACAGAACATGTGAAGATCTCCTTTGTTCCAGCAGCCACAGATTCCTTCTTACTCCCTTGTCCCCCTTGTACTTGGTCCACCTGCCAGTATCCTGCACACCCAAAAGGCTCAGTGAGAGTAAGATCGTCAAGTGTTCATTTCCAGCTGTTTCCCTTCCCCATGGCGCCCCCTGGTGGAGATGGCTATATGTGGAGTGGCCAGAGGTACAGTTGGGAGGGGGAGTTGGGGTTAGCTAGAATAGGGTTGACAGCAAGGAGGGCCTGTTCTAGACACAAAGTCATTAGCTTTATTACCGTTTTTGAAAATTTATTTTGCTGTTGATGCCAGATATGGAGCCCTGAACTACACTCTGTGGGCGGTGTAGTTGCAGGCAAAAACCCACTTCAGATGGGTGGGGTTGGAGGTTTTCCTTTCCCTGCCCACACTAAGAATGCAGGTAGAGCATAATAAGGTGAAAATTCTGGGCACAGGACAATCTTGCTCTGATTGCTTCAAATGTAAAAGGGACTGGCCATTTAAAACCCAGACTTTAAAAACAAACAACACAACACAGCACAACAACCCAGACATTAAAAAACCTGCAAGTATCTTAAAGGCGTGTTGTTTTAGTGGGTATTTTTCAGCTAGTGACTCAAAATAAGACTTGTTTAACCAGGTCTAAAGGGAGCAGGCTGTTTTCACTGAGAATGTGTTTTTCCTGTTTTTAAAGAAAAGTACTAAAATTCATCAGAGAATCAGGTCCCCAAAGTAGGGAAGAAGGACTACTGTTTGTACCTGTTTGAACCGGCGCCTTTGGTTGGTTGCTGAGCTCCTCTGCTCCCTAGGATGAGAGGTGAGCTAAGGGGATATCACAACTGTCAAGATTGTGATAACCGACTTCATATTAGGGGCTGCTGCTGAGTGGATTCTACCACTGGTCTCAAGACGGTGGTACCAGGCCTATGTATCTGGGCCCACCAGGGGAGTGAACAACCTCAGAGCAACTTCCCAGGACTTTGGACTCACTTTGGAGGAAAACTCTGCTTTGCTTTTCCTTCCGTCCTCCTCCGCTTCTCCCTTTAACAATGTGAGACCTCCCTATTTAGAGCAAGAATGTCTCCCCAGACCATCTCTCTTCCTTAATACCAGTAATGCCATCGATGTATATTTTTCTTCCCATCTTTCATTCTCCTAACCCCTGGAGGGGTTAGACTTATAGTCTAAACTTAGAAACAGTTTACCAAACACTCCATGTTGGTCTTAATGCAAATTGAGAAGTAGTAGGCAATTGTTTTAGAGTTAAATTGTTAACATCATCTTAAGATTCTTGTTACTGCTTATAGTAAGTCAGACAAGAAGCCTCTGAAACTTACAATTTATGACTGACCCTCATCTAGCACTTAATTAGGCTATCAGTTCTCTGTCATATAATTTTATATGAGTAAATACGTGGCCTTGAATTTTATAGAACAAATAAGCATATGAGCCTGTTGCCAAGCATTAACTTCCTGACCATATAGCATAGAAATTCAAAGTTCAAACTCCATGCATACGGAACTAGCTAGGGAAGTTTTGTTCTGAATCTCTACAGTGTAAAAATTTTTCTAACAGATTTTTTTTTTTTTTAAAGAACCTATTTTAAGCAAAGAAAAACAAAATTCAAATGAAAACATCTGGGGGCCCTCAAAGCTAGAAACCTCTCTGGGAACGCCAGAGTCCTTTGAGACACGGTTTAAACCCGCGTCCTTCAGCTCCCACCCATCCAGCTCTTACAGTGTTTTGTGCTGCTACAAGTTCCCCCATGTCTTGATGTGCGGACACCAAGACACACTTGTCTAGGGTCACACAGTGCCAGTGGGCCAAGCAAGCTGCAGGTCCGAGATCTCCCGGCCTGGGAGCAAGTGTTCGTTCATTTTTCCTCACTCACCACCCCTCTGGTGTCTTCCTCAGATCCTCTTGGATGACCAGTGATGACACCAGCAGCCTCCCCCTGGGGTCCAGACCCCTCACCCCCACTGCTTGTTGGCCTTCCCATCTCTTGTCTTAGATACCTTTTCATTCCTACAACCACTGCCCCTTCTGGGATTTTGGTCAGGAGTTTGTTTTCTTTTCCTTCTCACACCTCACTGCCACCGTATCCTCTGTAGTTGAACCCCATCTCCTCAAGGGCACAGTGATTTTCCACTGCTGTGTGACAAGGTCTTCGGGCAAAAACTCACGGCAGGTAAGGGACAAATATAGAGTCGGAGTGCCAGGCTTTTCTGTGGTTCACACCACGAGGAGGTCTTGGGGATCACTGCTCACTTGTGTTTCTTCATCTCGTTTCCGCCATCCTGCCCTTCCATCTAGCAGACACTTAATGACCATCTACTACATGCAAGGCAGGGCCATGCCTGGCATTTCCTGACTTTTGGGAGCTTATGCCCCTAGAGGAGAGATGAAAGGAAGGATTATCCTAAAGAGCAGGAGGAAAGAAGCCCTTCAAAATGAAACAAGATGGGATCAGGAGGGAGACAAACTATAAGAGAGTCTTATTAATCTCACAAAACAAACTGAGGGTTGCTGGGGGAAGCAGGGGTAGGGATAGGGTGGTTGGGTAATGGACATTGGGGAGGGTATCTGCTCTGGTGAGTGCTGTGAAGTGTGTAAGACTGATGATTCACAGACCTGTACCCCTGGGGCAAATAATACATTATATGTTAATAAAAATAGTTAAAAAAAAAAAAAGTGAAGCACAGTCTGGTGTGAGTGTTCCATGGGAGGCTGTATGCAGAAGGTGGGGGTCAGTTGTGAGATATGGGTGGGATTTCCCAAGGCAACATGGAGGAACACAGCTGACTTAGGCTTTCTTGAATGTTACTGTACAAGATGAGGTGAAAGGTTGGCCCATAGCCACTGGTTCTAGATAGATAGAACACACTTCAAGGGGTGCATGGCTAGGACAGAAAAGGTGTGTGAATGACTCTTCGAGCACAGCTGTCCCACATGAATGTTGGATTGGCAAGCTGTGAGGGGATTGGCCGGTGGGGCTCTAGGAGAAGCTGACCTCTCTGGTTGGGACTGGCATTGCTCCTGAAGGGACAGCCATTTCCAGCTTCACTCATCGTCTGAGGAGAATGCTCCTGAAGTAAGAAATGGTCCGTGCAAGGTTGTTGGGTAGGCAGCTGCAGGAATTGCTTGCTTCCTCTGTGTCCCCTGGGGCGGAGCTGTTGTTCTCTATGTTCTCAGGTGGTTTGAGAGGTTGGTCTCTGGCACGCAAAGCAGGCCTGGCCTTGAACGGCCTCTGAGGTGGATGGGGATCTTATAAGAGCAGCCATGTCTGGTGGCTGGTGGCAGATTTCTCAGTGTAATTTCCTTTGGTTAGTAGGCCTGTGGTCAGCCCTTAGTTATGACACAGCCTGGCCTTGCCTGGCTGTGGGGAAGATGGGAAAGGGTGGGTCATTGGCGGGGGCTGCAGGGGCCCCTGGGGCTCCTCTGGCTGTCTCCATATACAGCTCCTCTTCCTACCCCCAACTCTGGAGGTGGGCTTGCTCTCTTTTTTCTTTTTTCAGTAACAGCTTTATTGAGATACAATTCATGTATCTTCTAATTCTCTCACATAAGGTGGATAATTCGGTGTTTTCAGTATATCCACAGAATTGTGCATCCATCACAATTAATTTTGGGATGTTTTCATTATCCCCTGAAATAACCCCCGTGTGCTGGGTTGTCACCTCCTAATTCCCCTGTTTTCACAAGCCCAGCACAACTATTGCACTTTCTGTGTCTATAGATTTGCTTCCTCTACACATTGCATTAAAATAGAAAGATACAATATGTAGTTTTCTATGTCTGCCTTTTTTCACCTCACATAGTGTTTTCGGGGACTGGCTGTGCTGGAGCTCATATCAGAACCTAACTTATTCCCATTGATTGAGTAGTATGCCATTGTATGTGTTTTTTTCATCCGACTGTCAGCTGATGGACGTTTGAGTTGTTTCGGGTTTTTGCCTATTATGAGCAAGATTGCTGTGAACATTCGTGTACAAGTTTTTGCGTGGGCATAGGCTTTCATTTCTCTGGGGAGAATTTCAGGAGTGGAGTTGCCTGGGTCACATGGTAACTCTGTGGTTAACCATTTGAAGAACCGCCAGACTACTTTCCACACCAGCTACATCATGGTACATTCCCACCCGCAGTATGCAAAGGTTCCAACTTCTAGACGTCCTTACCAGCACTGGTTCTGAGCTCTCACTGTTGAGTATGGCAATCCGGGTGGGTATGAACTGGTATCTCATTGTGGTTTTAATTTGCATTTCCCTAAAGGCTAATGATGTGTGCGTCTTTTCATACGCTTTTACTTTTTAAATTAAGAGAACTGACACATTTCGTTCGGTGCCAGACATCTTCGATCAGTTTTGGAAAGGGGGATGCCAGATTTTACCGTGCTGATGAGTGAATGGGGAGGAGGGAGGTGAATGCTGCTCTTTTAGGAAGTACAGGGATATAGGAGGTGTGGATCAGGGTGGTTAGTGGCAGTGGTGGGCCTAGAAGTTGAGCTCATTGCTGACAGACTTGGTACAGACTTCTTTTTGGAGGACAGACGGGGTCGTGGCCTCGGGCTGGCACTGCTGTGGTGGGCAAGAAGGCCTTCTGAGATAGACTGTGTTTTTGTGCCTATCGGCTCTGTTTTGCAAGCAGTTCCAGCTAAGTCTGGAGGCAGATTCTTAGCCAGATCTACTGCTTTTTGATCACTGTTGTTCTGTATCCTCTTGATGAATGTTGGGACTGTCACTGATGATGATCCTTAAGCCCTTTCTGATCATGAAGCACCTTCCGGTGAGGTTTGCTATACTGTTGCCCCCAACCCCTGCTATTACTGTGGGAGTTAGGGGTGTGTCCTGGGTAATGGTTTGGAAAAGGCCTTTAAAATTCCATGTTAGTAGGAATTGTAGAGATGAGTTCTAGTTCAGTTCTGTGTATATACTGTGAGTATGCTGAGACAGCGGCTGCTGTGCCACACTGTAGATTCCATGGGAGAAAAGAACATTCCTGGCAGTTCCCTGGTTACTTAAAATCTGGGCCCTCGGTAATCAGAACTGTTTTCTGAACTTGGAATGAGAGGGCTTTTCACTCCAAATTTGTATTTCTCTGAACTGGTAGAATTTAACCTTGCTTGGGTTTCTCAACCATCTTCTTTGCTGCTCAGATGGGCCATCTGTGGGTGGTTCTGACATCTGCTGAGGCCCTCATTCCATTCTTATACCTGGCCCTGCCCTTGCTTCAACTTTGCAGCCTTGGGCAGCTTCTTCAGGGGGCTAATTGACAAAGTGGAGTCGAGTTTCCTGCCTGAAAGTTAACAGGTAATTCCTGTATGCATTTGGGATTCTCCCTTAAAGTAGTAAAAGAAAATTGCCTGCTGACTGTCATTTTTAGTGTAGCATCGAGTTTACTTGCCCTGGGAAAATCCCTTCAGCCTTGGGGTACAGTTGACTCAGTGGTGTGGGTTCTCAAACAGGAAGCGCAGCCACTTCCTAAGGACCTGGCGTAGCTCCCAGTTAGAGAGGTGGCTTTAAAGCATCAGCCCCACGAGGCTGGGATCTCTGTCTTGCTGTTCGTTGAGTCTCCAGGGCCCAATGGCCCAGGGGCTCAGTATATGCTATAGAATGAATGGAGGAAAGAAAGAGGGCTAGGTGCTGCTCCCGGAGCCCTGGTTTGGAAGGGCCAAATAAAGTGCTCTAGTGCCTGGAGGACAAGCATGCTTGGTCAACATGTGGTTTATTGTGCCCCCAGGACCAGCATCTTTCTCTCAGAATGCACGTGGTGATGGGGGGCTGGGGGCAGGGGGTGGGGTGTTCCCTTATAGGATATCACAAGATCCCACACAGCAACTGGCGAACAACCTATGTAGACAGACACATGTTTGGAAACTGCAGACCAGTGAGGGGCACCCAAGCTGGAGCAGTAGGGAAAGCTGTCTGGAGCCGGTGTGAGTGGAGCTGGGGCCTGACAAGCAGGCCGGGTTTGGATGATCAGTGCGATCTGTGGAGGGCCAGCCCAGGAGTGAAAACAGCAAAAGTGAATACGGGGAGACCATGAGGAAGGGTGTGCAGGGTTATGGTGTGAGCTGACCGGCAGGTGTGGAGGGTGCGGCCAGGCCCGAGGAATTTCAGTGACATGGTATCACAAGAGGGAGTCTGAGCCATGCTATACAGACGGCACAATGGTATGCCTTAGTGACGACATCTTTCTGCCTGGATCAGCAGCTCTCAGACTGGAGGAGATATCAGAATCACCTGGAAGGCTCGTTGGAGCACAGATGGCTGCCTGCTCCCCACACCCCAGAGTTGCTGATTTAATTCGGTCTAGTTGGGGCCTGAGAATTGGCATTTCTCCGTGGTGCTTTTGCTGCTGTGGACTTAGGGACCATGCTTTGAAAAGCCACTGGCCTAGAATTCAGGGGTCAGTAATCTTTTTCTGTTTAAGGCCAAGAGTAACTGTTTTAGGCCATTGAGCTACATAGGATTTCTGTCACATTTTCTTTGTTCTTGTTTTTTACAACCCTTAAAGCATGAACACACACACGTTGGCCATTGATACATAGGCTGGTGGGGAAAGGTGAGTGGCATAGGGAAGGCAGGGCATGGTGTCCAGGGTGGACAAGTTAATCTCTCTGGGCCTTTGTTTCCCATCTGTGAAACAGAATGATAGTAGTAGTTCTTCCCATCAAGGACTCTAAGAATTTGGTGAGATAAGGCACAAAAAGCATGCCTAGAATTTATTTGTCATTTACCGTTCATCGCATTACTACCAACTACTAATGGCCATTCATAGGTGAGGAAAACAGTAAGAGAGGAAGACCAACGCAGATCCACCACATGACAGATTCTGAAAGAGAATTGCACCAAGATCTCGCCATCGTTCCTTCTTAGGCTGCTTCCAAAGAAAAATACTTAGAACAAAAACAGGTGCACCCTCTGAGTAAATCCTGGGTTAGTCCTGTGTGGAGATCATTGCTCAGCTTTTCCTTTGGCACACTGAGGAAATGGTGCCATTTGGGACCTGGCTGGTTCTTGGACCCAGGACTCTCATTCGAGGGTGGAGAATGTGGCCTACTTGTAACCCATTTGCAACCTCTGCCTCGGCCTCAGGTATTGGGAAGACTTGCTTTAAAACCTTGGCCCAAATAGGGTACCAAATAGGATCAGGCTGATGAGTATTGAAACTGTGCCTTTGCACCTTTTAACCTTATATTTTGCCCCATGGCATGAGTGAAAGTGAGAACTACGAGAAAGGTGGCTATCATGTACTCCACGTTTCCTGAATTGCAGTGTGCAAATGAGTGGTGAGCTGCCTCTTTCACTCGTGGTAGCTTGAACAGGAAGACCGCTGGGTACCCCTGGCACAGCCTCTCAGCACTGGTACCTGGGGGGAGGCTGCCTGGTGGCCCCGAGAGCTTCAGCTTCTCTCTCTCCAGACACCGCTAATGCGAGCTGGCCATGCTTACATAACTTGGGAGTTTGCTGCCCTTTCCTGGTCTAATGACCCCTGAGGAGGTGCCCATTCTGTTGCTCACCTCCCCAGCTGCATGCTCTAATCCTTGCCAGAGCACAGGCTAATGACTTTGTAAGCTCAAGTTACAGATGCACAGAAGTGCCCGGTGGTGCTTTGACTCCACCCTCCGTTTGGGTTTTTGCTGACATTCAGTGAAGTACCCTTCCATCTCCTCCCCACCTTGCAAAATAAGCTTCCTGTTTTGAACTTGGTCCAGACTGGAACAGCCCTGCTACACCTGTTAACATAGTCAGACACACATTTCCTCCTCTGTATTTGTGCAGCTTTTTTGTCGCCTAGCCAGATTTCCCCTCTCAGCTTACAGATCTGGAATCATAACATAAGATATTGAACCAGCAAATTAAGAAAAAAGGAAGTGCGCGTTTTGGAGCTATTTGAATGAAAACATGGCTCTTGGTTTCCCTGTGTTTTGCCACTACCACTCTACTAACTTTCCCCCTTCTTCACAGCGGAATGGAAACGAGGAAAGGAAATCGGCTGACGCAGGAGCCAGAGTGACACTGGCAAGCCCACCCATCCAGCCTGCACCATGAACTTGTGTCTTCCTCCTACGTTGTAAGAGCCAAAGGGCAGGTGAAGTTGCTGGAGAGCAATGGCTCTCTTTACTCCGTGGAAGCTGTCCTCTCAGAAGCTCGGCTTTTTCCTTGTGACTTTTGGCTTTATCTGGGGTATGATGCTCCTGCATTTTACCATCCAGCAGCGAACTCAGCCCGAGAGCAGCTCCATGCTACGCGAGCAGATCCTAGACCTCAGCAAGAGGTACATCAAGGCGCTGGCAGAGGAAAACAGGAATGTGGTGGATGGGCCGTATGCCGGCGTCATGACAGCTTATGGTAAGCGCCGGGCTACTGGGGCTGCTTGATAGAGCGTGGTTCTGCCTGAGAAGGACCCCAGAGCCTCGCCACCTTGGTTTTGTTATGGATTGAGTGCATCCCTTGCCACTGCCTTTGTGGCAGTGAATTGCACAGAGAGACACTTTGAGAAAGTTAAAGCCATGTCCTTGGGGAGCTTCTGAGCTCTTGTCCCCACAGACTAACACCCAGACCCAGGAGCAGTGGGGTGGAACGGTTATCAGTGCTCTAGGTTGGATTTGCAGCCAGCCCTTCTTCCTCAACACATTTCTGGATTGCATGATCTCATCTGGGAGTATGATCAGGGAACGGAGAAAAATATTCTCATTCTTTTCCCTAAACAAAACTTAATTAAGATGGGGTGGGGGTGAGGTAAGAAGGGTGGGGAGGAATGTGGGGAGGAATGTGTGGGGGAATGAGGACTGTGTTGGGGGTGGGCAGGGTGAGGTAGGAGGTGGGGAGAAACTCCAAGCCAAGTATGTGCCTCCCTCTGGCTACAGCATAGGACACTAGCGATTACGTGCTGCTGGCTAATAGCTTTCATCTTTGGCTTCTTGAGAGTCAACTGTTCTTGTTTCTTGCCCTTGTCTCTAATTGCCCTGACTTTGAAAGAAGTCTTACTGTATGTGGTGCTTTTTTCTAAAACTCTTTTAGAAATAAGGCTGAGTGGGAAAAAGAATACACAAAATATTACTTATTTTTCTTTTGGCAAATGTTATGCTTAATATAGAAAAAGTTGGAAGCTATAGATGTGCAAAAAAAAAAAAAAAAAACCCACCAAGAATAAAGAAAATCACATATAAATCTACTGCTCTAGGAAATAACCATAATTAACATCTCAGTGTATACTTTCTGATATTTTATATATACACACAAAAATATACATATACATGAATAATACTTTAAAAAGCATAGATGCACAAATACAGAACAGAAATTGTAAATGAAATTTGGATCATACCGTGATGTGGGGAACTGACCTCCCAGCTCTCCTTGATGACTGAGGATGGGAGTAGACTTAATCCATAGGTGATGATCTGTCCTGTTACTCATTGACAAGTCCAGTCACTGAACAGAGAACTTAGTGGCCTTAGGGATTGGGACCTTGAGGCGTAATATGAATGAGATGCAAGAATGGGGTGGCCGGGGTGGAAAACATTAGTGTTCTACCTTATGACCCATCAGTCACGGACTCTGAAGTCTATGGAGTTCATATGGTGTTTTCCTGAAAATATATAGCAGCAGTTGGAAGCTTGAGTTCAAATGCAGGAAGTCATACTTAATTTTACATAATCTTTTTTTTTTTTTTCTTTTTGAAAGGATCCAGGAAATTTGGTTACTTTTAAATTTCATATATATTTTTTTGGTAAGGAGAAAATGGTTGGGTTTTGTTTTTGTTTTTGTTTTGTTTTGTTTTGTTTTTTGGTGGGGGGAGGTGAGGTCAGTGGAGGAGCAGAGGAGAGGGAGAGAGTCTTAAGCAGGCCCCAGGCCCAGAGAGAAACCCAGCAGGGGGCTTGACCTCATGACCTGAGATAATATTCTGAGCTGAGACCAGGAGTTGTACATTTAACCGACTGAACCACCCAGGCACCCTGAAAATGGTTGCTTTTATTTTATTTTTTTTTATAATTTTTTTATTATGTTAGTCACCATACAGTACATCATTAGTTTTTGATGTAGTGTTCCATGATTCATTGTTTACGTATAACACCCAGCACTCCATTCAATAAATGCCCTCCTTAATACCCATCACCAGGCTGACCCATCCCCCCAACCCCCTCCCCTCTAAAACCCTCAGTTTGATTCCCAAAGTCCATAGTCTCTCATGGTTCATCTCCCCCTCCGATTTCCCCCACTTCATTTTTCCCTTCCTTCTCCTTGTGTCCTGCATGCTATTCCTTATGCTCCACAAGTAAGTGAAACCATATGATAATTGTCTTCTCTGCTTGACTTATTTCACTCAGCTTTATCTCCTCCAGTCACATCCATGCTGATACAAAAGTTGGGTATTTATCCTTTCTGATGGCTGTGTAATATTCGATTGTATATATGGACTGCATCTTCTTTATCCATTCATCTGTTGAAGCACATCTAGGCTCTTCCCATAGTTTGGTGATTATGGACATTGCTGCTATGAACATTGGGGTACAAATGGCCCTTCTTTTCATTACATCTGTATCTTTCAGGTAAATACCCATTAGTGCAATTGCTGGGTCATAGAGTAGCTCTATTTTTAACTTTCTGAGGAATCTCCATGCTGTTTTCCCAAGTGGCTGTTTCAACTTGCATTCCCATCGACACTGTAGGAAGGTTCACCTTTGTCCACAACCTCTCCAACGTTTGTTGTTTCTTGCCATACCAATTTTTGCTATTCTAAATGGTGTGGTTTTGATTTTAATTTCCCTGATGGCTGATGATGTTGCATATTTTCTCATCACCCTGAGATTGTGATCTGAGCTGAAACCAGGAGTCAGACATTTAACTGACTTGAGCCACTCAGGCACCCTGAAAATGGTTGCTTTTAACATACAATGTGGAAATTCTTTTTCAGTGCCTACTGTTGGAATGATCACACTTGTCTGCTTTTAATCTGTTCAGTTTGACAGTGTCTATAGGCATTGGTTTTCAACATGTCTAAATAAATACCTCCCCTTTTTTTTGATCTGATGGATTAAAAAACGAGACTCCATTTTGAGGATCCATATTGAAAAACAACTAGGTAGTTTTTCAGAGGGTGCATAAACAATGAATTCTGTTACGCTGAAAAGAAATAAATTTAAAAAAGAATGAAAACATGAAAAAAAGTTAAATTAAAAATTAAAAAAAAAAAGAAAGTTACTCATTGACTTCATTCTTCTGTAATATTTCTAAATACCGTAGGTGAGAAAGAATACATCAGACTGTCACCATGTGCAACAAGTAAACAACCAGTAAAGTCAACTCCATTTTTGAGTTTCTGGTTCAGTACCTTCCGTGTTAAATATTTTGGGGAAGAGGAGAGTCGTCTGTTAGTAATTTCTTCCTCCTGTTGATCTCAGTCTGCCAAACTGGGACAGAAGGAACACCCCAAATGGTAAATTTGTGAACTTTAAGTTTTCATAGTTGTTGTGTGTGTCTCCATTTCTTTTTTCCTGCTGAACATCTCCTAGGCTAGGCTTCCTCTATGTTCTCAGGAGCAGATGGGGTCTTGGCTTACAACCTCACAGACACCATGTGTTGTAGAAAGTTACCAGAACCCCAGAGTAGTCTGTTAGAATTTTGGCCACCTTATCTTACATAAGAGTTTGGAGCTCAGAGCAACTATAAAACTTCCTCCTTTCACAGGTGAACCTTAGCAGAGTCATTCTTCTGTTTCTCAAAAAATAGCAAACAACCCAACAGGCCCCATCAGCAGTGGTAGCACACACTGCTGTTTCTCTCTTGCATCTCATCAACTCGGCGTGTCAGTCAGAGTGCTCCTTGGGGCTGAGTCTGTGGAATTTAACTGGACTGTGCATACGTGCTTGAGGCACTGGGATCATCACATGGCGAAATCCTACTAAGACAGGGTTTGTCATGTCAACACTCTTGGCATTTGGGGCTGGGTGATTCTTAGTAGTGGGGTCTGCTCATGTGCTGTAGGATACTGAGCAGCACCTCTGGTGTCTGTACCCACTAAAGCCAATAGCACCCCCCTAGTTGTGACCATCAAAAATGTGTCCAGACATTGGGGGGCGGGGTGCAAAATTGCCTCCCTCCCCACCTTGGAGGATCACCACGCTAAGAGTGAAACAGAAAACACTTAAGAGCATCTTCTTAAAGAGTTCCCAAGCAGATAGCTAGTTTTTATTATTTAAGATTTGTCAGCCTGGCCTTTTCCTTTTCTCCGTTCTGGGCACCAATGACTGGTATTGAGGAAGACGGTGCGGTGCAGTCCAGGGCCAGTCCTGGGAAGCTGGAGAGCCTTTCAAATGGTGTGTGCTTCCCCTGCGGTCCGTCGGTACTCGTGGTGGGCACGTCCACAGCCAGGCAGCTCTGGTGGTTGATGTCAGGAGGTGCAAAGACCGCAGGATGTTCAGTGGTTTAGCTGGGCTGACACAGCAGGGATGAGGATGCTTGGGACAGCAGTTTGCAGTCTCTTTTTCTGCCACAGATGCAGCCCAGCTACAGAGCACTGCCTGGATGCCTGTGCTGAGGCAGTGAGGAGCTGATCCTGTATGGCTGGGATCTTTGCCTGCTCTGAGTCAATCCCATTATTAGACCAAAACAGGAGAGAGAGAGAGAGAGAGAGAGAGAGAAAACACCTTCGTTTCCCCATCCCCGTATTGGCATAATCAGAGGCTCTTAGGATGTGTAAAGGTATCGTCAGTAGCTGAGGCAGGTGTTTGAAGAATCCCGGTAGCGGACTTCAGATTATAACTGATTTTTTAGAATCCCTGGCTGGAGGTCTTAGAGCAGAAGAGTTCAGGAAATTGTGTGACCTGTGGGTCAAATATGGACCTCTGTCATTTTGAGTAAATAAACGTTGATTGAAACCGAACCACTCCCAGTTGCTTATAACAACTGCAATAAGAGAAGCAGGGTAAAATCAAGATTTTAGAGGACATCTAAAACACGCTGACTCCATCTTTCAGTAGTCCCCGTAATTCAGTCTAAAATACTCATCGATCAGGTCCTGTCTCTCCTTGACTCAGCAGTTTCTCAGGACTCCCATGGTCTAAGGCCTGGACAGCAAGCTCACCTTGGCCTGAGCCTCCTTTTTTTAGAGGTAAAGTGTCCCTTGTTTGCTCTCTCTGGCTGTTTTTGCACTGCAGTGGCAAGAGCTGAGTAGTTGCCACAGGGTCTTGTCAATCCCTGCTCTATCTGTGGAGCCCTCTTTCTATGGGATTTTGCTTGGTGTCCTAAGACTCATCTCTACACTTGAGTCCACTTTAAGACATCTTCACATAAGGTGTGCATCCAAATGTTGTGTTTCTCTGTCCTCTGGAAATGCCTTTTTTTTTTTTTTTTGAAATTTTATTTACTTGTCAGCACAAGCAGGGGGAGCAGCAGGCAGAGGGAGAGGGAGAAGCAGGCTCCCTACTGAGCAGGGAGCCCATTGTGGGGCTCCATCCCAGGACCCTGGGATCATGACCTGAGCTGAAGGCAGCCGCTTAACCACTGAACCACCCGCACCCCTGGAAATGCTCCTTCTGCGTGGCAGGTCAGAGGCTAGTGGTTAGGAGCGCGGGCTTTGGAGGCAGGCGGTGTGGTCGTGTCACATTCTGGCTGCGGGGCCCGGGCCCTCAGAGTGCAACACTACTACGTGATTGCGCGTGTAAGCGAGGTACGCGTGTCCAGTGTTGCTAGTCTGACGAGTCCTTGGCCTGTCCTAGAGTTTGCACACAGTCCTCTCCTCCCCCATCCTTGTTCTGCTGATTTGAAAAGAGACTTCTGAACTTCTTTTGGAATTGGGGAATTCAGAAGTAGTGCCTGGAAGATGTCCCAGGCGGCCTGTATGGAACAGTCAGAGCATTCATCTGTGGGGTGTGGACAGCGTTTCTGCGCGCTCCTCTGCCACGACGAAGAAGGGGTGAGGGGGAGAGGGAGTGAGGAGGAGAGGGGCGTGTGGAGCCAGGGCCTCCTGCCACACGGCCTCCACCGCATCTTCTCGGCCCGCATGGCAGGGCCATGCCGGTCAGTGACTGCACGGGAACTGTGTCATGAATGCTGTCACTCACCCTCGTCAATGCCCTTCTTGTTTCTGAGGTGAATTGATCTCTGTCTCTGTGGCCTGACCCAAATTCTGATGCCCGGTGATTGCCTCTTATCTACGACACTGGCCCCGTCTGCTTGTGCCGTCCAGGCCGTGAGAGACGGCCTCCCTTAGTGTCCCATCCACAGCTTAGTTGCTGCGACCTTTCTTGCCTCTTTGGTGCCCTTTGCTGTTGTGGATGCGGGGACCGTGGCTCAGGCTGAAGCCGTGTAGGCCTTCAGCAGGTCTGCCACCCCTCCCCTGCCCGTTTCCCGTTTCCCTGCTGCGGCTTTTCCCTCTTGACCTCTTACTCTGCCTTACCTCCTGTGTCCATCCTGACTGCCTGGACTTCTTGAGCCTCAGTTGTCCCGTTGACTGGATGTTACCCCTCAAGCCTGGCACTCTGGGAAATGTTGGTGTGCTCTGCAGCTATATGACAGTGCGGTCCTTGTGCATACAGCTAGAAAAAGACGGACGGGGGTCCCTGCTCTCGTGAGCACTATGTTCATTTTGGAGGGAGAAATAATAGAGACAATATCAGATAGTAATTCCAGGAAGAAAGATGAGACAGGGATGTGTGATTCTTTAAAAAAGTGCACGAGGCGCTACTTGGAACGAGAAGGTCGAAGAAAGCCTCTCTTAGGTGTCTCTTAGCCCTACTGACATCGGGGAGCTGCGGGTGGGGTGGGAGGAGGGCCCTTGAGGCCCAGCAGGCCAGGCAGAAGGCAGGGTGTGTGCTCCAGGCCTGAAAGTGCACTCTCGGGGCAGAACTGAGGTTGATGGGGCTGAACAACGGGAGCCAGGAGCAGTGTGGAAGGTGGGCAGCATATACGGGGGCCCTTGGGGCTCTGGATCTCAGTGTGACAGCAGGGGGAGAGGAGTGCAGGGGGATGGATCTTCTTGTGAGGGAGCCCAGCCTGCCACTGCCTGGGGGCCTTGGCCCCTCCCTGTTTTCTCCTCACCCCACCACCCCCCCCTTAACTTCTGGGTTGGGGAAGAGAGGTAAAGAGGAAGAAGCTCCTCCTGTTTCCTTAAAGAGGTGAGGTTTGCGAAATGTGGGCCCTGGAGAATAGGGTAGAATTTTTGGTTGCTGGTCAAAGGGCAATGCATTGGGCTTCAGGTGGCCCTTGTTGGCCTGGGGATGCCCACTTCTAAGACACTGACATCATTTAGGGTTCTGCTCATAGGCCAAAGGGAGGCCCCCACCGTGATGCTGGCATGGTGGCCTCCGGTAGCTCCTGCTCAGTGTTGCAGACGTACATAAAGTCTGGAGAGTTAGATGAGCTTTTATGCATGTTTGGTTCCACCCCTGCTATGAAAGAGAAGATGAAAAATACTTAGGTTGAATTTCACCAGAGATTTAAAAAAAAAAAAAAGCCTGTGAATGGCTTTTTAAAAATTGTATTTATTTTTCTTTCTTTCTTTCTTTCTTTCTTTTTTTTTTTTTTTTTTGGCTCTGTTCCTTCAAATATGATCAAGGAACTGTTTTCTTGGAGGGCTGGGGTGCTGTGGAGAACCACCATTGCCAAAGCAGCAATTCTCCACCCCCGAGGGAAACACACTGCTTTGGAGTGACACTGGGAAGAAGAGAGGAGCTGGGCTGGTCAATGTGTCTGAGGAGTGCCGTGGTTGCTCTACGGGACGTGGCTGGTGTGATTAAAGGAAGGGCTTTCTGCTTTAGAAAGTTGGCAACCTAAAACAGGCCTCTCTGGGCTTGGAGCTCTTCCAGGGGTGTGTGGTGGCAGTCCCCCCACCTGGCACCCCGGCAGAGCCAGACTGAGTTCCCAAGCATGCCCAGCAGGGCCACACGTCTGAGGAGGGCCTCGGGGGTGCTGTAAACAGGAGAACAGTCAGAATGTGTCTCTGGCAGGGATTGGAGCCTGTTCTTCTGCTCTCTTTGTCCACAAGACCTGTCCTTCCCTGCCTTGTTGCTGCTTCAAGTCCTAGCTTGAGGAGAGAACAGGCATGAGGGGATGTGCATGTGACTCTTGGGCTCAGAGTGTCCAGGCCCCTGAAGTGGGGTTGCTCCCTTCACCCAGTGGCCTGTCAGAACCAGCTGGGCAGACATCATGCCACTGTGGCCACCCTTAGGAGCTGTGGACCCTTCCCAGACCTGTCTGGGTACCAAGCTGTCTTCTGGGACCGCTGGCGGGGTGGTGGCTGAGCATTCGCCTGTTCCCGAGTCCCCGCCTCTGCCCTTCCTCCCACCTGCATGCCTCCTCTCCCCATAGCTTGCTCCTCCTCTCCTTCCGTTCTCTCTTTCACGATTTCATTCTCAGTCTTACAACCCCTAGACCACCTATTTTTCTAACACCTAAACCACCTCTCGTTACATAGTTACTGGGTCTGTTGCTCATCTCTCTTCTTCATGTAGCAGGTGAGCCCCCAAAGAGCAGGGATTTTTGCCTCTCTTGTTCCCCACACATGCCTGGCCCTTAGTAGGAGCCAGGAGTGATCAGCAGCAGCCCCTTCACCTCTTATCTGTGTGGGACCATTCCAGCTGGGGCTAACTGGAAAGTAAAGTTTTTAGGGAGATTGGAAATGAGACGAGATTCCCCCTGCATTCCATGTCTGGGGGGGGGGACTCCGAGTGGCTCTTGTGCTCCTGATTCTGACATAGGAACCAGTGTTTATTCTGGAAGATCGTTAGAGAGTTTTCATATATGGCTGTAGGGTTCCTTACTGGGTGTGTGACCTTGGGCAGGTGACGGATGTTTTAAAAGCCCGCTTCCTCTTTTGTAAAACTGAGGATATAATAGTATCATTCACCTCCGAGGCTTGTTGTAAGGCTCACCTGTTACAAAGCTTACTTAGGCACGTAGATGAGTGAAATGCATTCATTGTTGGGAGTTCTCACGAACCGTGGCCGACATGTACTGCTGGCTGTTAGCACCGCACCAGAACTGTTCTTGTGAAGTGGATGTTTGTTTATACGTTTGAACATAGGGCTTCAAGAATGTGTTTATGTAGCTGTTCTCCATGTTTATAAGGGATAAGACATGAGAGGAAGTAAGGTTCCCCATGTTTACAGGGGATAAGACAGGAGAGGAAGTAAGCTCTCCACCAGAGAGAGGGAGGCAGGCTTGCCATTGCCCTCCCCGACAAGGACAGGCGAGGCTTGTCCACCAGAGTCACCAGGCCTGCCTTGACAGCACCAGTGCTGGGCCCCATTCCGGCCGGGGCTGAGGACAGGGTTGAGTCTCCAGTTCAGACTCAACTGTCTGGCTGTCTGGCTCTTCCCTGGGCCCCTCTAAAAGTGTGTGGGCTCCACAGAGTGACTTTGGCATTTTAGAAATGGGAGATGTGACTGTCACTGCCCCATTCAAAAGAGAAGGCTTCCCCCTGTGGGCTGGGAGCTAGGCTGGATTTGGTGAGCTCCCGCCATCTCTGAAGGAAGGCACTGCTGGAGGGTACTGTCTCTGGTATGGTGGTGAGCGGGAAGGAAGAGTGTGTGGTGGCTGCCTTTCCTGATGGTGAGGGAGGTGTGCGCCCCGGGGAGTCTGGTAAGGACCGAGTGACAGTGGGCTTGACCACTCAGAGCCCAAATCCATTTCTGTTCTATAAAAAGGACTAAAATGCTGGACTCCGATTCCATGCATCTGGCTGGGTGTCAGGAAAATTGAGAAAACAGCCCAAGAGCTCTGTTCTGGGTATTTACAGATTCCAGGATGCACTTTACAGATTCCAGGATGCACTTGAGATCATCAACAGGCCAAGATATGATTTTTTTCCCTCACGTTCTGCTGCCTAGAAAATGCCTGGAAATACTAGAGACACCCCCCGGTAGCACCTCAGGAATAACATTTGCTTCTGGAACACATTGGAGTCAAAGCTGAAGTCTGCCCTTGCAGCCGAACCCAGGAGAGAAGAATAGTGTAATACTGCGCCTCTGAGCTGCCCTTTCTCTTTGAGGTGGTGGCTCAATGCCCTCTGTGACATGGTGTGGCTGCCCGTGACAGCTGCGGGGCGAGAGCATGGTCGCAACTTTAGGTGGCTTTAAGAATTCACATGAGAGAAGGCAGTGAGGGTCAGTCACTGAGCTGTTTTGGTGGGCAGGGGGTGCCTTCTTACCTGACATCAGGTACATGGGGCCAGTATCTTGGTGAGGGTAGAATTCACTGCACTGGATATATTTTCAAATAGCATTTAAGCCTCTGTGATTGTCAGAGTACCGTGAATATAGAAAGTGGAGAGCATGTAAGCCGTAAGGCAGTGAAAAACCCTGGACACTCTCGGTCCTTGACCTGGGTGGGCTTGGTTTAACGTGAAAGGACAGAAGTTCATTTTCAACGGAAGCAGCTGTGTGAGTCGCCATTTCCAGACTATTTAACGCAAGATAGAAGATGCTGTCAGTGAAACACACAAGGGCGAGGATGATGCCACGCCCATTTCTGTACTCTAAGAAATAAAGAATAAAAAGTAAAACACTCCCTAACCCCAAATCCAGATAAATTTTGATTTTCTTCCAGTCCTTTTTTAAAATGCAGATCCATGTACATAACATCATTTTTAAAAAAATGGAATATTTCATATATAGCTTTTTAAACTCTCTTTGTTCTTTGTTGTATTTCCTCATGCCATTAGATATTTTTAATGGCCATACACTTTTTTTTTTAACCATCCATTCAATAAATATTCAGTGGGCTCCTGATGTTAACAGCCAGTGGTGATAAACAGAGATGACAAGACGCCTGCTCTGCCCTCCCTGAGTTCCAATCCAGTGATTTATTCTGTCTTATGAATGGATGGGCATATGTAATTTAATCTTTTTGTTGGGCATTTGGGTCGTGTCCAGTTCTTATCTATAATAAATAACATCACGGTGTCCTTGTACATAATGAATGGACTGGATTTTGCTTATTACTCTAACTCTGTTGTCTTTCTGTGTAGAGGTCACTGTGAAATTAAAAATATATAACTGATGAAACTTGACATTCTGACAGTCAGTGGAAGGGAGAGGCTGGGGCTAATTCTTTTTTCATTAGCACCTTCCTTTCTCATTAGTGTCCTGTCTTTGCTGGTTTCTCCCAAGCAGCGAGTGAAGCTGCCCCTTGTTGAAGCTCTGCCCTGGGGGGCAGCCATGGTGGAGAGGGACTTGGATTAGGAGCAAGCCCAGATGCAAATAATATTTTCCAGTTCAGATGTAAGTCCTTGCTCATTGCACGGTTGGTTCTGTGCCAGCAAATCATGCTGGCTACACCTTAATCCCATCGTGGCTGTGCCCAGAGTCCTTGACTTGTGGACTCCACAGATTCTGATGGAGGGCCTTGAGGACAGAGCCTGTGAAGGTTGGCCTGGAGGACAGCCAGCTAGATAACTGCTGCTTTGGAAGCATGTCCCCGGGGGACAGGGTGGGCTAGCAGAGGACCCAAGCACTGCCTTTCTGGATCATTCTTCAAATACTGATTGCCTGAATAATCTGGGCAGTCGGGGTTTACTGCCCTGTCTAGACCTATAAACTGATAGACTTTTCTACCAACAGGACCCCCTTTGTCTTGAAATCCCATCTCTTTGGGCTCCACCTTAGGAGTCACATTTAGCCGGCAGTGAAATCACCTTGGCTGCCCTGCTCAAGAATGTGGCAGCTTTCTCCAGCTCCTACTCACCCCCTGGAGTCATGCTTTCTGGAAATGAAAACTTAAAGAAGCTGTCAGAGCACCTGTTCTGAGATTTTTGTCAATCTCGCCCTTGATCAAAGCATTTCTAGCATGTTAGAAAGCAAAGCTAACTTCCCCCAGAAGGACATTTTAAATGTTTTCAATTGCTTTGATCTCATCTTTGTCATGTACAGTAAGTTTTAGGAATATAGAGTTCCGGTAGTAATGTTGGGATTAAATTTTTATGGCTAAGGCTTTGAAGCACAAACAAAATTTTAAAAGCCTGTTAGTAATTGAAAGTTGTAATCCTGCTGAGGACACATTTTACTGCTATAATAACTGTAAAACACAATGATATATATAAAAATGTTACACGAGAATCTGAAGGAATATTTTTGCCCTAATTTCTTTATTAAGCTCTGTAGAACTTATCCTTAGGTGTACAATCTTATTGGATAAGTGGATTATTATTAAGACTAAAACACAAAAATGTTCTGGTATTTAAAATTGCAATAAAACAGATTTTGCAGGTTTAACTGTAAAATGCAAAGGTGAGAAAAAATTTCATCCCCTAGAAAGTTATGATTTCCTTAGCCTTATTTTTTTTTTTTTTTTTTTTTTTTAAAGATTTTATTTATTTATTTGTCAGAGAGAGAGAGAGTGAGCGAGCACAGGCAGACAGAGTGGCAGGCAGAGGCAGAGGGAGAAGCAGGCTCCCCACAGAACAAGGAGCCCGATGTGGGACTCGATCCCAGGACGCTGGGATCATGACCTGAGCCGAAGGCAGCTGCTCAACCAACTGAGCCACCCAGGCGTCCCGATTTCCTTAGCCTTATTGATGGGAAGACTCTTCTAGTCCATTTGTTTGTTGATTAATTCATTCATCTGTTCACTTGTGTAGTACACACATAACTGAGCACTGTAGTGTGCCAGTTAGTAAAGACACAGAAATGGACTTGGCAACATCTTTGCCCTTGTGTATTTTGTTGACACTATCTTTTATCTTGTGTTGAGCTGCCTTGAAATAGGGACTAAAAACAGCTTCTTGTTGAAAATAAACTTCTTTTCTTTCACACTGGAAGAGAAAACATGCCTATCCAGGTAAAGTGCCTAGGGAGCCCAGGGTTTTGGATTGCTTTATATTCCATTTTCATTTTGAGGCAGAAAGTATGGAAATGCGAACTCTGCATTATTTTTAGTATGGGAGTTGCTCAGCGAACAGTGGTGTCAGTGAGCCTTGAGGATGGTTGGGATATGATTTAACAAAAGCACGTGGCAGAAGCCCAGAGGTTAATCCCCAATAAGGTGCTCAGAAGCAGCAGGTCAGAGACGCCTGCTGGCTGGCAGGTCCACAACACTCCTTCAGAGGCAATATGGAGCGGTAGGTAAGTGCGATTGGATCTGGAACCAGACTGTCTGAGCGGGAACCCTTGTTCTGCAGTCATCTGGGGTAAATGACTTCATCTGTCTGTGCTGCGGTTTATCATCTGTAGAATGGAGATGGTAACAATAATACACTCCTCATTGTCTTGGTAGGACTCTGTGAAGTAATTTCGAGAAGTGCTGGGGACAGCAGCTGACACAGAGCTCAGTCAGTGGCGTGTTGGGGGCGGGGCAGTAGTGGTGTTGGTGGCACGTACTGTAGTTGTGATAGTGAATGTCAGCATCTTTCTCATGGTCATGACTTCCCCTCGTTGCACCATGTCACACCATGTCACATGGTCACAGAAGTCATCCTCTAGTAGGTGAGGTCAACAGGAGAGAGTAGGTCACCCTTATCAGGGACTGTATTTTCGGAATCGAGGAAGACTAGCTTCTTGTTTTTTGACATATTTTTAGTATAGTTGACATACAATGTTACATTAGTTTCAGGTGTGTGACTTAGTGATTGGACAAGTTTGTACATTATGCTGTGTTTATCACTGGTGTCCCATTACATCACTATGACAATGTCGTTGACTGTATTCCTTATGCTGCACCATTTATTCCCGTGACTTAACTCATTCCATAACCGGAAGCTGCTGTGTCGCACTCCCTTTCACCCATTTTGCTCATCCCCTACACCCTCCTCTATTGCAGGTGTTTGTTCTCTGTGTGTATAGATCTGATTCTGTTTTAGTTTTTTGGTTTTTTTTTTAAAATAAGGTATTTGTCTTTCCCAGTCTGACTCACTTCACTTAGCATGATACTCCCTAGGACTACCCACGTGGTCCCAAATGTCATACGCTCATCCTTTTTATGGCTGTGTAGGATTTCTTTGTGTACATCACATATTTTTATCTATTTTTCTATTAATGGGCACTTAGATTGCTTCCATAATTTGGCTATTGTAAATAATGCTACAATAAATACAGGGGTGCATGTGTCTTTTTGATTTAGTGTTTTCATATTCTTTGGGTCAATACCCAGTAGCAGTATACTGGATTATTACTGGTATTTCTATTTTTAATTTTTTGAGGAACTCCATACTGTTTTCTACAGTGGCTGCACCCATTTGTATTACCACCAACAGTGCAAGAAGGATATTTTTTCTCCACGTCCTCACCCACATGTATTGTTTCTTGTGTTGTTGATTTTAGCCATTCTGACAAGTGTGAGGTGATGATGTCTCATGGTACTTTTGATTTGCATTTCCGTGATGATGAGTGATGTTAAGGATCTTTTCATGTGTCTGTTGGCCCATCTGGATGTCTCCTTTGGAGAAATGTTGATTCATGTCTTCTCCCCATTTTTTAATTGGATGATTTGGTTGTTTGGGTATGTTATAGAAGCTCTTTATATGTTTTGGAGATCAGCCCCTTATTGGATATACCATTTGCCATTCTTCTCCCATTCAGTAGGTTGTCTTTTTGTTTTGTTGATGGTTTCCTTCACTCTGCAAAACCTTTTTATTTTGTTGTAGTACCAATAGTTTATTTTTGGCTTTTGTTTTCCTTTCTCAGGAGACATAGCTGGAAAAATGTTGTTATGCCCAATGTCAGAGAAATTAATACCTGTGCTCTCTTCTAGGGTTTTTATGATTTCAGGCCTCACATTTAGGTCTTTAATCCGTTTTGAGTTTGTATTTGTGTGTGGTGTAAGAAAGTGGTCCAGTTTGATCTTTTCCATGTAGCTGTCAAGTTTCCCCAACACCATTTGTTGAAGAGTCTGTCTTTTTCCCATTACATGTTCTTGCCTGCTTTGTCATGGATTAATTGACTATGCAACTGTGGGTTTATTTCTGGGCTCTGTATTCTGTTCCACTGATCTATGTGCCTGTGTGCCATTACCATACTATTTTGATTACTACAGCTTTATAATATATCCTGAAATCTGGAATTGTGATACCTCCAGCTTTGGTCTTCTTTTTCAAGATTGCTTTGGCTATTCAGGGTCTTTTGTGGTTCCATACAGATTTTCGGATTACTTGTTCCACTGCTATGAAAAATATTGTTGGTGTCTAATAGTGATTACGTTAAATCTATAGACTGCTTTGGGTAGTACAGACATTTTAACCATATTCTTCCAGTCCATGAACATAGAATATAGTATCTTTCCATTTGTTTGTGTCATCTTAAGGGTGATGTGACAGTTTTGTATTCTCCCTAGGCTGTCTTCCACCAGTGACCATCACCGATAACTATGGTTTGGGGTGGGGCTGGGGGGTGGGGTCTCTGTCCCATAGTCCTCTTGCCTTTTAACAGAAAGACAAAAAATTGCAGAAGGTTACCAGCCCTCGAGAGACCATCAGCATGGGCTGGGCCTCCATCAGCTCCTGAAGGGAGGAGGGCTGATTCCTTCATTGTACTTTGCATTATATTTGTAGCAGTGCCTCCAGTTCCTTAGCAAATGGAGGTCACGCATAATGCAAGTTCAGTACAAAGGGGCAGTAAGGAAGAAAGGGTTGGGAGCGTATGCCTAACTTAGTGGTTCTCAAATTGGGGCTTCGTGCCCCTCTCCCCCCAGGGGCATTGGCAGGGGAGGGTTTTGGTTGTCACGTGGAAGGATTGCTATGGTCGTTCAGCTGCTAGAGGCCAGGGGTGCTGCCAAACACCCTTCGATGGATGAGAGAGACATCTCTCCACAGCAAAGGATGGTCTGGCCCAAAGTGTCAAGAGTATTAAAGCTGAGAAAGCCTGATTTAACCCATCCTAGGGGTCCCGGGCTTCTGTGTCTAGCTCATCTCAACTGCTGGTAATACTTAAATGTCATTTTCTCTGTGGACTGCTTGGCTGGTGACAGGGCCTTCAGGCAACGAGGCTGGAGATGGAGGGGCTTGATCTCCTGCATCTGAGCAGGGCTTTTGTCACATGCTGCAGCCACCTCCCAGTGGCACTGCTGCCCCTGCCCACATGGGCCGGCCTCTGGCAATCTTCAGAATTCCAGAGAAGCAGTTGATGCTTTCAATTCATTGTAAGAGCACAGCTGATGGCTGGCTCCCGTTTCTGCCAGCTGAGGAAATGCCAGGGTTGACGGTGAGTCATGCTGACCATGGGACTGCAACTCCTGGAGGACAGTGAGCTCATGACCCCTCTGATAAACTGATGAGAGTCCTGCCTTGCTCAGGAAGACATTTCTTGAGGAAGGATGAGAGCGTTTCCCAGAGGAAGTTTTATTTTTTATTTGTATGTGTAGCAAGTGGTTATATAGTGCTTCTCATGTACCAAGTGGTGTTCAGAACATTTTGTAAAAATTAACTCATGAAGTCTGCATAACAACCTAAAGAGGTTAAGTTTATCCTTAGCACTCAAGAATGAGGACGTAACTGAAAAACTTTGTCTCCAGAGTCTGGGCCCTTAACCACAGTGCTATGGAGGAAAGACCTTGAACTTCATGCTTGGGCTCTTTTTCTACCCTGGCTCTTGACTTCTGGCTGGTCCACTGAGGCATCAGGGAACTAGGCCAACCCGATTCAAGTCCCCACTCCAGTTTATTATCTCAGTAGCCATGAGCACGTTACTTCATGCCTGTGAGCTTTGTGTTCTCCTCTGTAAAATGAAGTCATTTTACCTCACCTACCTCACAGAGGAGGCGAAGGTAACGTGGGGCTTCTTAGATTTGCGGGTGGGCTGTAAAAGGCATTCAGGAAACATTAGTTCCCTTCTGCCCTTCTCTGCTGTGATGGTGCTTTTAGCCCTGTTGCTCTAATGTCGTAGCCGTCTTCTTACCTGTAGGTGAAAGACGGGCTGAAGAGCAAGAAATAGCCCTGGTTGGGTATTTGTTAGAATGAATGAATGAACTGCTGCAGAGGTTGACCTCATAAGGAAGTCTGATGTGCCACTCTGGGACAGTGGTGGGGAGGTTGTGCTTATGCCAAACACAAAGCACCAGACTTTGTGGGTTTGCTTTCTGCTTGCAATAGTTAGTCTGTTCCTGCCATGGCTCCCATCTGTAAACCACCAACAATATAAACTTCCATGTCCACTACACATCTTTGTTTCTGTTCTGATGACTTTCATCTCCACCTGGCAAAATAGGACAGCCTGAGTGCCTTGTGGCCGAGGTTCAAGGTTAGCTGGCTATGTTCTGGGGCTGGTGAACTGATCCAGTGCGCGCTTCTCTCCTGGTCAGGTGAGATCACCTGCTCAAAGCAAGTTGGTACTGTTCCCAGTAGGAGGGAAAGTGGCAACTTTGCACTTGTTTCAGTTCAGGGCGTTGCGTAACCTGCTCCCTACATGGTGCCCCGAACCACTCCCAATTCACTCATGAAGCTGGATTCTAGTCCCATGGATGGCTAGACAAGTGTCCTTCTGCCTTTCTCACACGTGCAGGTCAATGTATCTTTCTTTGATTATGAATTTCCAGAGGAGAGAGGCTTAATTAATCTCCTTGTATGTGTGAAATACCTTGTGTACAAACTTTGTAAATGCTTTTGTATCCATGAGGATAAAGTGTCTGTCTGGAGAGAAGTACGGAGAGGTGACCCACAGTCAGATGTGTGAGAACGGGAATCAGCTCTTAAATTTAAGCACCATGAGAGAATATCCCAGCATCTAGAACAGTGCCTGGCACGGTAGTTGTTGAGTAAATATTTCCCAAATGAAGGAATGAGTCTGATCTTAATTTAAGTATCTTTCTAAACCTCATTGTAGTTACCTCTGAGTTACCCAACATGCCCAGCATCTGGAACTGTAGTCTTTATTAACTATTACCAAAGTACCCAATAGAAGTAAAGACTTGGCAAAAAAAAAAAAAAAAAAAAAAAAAAAAAAAAAAAAAAAAAAAAAAAAAAAAAAAAAAAAAAAAAAAAAAAAAAAAAAAATTGGGATGTACTAGAGTATACAGCACTGAAACTAACATTGAACTTGGTCCAGAAGCTACTGCAAGACCTCGCTTACTTGGGGGTTGTCATTGTATAGATCAGACCATCATGCTGTAAGAAGGAAGTTAATAGAGTGCTTTGATAGTATGCTAAGAAACATGGAGTTTTTCTATCTCCTTAGTGGCTGGAAATAATTTTATGTCCCCTCCTGCTAAACTCGTGTGACCAAAGAGACCAATGTATTTTGTACTCTCTGGGCCACTTGAAGATGGCCTCTGTCATCTTTAAGATAGGGTTTTTCAAGACATGTCTTCAAGCAGTATTTCTCAACTATGCCACTTTTTTTGGTTCTTCATGTCAGAGACAGAAGGAGGAGGAAGAGGATAGGAGAGAGAAAATGCACCAGACAACATGTACAGAAGCCAAAGAGTTTTTAAACTCTCTGCATTTTCTTTTACAGATCTGAAGAAAACTCTCGCCGTGCTGTTGGATAATATCTTGCAGCGCATTGGCAAGTTAGAGTCAAAGGTGGACAATCTTGTAGTCAACGGCACGGGAACAAATGCGACCAACTCCACCACAGCTGTCCCCAGCTTGGTTGCACTTGAGAAAATTAATGTGGCAGGTAAGAGCGGCTGTTGTGCGCCCTGACGTGGAGTCCAACCGTGCTCTGACCTGGGAAAAGAATCAAGGAGCACAGTGGTTCTTATTGGGGTAAACCCCATCATCTTGGTACGACCCCTCTGAAGCTGATTTTAAATTTATTTTTGATTAACATGTTAAAAGACTTTAAAGGCTCAACGTGATGTGTAATATCTGGTGGTTATCTGGGTTATCTGGAGAGGTTATCTGGGAAGTCTGTGCCAGCTAGAGATCCTTTCTCCTCCCCGTTTTTATCAGACAGTTTCAAAAGTTTGTTCTGTGTAAGAGATTCTCTCCTTCCCATTGTTAAGGAAGAGCCACCATTGCAGAAAATGCGTTTTGTGTGTACATGGGGAGATAGAAATTCTGGAAATGGGACTGATAAAATAAACGGCCCCTGCCTGAGCTTGGGCTGCTTCTGTCACTGCTCCCGGGGATGCACTTTGTCTAGCCTCCTCTTTAAAGTGGAATCTTGGATGAGAGAAGAAGCATAGATTAAAAACCAATCCCAGATCACACACAGCCTGGTCTGCCCACGGCTTATGTTGGATGCCCCCTTTGCACTGCCCTGGGGTCGGTCTGAGTCTCTGGTTGAGCTAGGATTTGCTTTCATTAGAATGAAAAAGCAGAGAGCCTGAGGATAAAGATGAGTTGCTTTGGGTGAAGGTTTGTAAATGAGTTGTCTGCGCTCCTGGTGGTGGTATCCAAACTCTGCTTAATGGATAAAATAAGGAGCTGGGTTGCTTTCTGCTACTTTGAAAATCGAATTTAGCGTCCTTTTGGGTTTCTCTCTACCTCTCACTTGCGCTATAGAAATGTACAGACTAAAGTGGGAGAGATTCTTTTCCTTTCCTACCTCCCAGTGTCAAAACATTTAATTGTTTCCCATTATGCAAGCTTGTTGTATTACTTTTCTCTTCTGTTCTTTGCCCTTTAGCAAGTGTTAAATTACAAAATATATTTCTAATAATCCAAAGCGTCCAACCAAAGAAAGGTATTAAAAATAACTTTTAATTACAACACAGAGGCAGTGTCATCTGGGCCATAAATCCTATCTTCCCTGCAGTTTCCAACAGCTTCTGTAATTAGACAAGAAAACCTCCCACTGTGTTGAGCTGCTTATTAATAAATGGAACCCATGCCTCTCCAGTCTCCACTCCTCCACCCTGTCTGCAGTAGGCAATGCTGTTGGACAGGTCCTGTCTGCTGACTTCATGGCAGTTCTGTATTATCCTATTTCCAGAGGTGGAGTGGGGTGCTCTGCCTTGACCTTTGCCACCTCCCACTGTCTCTGTCCTATACAGCCCCTATAAACAGGTCTGTTGTCATTCTCTGCCCTGATGAAGGATCAGCCTTTGACTGTCCTCTTTGTGTGCCAGGCTCTCTGGGAGGCTAATCCTACCTAGGCTCCAAGTACCTGGGTCCAGAATTGTAGGTAGACCTCCAGGAATGAAATGGGAGGGAGTTGGTGACTACTTCCTTCTAATGGGTTCCCAGCCCCACATACTGAGTGAGTTAGTTGACTCAATTAACACATACCTCTTGAGCACATTCTCTAAGTTGTTAGCTCTGATGGGTTTCCTTGCCCCGTGCCACTGGTATTATGTTTTACTGATATTTAAAGAACCAAAGGATTTTGTGTGTTTTGTGGGGTTGGGGAGATGGGGGGAGGAGGGAGCAGATTTAAAGTTGTGCCTCTGATAATTAACTTCATTCTCCTTCCTTTGTATTTTTTGTATGTGAACCACTCTGTGTTTGAGATTTTTATTGGCCAATCAGGAAAATAATCTATATGCCCCAAATCCCATCAACGGTGGCCATGTAAATGGGGGTAGCTATGAGGCTTCTCACAAGAAGGTGCATTGTGAAGGTGGGTAGAATTGAGGCATAGGGGTCTTATGGAAGAGATACAGACTCCTAGGCATGGATTGTGACCCAGCAAGTAATTGGAAGGGTGGGGAGGAAACTAATATCCAGCAGCCATCCAGGAAACACTAGTTAATGTTTGTGACTCTTGGAGGCACACAATTTTACCCAGTCTTCTCAACATCTAGGAGAAGCTAGAATTTATGGAGTTTGGGTGTTTGGAGCAGGGGCTACCTTTGGTATTGGAATCTCTTGAGCCTCAGCTTAAGACCGAGCACCATAAAGAGGAGAGATGGTGAATATTGGCTGTCTTCCTTGCTTTCCTTTGTAAATCATCACAAATGGGCAAGTTTTGAAAAATAGGCTGCCATTTTCTTAGAAGTTCCTGGAGAGCTGACAGTTTCCTGGGGTATTTAATAACTTGTCTAGTAAGGAAGTTCTCCATGTCTTAAGGGTCTGTTTTTGTGGCCAACCTGTGTAAAAACAAGCTTGTCCCTGTGTAAGCATGTGCATTCCTCCCTTAGCGAGGCCATGAGGAAATAGAGCCATCCTCCTTTATTTCCCTGGAGGGTGGGGGAGGGGAGCTTTATAGTTTGTCAACTAAACAACTTATATCTAAACTCTTTGCCCTGTCTGCAGATGAGAGTGCCAAAAAGAAGGACAGGAACTTCAGTTTATAGCCCTTGCTCAGGAAGAAGCCATTTCTTGCTTTTGTTGCCCTCTCTCTGAGCCATGGCCCTACGGTCCCCGTACCCTTACTGTCCTAGCAGAAATGGCTCGGAGCTGGGAGAGAGTTCATTGTTATAGGGTTCCAGTCCCGGTTGAGTGAAATTTTTCTTTCTCTCTTTTTGCATTAAGACATGTGGTAATTGCTCAGAAATGTTCTCCCTGGTGTGTCTTTACTGCTTACTCCAGTGTCTTACTGCTCACTGATGTTTCTGATTGCTTACTATTGCGTCTTATTGCTTGCTGATATATCTTCTGGTTGGCTCTAAACTGCTTCTAAATTGGGTACCATGGCAGTTGAAGAAGGGTTCCCTAAATTTATTTTCTTTTCAGGGATAGCTCCGTGTGTATGTGCGTATACATGCCCTTCCTCTGTTCAGCTGTGTTCTCTGTACCTTTTATCCAAAATGGCTTTTCTTTCCAAATTTATCACTCTTGGGCTTTTGGATGATGCGAAAGGGATGTTCCCCTAGAGAAATCTAGCTGGAAACGAACTTCATTGGAATCAAGAATTAGCTTGAACTGCATTTTTGAGCTTGGTTTATCTTGTTGAAGATGTAGGCGAATCAAAGAAGCTAAAACCTAGATTTAAAAAAAAAAATCCCCACCCTTCAACCAGTCGCCTAGTAAATCAGTTTCTTTTCCCTGAAAGAACTTGAATGTTTCTTTGCCAAAATTATCCCCTTTCAGAATGATGTTTTTGTTTTTGGAAAGACCGAGTCTGCTTTTCTCCACTTTTATGGTTTTAAATTATGATGCGGAGCGAATAGTGTTGGATCTGGAGTTCTTTGCCATGTGCTAACATAGGGGAAAGATTAAAAAAAAAAAAAAGAAAAAGAAAAAAGAAAACCAAACAAAACAAAAACCCGTGATTGTGAACGTGCTTGCAATCTGAGGCCCGAGGGTGTCCCCTTAATCTTTGTTTAGCCCATAGTCTTGTTCAAAGCCTACCTGTTGACAGTACTCTGTAACTGCCCACGCGGATTGGATGATGCTGGAGGGGACAGCATGTTGTTTCACTGCTAAAAGGAGTTTCTCCTTCTGGAGAAACAACTTCTCCTCTTTTCCATTTCTGCTCCTGGGGATTTGCTTGGAAGTGGGGCTTGGCATTTCATTTCCCTTTCTCAAACCCTAGCAAACGCCACCTATGAAGTAGGATTTTTTTTTTTTTTTGGCCTTTCATATCTGAACTTCCCACAGATTCTTCCCTGCTGTGGTACCCTCACGGCAGGTAATGGTTACAACACTAGACTGTAATATTTTGGGGAATGGGCACGTTGTGCCGCTCTCCCCATCAGGTGAGGGGGGTGGTGCATGTTTCCCTCTGCATTTCTTTCTTTATACTTTGAAGAACCAGCTCTCATCTTTCCACATCAGCTGAGGAACTGACCAGCAAGGAGTGTTTGCTAAAAGGCACAACTTAATGATAACATTGCTTTTGTGTTACAATCACTTACAACTACAAGGTCATTTAGGAAGCACAGTCACAGACCCGAAGGTGCAGGCACAACTCCAGTGGCTGGTTTCTAGTATTGAGTCTACATGGAATGGTAGCTAGGCCTGCGTTTCCCAAACGTGAGCAGCCACGTGTGGTGTATTTCCAGTGTCTGCTGGTGAAGTGCAATGTATTTGATCTGGGTTGCTGTTCCCAATAAAAAGAATCATAATTATTATTCTACCATTTAAAAATTGCAAATGAAAAATGTCCCCTCTGAGTTTCAGGACTTGCATTGGCAGTGCAATTTTCCCCCTTTTGTGTTGCTAATGGACCTTGAAATTAAGTTGCACCAGTGCTCTTTGCTCTTTGGGTCCCCCCCTCTTATCAGTTGTATGGGAGTAGCACCTGAAGTGCCCCAGCCCCCTGCCCAGCTCCATAGGTGGCCTTCTAGGGATCAGGTAACGGGCCAGCCTGTGGCGCCCGCAGGTGCTGCAGAGAAGCAGGGCAGACCAGAGATTGCACGGTGCTTTCTTATTAATGTGAGAGAGAAACGACCATGTTTCTCCCATCGACACATCGCTCTCTGTTTCATTCTTTGTCAGGGCAGCACGAAAGACTTGGCTACTTGACAGAAACAATTCTTCTGGTATCTTCCTAGAAAAATGTGTGTCATCGTTGGTGTGGTTTTCACTTTGTGTGGTCAGGGTGTTTTGATTTTTATCATGAAGAAGGAGAAGGAGCGCAGGAGGAGGAAGAGAAAGGAACATACAGTTCAGGAGAAGTGATGCCGCCCTTTGAGCATGGCTTTTATAGCATTGATTCTCAGCTGCGGGCGATTTTGCCCTCCCCCTCCCACCTACACATCCTGGCCACACGTGGCAGTGGGCAGTGTCTGGAGACATTTTTGATTGTCACAACTGAGAAGGTGCTATTGACATCTGGTAGAAAGAGGCCAGGGATGCTGCTAAACATTTTATAGAGCATAAGCTAGCCCCCACAACAGCGAACAGTCTACCCCAAAATGTCAGTTACGCTGTGTTTAAGGAGCTCTTATTTGCAAGGTGGCGTGGAGTCTGGTGTTCCACGTGTGACCAGTGCAGAAAGATGCTGAGGATGTTGGGCTCAGCTCATGGGCCAGCTGAGATGCAAAGCCTCCTTCTCTCTTGCTCTCAAGGCTATTTGCAAGTCCTAAGCCCCAACCACTTTTAATTTTGCAACTGTTCTTTAAGACCTCCAAGAAAGAGATTTTTATAAACTCCCAGAAGGCTCTTGGGATCCTGACCTTAAGAAACTCCTTTCCTGGACCCAGACCAGTAAATTTTTGGCA
Source organism: Enhydra lutris kenyoni (assembly GCF_002288905.1). Taxonomy (NCBI): domain Eukaryota; kingdom Metazoa; phylum Chordata; class Mammalia; order Carnivora; family Mustelidae; genus Enhydra; species Enhydra lutris. The sequence goes on along the minus strand of NW_019154085.1, from coordinate 96,903,526 downwards.
ACACGCATTTCACTCCTGCTTATACAGAAGGTAATTATTTCTTTTCATGAAAGAGCCGCTAATTCAGAATAATGATGGCAAAGCAGCCTGAGAGAGTAGATTTAAATTACAAGAATGTTTTAGAGGAAGTTCTATTTTATTAATTTTAAGCAGAGTCTATAATTATCAAGACACGAGAGAGTAAATTGAATAAGTTAAGGAAAACAAGACAGGTTCCCAAAGATCTACTTCACGGCACAAAACAGCCTACATAGCCTATTTGGAGCGGCAGGGAAGGAGAGGATCCTGAGAAAGGTAGGTTGAGGCAGTCTGTGGAGTTCCAGTGTAGAACTCGGGAGTTTGGGTTTGTTCTGTAGGCAGTGACAGCTGAGGAGGCTTTAAATAAAGCCAGCAGATAATGAGATGAGACCTGTATTTTCAGAGAAGAATTAATGGCCATGTGGAAGTGGGGTGCCTTAAAGGGGGTCCAACTGGAAGCCAGGTGAGAGAGTTGAGTGGAGCAGGGTGGAGAAGGCTTGAAACGGGGCATGGCTGTGATGCCCAGGGGAAGGGGGGATTAGAGACCCATGGCGGGTGGAGCTGACCTGAGAAGGACACAGTAGACCATGCGAGAGGATGGGGAAGGAGCTGTTGTCATGACCGGCTGATGTCTTTATTGAGGAAACAAGCCAGCAACGCCAGTATCTTATGAAGACAGTAGCCATATGTTAATGCAGGTTGCTTTGCTGCAAACCACATGTTGAAGAATATCAGTTTAAAGGAATTTGGAACCTTGGTTCCAGTGCTCAGGCCATGGATGTGGTCAGGCGGTGTTCTGGAGCCAGGCTGCTCTGGTTCGAATCCTGGCTCCACCACTTCGCACCTGGTGACCATGGGCATCTTTCTGAACCTTTCTAGGGCTCTATTTCCTCGTCTGTACAGTTGGGGAAATACTAGTAATGCCCGCTTTTATGGGGGTTGTTGATGAGGATTAAGTAAACTTCTTAGATGGGTGGCTGGTACAAAGTCAGCGCTATATGAGCGTTAGCGAATTACAGTTCAAAAGCATTAATTTTGTTGATGTCAGAATGGAAATTGCATTGACTAGGTACTCAAATATCACCACTGGTAGTGACTAAAATAATATTTGTGTAGTGCTGTATGGATTAGAAAATAGTTTCTCATATGTTACTTCATTTGAGTGCTTTAAACTTAAATTCCCAAATTGACCTTTTTTTGTCAATACTTAAAGGCTTAGCAGGAAACCCATGAATTTGTCAATAATCTCTTAAAAGAGGCAAAAAAAAACAAAACAAAACAAAACACCTTAAACAGGGAGTTGGGGGCCCATGCAGTTGTCTAGTTCAGAAGATGATGCTGAGCTCAGCCCTGCTGGGTACAGACATGGGGACCATTTTCAAGAAGCTCATCTGTATTGGCTTCTGAGTTGCCTTCATTCTAAGGCCATCTTCTTGGGGTGGGGGTTGAAATGGTGACAGTGGGGTCTAGGTTTCTGGGAGCATCATTGGGGAGGGTTCTGATCATGTAGTCACAGTGCTCAATGACATCCTCATTGCGTATGCGTGGGTCATGCAGGACACACATACCCCAGTGTGTCTTGGGGTGGGGGGCGGATTCCAGGCAGCAGATAAAATAGGTATGGCGACCACAGACGCATGTCACATTATGTTTTGGATTTACAGAATGGTCCTAAGCCTGACTCAAACTTTTCTTTCCTTGGGGGTTCAGAGGACACAGCTCCAAGAATGCTAACCTTTCTTCTACCATTTTAAATGCTGCTGTTCTGGCTGAATGTGCACAGCCCTGCTGGGAGCTAGCCTCGCCTACACCATGCTATTTATTTATGCTGTTACACATTTACATGTTTCTGTCCTCAGCCTGGAATGCCCTTCCGTTTTTCTGGCTCTTAATTATCATCTTTTTCAAAACTCCTCTAAAAGCACTGTCTCCCACAATAAGCCTTATAGAGACCCTCCAGCCCCAGAGGTTTCTCGTGCCCTTGCTTTATGTTTTCACCACTGCTGTGGACATCCTCGGACCTTCCCAGGCTTCATCTTTCTCTGCAGCCAAGCTCTAAGCTCTTTGAAGGTATGGGCAAGATAGCCTATATTTTTTGTTTGAACCCAGTACCTACCTGGGAGCCTGGCAAGTAGCAGGTTTGCAATAGGTGTCCAACTAAATGCGCTCCTCCCCTTCTGGGACAAGCACCGGGGTCAGCCACTGTCCTAGAACTGCTGTAATGACAGTGATGACCACACAGTCAGTTCTGGATCATTGTTTTTGCCCCTGGCCTGCTTTGATATTTTCCTGAATATCAAAGTTGACTGCTAACCTGTTCAAAGAGGAAAATGCTTTTGCTTTGCTACACTTTCTGTAAATTAAGTTTCCATAATAAGATCATTTATTTTGTAATTTTTGGTGGCTAATTATGCAAATAGGCTTCAAACAATTCTGACAAGCTATAATATAATAGAGATTGCTCTGAATGAAGAGTCTTTGCAGAAAAGCAGGAACCCACTGATACTAATGCCTTTGGACTTGTTACCCTTTAAGAAGTACATAGCTTGGGACGCCTGGGTGGTTCAGTTGGTTAAGCGACTGCCTTCGGCTCGGGTCATGATCCTGGAGTCCTGGGATCAAGTCCCGCATCGGGCTCCCTGCTCGGCAGGGAGTCTTCTTCTCCCTCTGACCCTCCCACTTCTTGTGCTCTCTCTCTCTCATTCTCTCTCTCTCAAATAAATAAAATCTTTTTTAAAAAAAAGTATTTAGCTTTTTCATTTCAGAAAGTCAGAGTAGGGTGCACCTGGGTGGCTCAGTCAATTAAGCATCTGCCTTCAGCAAGAAGGAAAAAGGTCAGGTCATGATCCCAAGGTCCTGGGATCTCTCCCTCTCCCTCTCTCTGCCCCACCCTCCCCAACATGCTGTTCGTGCTCTCTCTCACTCTCCCTCACTCTCAAATAAGTAAATGAAATCTTATTTAAAAAAAAAGTTGAGTCTATATCCTTATGAGGAATGCTGTTTCTCCCCAGCCGCTTGAGGGTAGTGGAGAACAGGAGCTCTCAGGAACGTGCAGTGCGGTCCTGACCTTGGGAACTTGTAGGGGCTTTACTCTCATGGATGCAAATGCCTCTACACAGGGCTGTTCAGGATCAGAGGATCAGAGATAGGACATGCTGAAATAGATTTGTTTGTTTTAATTAGAAGGTGACAGATCCCACTTGCTCTAATTTGGCTAAATGAGGTACGTGGATACAGTTGTGCTATCATTCCGCAGACGGTATTGATTCCGGAGACCTTCCATAGCCGCGGCACAGCAGACGCTCTCCTGCAGACACTCCCTTGTCTCTGCCTCTCTGTCCTGTACCTGTTTTTATTGACACCTATTTCAAAGAGGCGTTCTAGAGCCTGAGATTTAAAAAGTCAGAAAAATTGTAGAATTAAAGTTGTTTCCCTGGGGGCAGGAGACCGTATCTATCACTGGCTGGTTAAAACGGTTTCTTAGCTATGGAAGCTTGTGGGATTTCGATGGACTTTCTTTTAAGCTCTGCTGTTGGCTTTGCAGATCCATAGCTTCTAAAATTAGGCAACCTAAAGGAAAACCAGTTGCTAGTTTTTGTTGATGTTTTTTTCCTTCTTGGTGTAGCTCAGAAAAGGAAGAGAGAAAGCCTCTGTGGTGAAGGTGGTCTGAAATGGTTTGTTGCATTTAAAAAAGAAGGAAAGAGGCATCCAGTTAGTGGTGTGGCTGAGAGGGGCTGAGCGACCCCACAGTTCATGGTAGCAGATGTCCTCCTCATTACTGTCCAGAATGATCTCCTTTCTCTGTCTCTCTCTCTCTCTCCTTTACCTTTGGACCTAAAGCAGATCTCACGGGCCGGATCACAGCACCCAAGTCCACTCATGTCAAGCTGAGGACCCATAGCCTTGGCAGAGCCCACAGAAGGCTTGTGTGTCTGGGGTCGATGGAGGGTTGAAACTGTATGTTGGTTTCCCTTGTCAGAGTTGTCCAGCTACACTGTTAGCTGGTGTGAAGCTGTCTTGTTGTTCCATGTTGGGGAGCCTTTTGAGTCAATATCAACTGTGGGAACTTACTCTCAACCTCCGTGCAGCTAGGGACGGGCCTGTAGAAGTCATTACAGAAGAGCCACAGGGAGCATCAAGTGAAGGCCTCGTGCTAATACTTCTCCCACTGTGGGGGGACAAGACTGAACAGGTTTGTGGTTCAGAGACAGACTTTAGACCCTGACAGCCTGGATTCAAATCCTAGCTCTGCTACCTCCTGCCCATGTCTCCTTGGTTGAACCCGGTCACTTTCCTCATCCATACAATGGGCATAAAGTACCGGTGCTACGGGATTGTGATGAGAGTTAGGAATTCAAACACAGGAGACACTCAAGGCCAGGCACAAAATCAGAGCTCAGTCACTTTTGGCCACTGGGACTTGTACTTATTAACCTGACTCCAAGTTTGTCCTGTGAGCCAGAGGGTGGGAGCAGATGGCCAGCGCTTATTGAGTGTGTAAACTACCTAGTCCTGGTGCTATCTATTATAGAGAAAATAGTATAGGGACCTGGGGAAAGAGATTTCTGGAAGCTGCTTGGCAGTCACACGCTAGACCTGGTCTGGTGTTAGACAATCTTGGACAGAACTCCTGGAGTGTTTTCTACTCACGCTTGGCATCTTATTCACCATCACTGAGCCTCCACTCCATGCTCTGTACAAGGGCGATAGCAATGCCAGTGCTGTCCTCTGTGCCCATGGGGATGCAGTGAAACAGTGTGTCTGTGAGCTTGGCACAGTGTCTTCACCCCACTTACTGACAGATCCCACTCTTTGGGGTTAAAAGGGTGGAGGCACAAAGTACTGTGGCAGACACTGTTGGATGTTTTACAACCAACACTGCCTGTCTGGTGCCGGGCCTTGTGTCAGCCAGTGGAAGGGCATCCACGTGGGAAACCAGGGCATCTGTTGTGAACAAAGGGCCACGCCGTGCAGTGGAGGAGAAGGAAAGGAGTATTGGCAGTACCCACAATACCTGTCTTGACCCTCAACCTAGAGCTGCTTTACACTAGTTCAAGAGGACCCATTGGTTTTCCCTGGCCTTTTGGCCTTGGGAATGACCTTCAAACTCTATAGCCATCTAGGGACAAGGATAGGGATATGTGTCCATAAGCCAGGGGGAGAGGCAGAGAAAGAGGGAGAAGCAGAGTCCCCATTGAGCAGGGAGCCCAACGCAGGACTTGATCCCAAGACACTGAGATCATGACCTGAGCTGAAGGCGAACGCTTAACAGACTGAGCCACCCAGATGCCCCAAGGAATTTTCATAATCATATTGAGGAAGTGATATAGCCCTGGTCACAGCAAACTGAAGAAGTCTGGAAACTGTGCTTGACCCCTGGCTATACCTTCTCATTCCAAAGTAGGGAGGGGAAGTCCTATGCTGTAAAGCTCAGCTCTCATGGGAAGATAGTCATTAACCTGTCTAAACTTTATGCTAATAGAACTTTCTCAATAATTGCTTTCATTAAGTATGGTTAATGTGAGTTGTACAGGTTGTGGCAAGATTAGTGGAAGACCAAAGTAAATATTTAGGACTTTATTTCAGGGTTCATTTGGGTTGGGGCTAAGAGAAGATTAGTAAAAGCTGAATCTGATGGTATGTGACCCTGAAATTTAGTAGACCACTTGACTGAAATTCCAGTGGTTTCTCTCCAGTGGCACTCTCGATCCCAATTGAGTGTCCTCCAAGTGACGGTTAAGAGCTCTGCTCTCTCATTACATTTTTGGCCCCTGTCAGACAGAGTAACACGGTGCTGAAGAGAAACTGCCTTCTCTGTACCTCCAGGAATGTTGTGGGGATTAAGAAGGTGGCTGTTGGCACATGGCTGTGCCATGTAGGGAGGACTTTTGCTCCCTTGAAGTAGAGGGCTGTTAGTAGCCACTGAGTTGGCCTAGAAAGCCCATGATGGGTGCTTGCTCATGGCTGGGCATGCTGACCTGTCAACTGAGGGTTCTGAGGGGTTCACTCAGCTGTGGTTTTTCACACCTCTTGACTATCAGTGACAAAAAGCAGCCATAATCTGTCTTTGAGTCTATGTAGTAATAAGGTAGTATTTTCTTTTTTCTTTTTTCTTTTTTAAGATTTTATTTATTTGAGAGGGAGAGTGAGAGAGAGCATGAGAAGGGAGCTGCAGAGAGAGAGGGAGAAGCAGGCTCCCTGCTGAGCAGGGACCCTGATTTGGGGCTCCATCCCAGGACCCTGAGATCATGACCTGAGCCAAAGTCAGATGCTTAACTGACTGAGCCAGGCAGGTGCCCCAAGGGTAGTATTTTCAAAAGGAAAGACTTTATAAACAGCATTTTTCTTATATACCGCAAAAGAGAAAAACATTTCCTAAAAAAACAAAACAAAACTGGAAATAAAGCAGTAAACGAGGTGAGGAGATAGCAGGGAAAGGAGGTACTGTTTCCAGTTGGGCACTGTCAGGGAAAACCTCTCTGAAATGACACCAAAATGAGTGAGCGAGGGAGCCATAAGGGTGCCTGAGGAAGGCTGTCCATGTGGAGGGATCATAATGAGACCCAGCGTATGCAGCACCCAACAGTACAGGCTCTGTGCTGGGGCTGCTGGGTTCGAATCTGAGTTCCAAGAGCGGTGTGATGGAGGCCAGCACATTTAGGGAGCTCACATCTCCATCTCCTCATCTGTACTACAGAAACTAGCTCACATTGGGACACTGGGAAGCCGCATGAAAACATGCATAAGGAGAGCTGGCACACAGTGCTCAGAAAATATTGGCCATTATTATAATGATCAAAATGTAGTTTCAGCAAATGGTTTTAAAAGGTTCTCTGTGTGACTTTTTCCACAGACCTTTTAACCAAAGCTAACGAGCTTCCCAGTTTTTTAGAGGCACCAAAGTGGGGGCAAGTTCTATTCATTTCAGAGAATAAGCTAAATATAGTCAAGACTTTAACAGAAGGATCACACGTTTGGGGTGGGATTTGGGCATTTGGTCACAAAGTGGGTAGAGTTGGTGGAGATCAATTTCTTGTATGTATTTTCCTGTCTATTCAAATATAAAACCCCTGTTGAGGAATGTAGTATTTGTTTTTACAGAAATCATCCTCGGTTTGGGAATGTTGCTGTGCAACCTCGAGTCCTCAGAAGGCCACAGCGAAGTTGTCATTAGTCCTCCGTGGTATTTGTGAGGCTTGACCTACGTTGGGTTCTTGATTTTAGCTTCATGTGTCCTGAAAGATGGTACTTGGATAAGTAAGTCATAATGGCATATCTGGATCCAGAATCCAGATTTTCTCACTGTTTGAGTCAACTATTCTGCTCCCCATAACTTGGGATGAAATCTTGGACATGTGGAGTCATGGGGTGAAGATCTGGCCTTCTGTGGATGACATTCGATCTCTGCCAACTGTTCTTAGTCTCCAAAGGGGAGAATCACACAGATCCCCCTGGCCACTGGATTCTCTCTGTGTGTCTCCAGGGCAGCAAAGACACGGGCCTCCATGCAGGAAGGTCTCTGAGAAATAGGCAACTGGCTAGTGATTGACTAGCTGGCACTTAGAAGATTTCAGAATGTCCACTGGCCACCAAGTGGAGGGGTGCCAGGCTAGGAGCTGTGAGCTCTGGTGAAGGAGTGGACCAGGACCCAGGAGAGCCTGCTGCTGTCAGACCTGTGAGAGCATCCGGTTTTTCTAGTTCCTTTTTCATGGTCAGGTTTTCCTGGACTTTGAGAAGTGAAAGAGGTGAAGACCACTTAATCTTTCCTCCAAAGTGAGAGACAGCAGTCTTCCAAAATCCTTGGTGCATGATCCTTCAGCCTATCTGAGTGACTCTAGATGTTACCCAGCTTCAGTGGGCCACATTCGCATCACAGTCTACATTCCAGGCTACAGCCCGAGGGCCAAATCCGGTCCACTGCCTGATTTTGTAAAGACAGATATAAAACACAGTCTTGCCCATTTGCCTGCCTTCCATGCCTGTTTTGGTGCTACTGCTGTAGAATTGAGACATTATGGAAGCCGTGGCGGAGACCTTATGGCCCCCAAAGCTGAAAATACTATCTTGCCCTTTATAGAAAATAATTTAAAACAGGAAAATTTGGCTGGCTCTTATTCCCAACCAGTGGTGTTCCCTGGAGCGCAGTGCCCAGCCTGTGCTCCTGTGGCCTGAGGCCCTGGTAGGGCTCGAGCCCTGTGAAAGATAACCACCTAGATTCAGGGCAGCTCCTGTTTGGTGGTTTCGCTTGCTGGTCTTTGCTTTGCCTTCCAGAGCGGGTCCTACTCGCCTTTGCGGACGTGGGTCATGTGTCCTGCAGCGTATTTTTCTCGCGGCCACATGTCCTCACCACCCTCAGGTCAGCAGGCCGTTACTGGTGCGGTGTCCTGATCCCTTCCCCTCTAGTTGCCCTCCTCTGAGCATGCTCCAGTTTGCAGTACTCTCCACTTACATGGGAAGCCAGAACTCCATTCATTCTTCCAGAAACTGAGTAATCCAGAGCTTGGAGGAAAGGAGGGGCCACGTTTCCTGAGGACCCATCAGGTCCTACACACCGGGCTTGTGTGAAGCCCAAAGGCACAGCAGTCACAGCATGCAACAGCTGTGACTCCAGGACTACACCTTCCAGTGTTTTCTGTATGGACTGGTGTTAGGCCCAGTTACCTCCCTGTCACTATTCCTCTTTTGCCTCCTGGCAACTAATGCTTTATTTATATTCCCAGAGTGTGGAATTTTCCCTTAATTCCTATTCAATATTACTTTGCTTCTTTTCTAAATATTTGAATGTGACATTGACCCTTGAAGGTTTTTGTTGTCTTTTGATTTATGAGTTTTTTCTTCCAAATGGGCCATCAGTATTTCTATTTTGGTTTTCAGTCAGTGCTAGAGACAGCTTCCAAGTTGACATGGGTCCAGAGATCAACATTGTTTTAATATCTTTGCTCACCCGGTACAAATCAGCTAACTACTTAGCCTGTCACTTTCCCACCTTACCCACAAAGATACCATAAAAGGGTTGATGTCAAGATGTCATGTCACAGGACATTTCGCCTTTTCCCCATTCCTGGTCTAGTACCGTTTTACAAAGGAGCAGGAAGGGAGTTGTGGACACTGTTAGTTTAGTTGGTATTCTAAGTACTATTAAGCCATCTGTTTAATAATTTCTCTAGAATTTTGCCAGGAATGACCAGGAAGCTTATTCTAACTTGTTAATCTTATTCTTTGCCACATTTAAGTATGGAGGAAACCTTTTACCAACTCCGATCTTATTGACAGTTCCTTAATGGTGCCAGCCTTCCCCATCCTTGAAGTCTCCTTCTACCTTGCCATTCTCTAGATTTTGACAGTAGAAACTAAAGGCAGAGTTGTTGAAGACCCTACAGAGAGACTTAAAGCGTCATAGGAAATTAGAATGAAAATCACGACCTGGGTATCCTTGCGTAGAGGTGACGCACTGACCTCAGTCAATGCCAGTCCAGCTAACACAGCTCTGCCAATGGTGTGGCGTCTTACTTCACTGCCACATGCCTCTTGTGTCTCTTGAACCTTAGTTTGTTCTTTATAGAAGAGAGCTCACATGTCCTTTCCAAGTTGGTCCGATTCCCTTTGAAACAGCCACTTTCTTAGGAAAGGATGCAACTGTAAACTGTGACAATAGCCAGCTTGTCACTGTGGTGCTGCTCTTTGAAACCCATCTCTTCTCACCCATTCTCAGACCTGGCACATATGACAACGTCGAGTCTGAGAGGTGTCCATGGATGGATGAGTACAGTGTCTCTTCCTGAACATGGCTGAACAGAGCAGGTTTGTGTTTACAAAGCAGACCCCCAAAAATAGCTACTATGTATTGATGGGTTTACGTCCCAGGCAAAAATAATCATTTTGAAGTACATTACTTTTCTTTTCTCAGAGCAGACCTGTAAAATAATCACCCCAATTTAAAAGCAAGGCACAGCAGGGTAGGGAATGGTAGAAAATCTGCCCAAGCTGGCGGTGAGAACCTAAGCCAGGGTTCAGACCCTAGGTGGCTTGAACCTGAAGTCCACGTTCAAAGATGCTGCCCACAGCTGGAACGATAGAATTTCACTGAACATCACGCAGAAAGATCACACATGGGGTGTTTTAAAGACGAGAATAGTTTAAGCTCAGGAGAGAAAATAATATAAGAGCCAGGGCTTTTTTCGAGGTTTGGATATGATTGCAAATGTTTCAGGTGCCAAGCATACTTTGTTTTGTGAGATTTGATGTTTTCGGTCATCTTTTTGCTGCCATGTATTCATCGCCGTTTAATTTTCTTCTTACTATTAAATATTCCAAATGAGGTGATTTTCTCTAGAGACATACCAAGAATTGTTTTCCAATTTTCTTTTTTCTGCTTTAAAAATTTGAAACACAATAAAAATGCTTGATAGACTGCTGTAAAGTCACTGTAGGAAATTTGGAAAATAGAGAAAAGAATAAATAAGAAAAAGGACCTGCAATCCTGTTATCTAGAGCACATGACTTAACATATGGTTGTTTTCTGCTCTTTTTTCTATGCATGTAGCACATAAAAACAACAGTTATACTCTGTGTAATTTTTAAATCCTGATTTTTAAGGGAGCATTCTCTCCTTTTTTATTCTTTAAAAGCTTTATTTTTAAAATAACTACATAATACTGTCTTATTTCATTAACTAGATCCCTATTTTTAAATCCCTCATCCCATTTTTTCCTATTACAAAGATCATAGTAGTGAACATAAGTCTCTGCATCTCTGATTATTCTCTTGGGAGAAGTTCTTAGGTGTAGAACAGCTAGGCCTACGGTATGAGCATTTTTTTAGGATTAATTTTTTTTTAATCCAATTAGGACTGATACATTATTTTAAAACTCAAATAACTAACATGGGCTCTTAACAGCCACTATCCCCTGCCCTGTATATCTCTGTTCTGGCCCCCTGTAACTTAGCTTCCCCAAATGCAAATACCTTTAACTCCTTTTAGTTGTTTCTTCTAATGTATATTTTCATGTTATTCATTACCATGTTTATCCTGCTTTTCTTTACCTTATGGTTTTCAGCCTTATCTACTGATTTTCTGTAATAGAAGTTGGGAACTAAACTTTCTGACACTACCTGCAAATCTACATCATACTTGGCCATTCTGCACCATTGTCAACCCTTTCTCCCTCAGACACTTCCTCCCCGCCCATCCTCCAGAACCCTGATATCCTGCTGTCGTTACTGTGAAATCAGGAGTCAGCACTTATCTCTAAAGACACTGCTTAGCCATCTAATTAAATGGCATGATGCTGAATTGCCTTTTTGATACATCTTTTTGTTTTCTCTCAGAGTTAATAATTTACTGCTTATATTTCTTAGTTTTAATTAATTGGAACAATAAGCATTTCCTGATCACTTTCAGGGTGCTGGAAAATACATCCGTGAGCAAAAGAGGCAAACATGCTTGGCCTTACCGAAATTCAGCGTCAAGTTTTTCCATCAGAACCCCTCTTCATATGGCCCAACAGATCAGAGAGTGTATCAGATATATTTTTTATTAAACGTGTCTGTTCCCAGAGCCTTCTGTCCTGCTTCCATCTGACCTGGTAGCTTTCTGTACTTGCCGCTCATTGTCCCGAGGCTGCCTATTTCTATACCCCAGAAGACCCTTTCTCTTTTCCTGAGTGGGCTCTCCTATCTCCTGGATTCTTATCTTCCTCTTTGTTGCTTTATCCCCTCATCCAGGTGAATCTTCTCTTCTAGTAGTTTCCTCAGAGAGAGGATACAAGGTGAGGACATTTTTGAAATTTCTTGAATGTTGGAAAATACCGTTTTCAAAAATCGAAGTATAATTGACATAAAACCTCATTTTAGTTTCAAGTATACAACTCAATGACTTGGTTATTTGTAGTAAGTCTAGTTAATGGAAAAATCTTTTCTATATCTTGAATGATACATTGGCTGTATGTAAAATTAGTTGAATGTAGAATTCTACCTGTTTCTTTGACTTCTGGTTTGTGGTGTTGTTTTTGGGGAGTCCAGGGACATTCTCATACCTGGATATGACCTGCGGCCCTTCTGAGAGCTTGTGGAATTGGCTTTCTCCCCTGTGTTCTGACATTTCTTGAACTGGTATGGGCCATATTTCATCCTGATTCTGACCCTTTTGTGAACTCCTTTCATTGGGTTCAGTCTTTCTTGTGAGGAAAGTTTTCTCAAACTATTTATTTGATCATCCTTGCATAATCCCCTACCCCACTTTTCCTTTTAGAAAGAAATTGGAATTTGCACTTACATTATGATTTGTCCTCTCTTCATGGTTAACTTTTCTCTCCTGTTACCCTTCTGTTCATTTTTGCACTGTTTTCTGGAGGATTTCTACAACTTTATAGGCAGCTCCTCTACCAAATACAATTCTTCTACTTTAGTCTTCATTTCCAGAAGCTCTTGTTTTCTCAAGGTTCCTTTGTTTATTTTTGCAAATAACATCCTGTTCTTGTTCTGGTTTTATGAATTGGGTCTTTTTCTTGACTTCTCTGTCAGATATTTCTTCCACAGTGACAGTATGATCACATCACTTTTTGTTTTCTGTACTGTTTCTATTTCCTTTAAGTTTTATTGTTTTATTTCCCTCTCTTTCTGTTGATGGGTGTGTTTTGATTTCTGTCATGTTAGCGTGTTTCCGAAAATGCCTGGTAGCCTGCAGGTGTTACTTCATCTTTGAGGGGGTATCTGTCTGGAAAGCTGTGGTGAGCCATGGGTGGGGGTTGGCTGCTCCTGGGCCATCATCTCACTGGAAACCAAAGATGGCATCAGAAAACCACAGATGTCTGCATTCATCTTCTCTCTCTCTGGTTACTTTCCTCAGAGAGGAATCCTTCAGGGCCCAGGGGACCAGAAGTGTCTCTGTGAAAACTCTCCTGCACAGCTGCAGACAGGGGCCTTGTAATATTTGTAATAGGGAACCTCATTGACACTTCACTGCTCTCTCTGCTAGTCTAGGTCTGGAACATTTTTTGGTTCAGGGTTTCCAGAGAGTGAACCTTTACAACTGATTACCTGAAGTCTCTAGTATAAGCATGTTAAGCCTTGATAGACATTACAAGTTATACTCTCACCAGTAAAATGAGTATTCCTGTTTTACGTTCTCTAAATACTTGATGTTTCACTCTAAAAAAACAAAAACAAAAAACAAAAAAACTTTGATGGTATAATAAATAGAAAATGCTCCTTTATGAGTGTTTCTATGATCACTAGAGAAGGTGGTGGATGGTTTTCCTTCATTTCATGGAACTTGTATATTATAGGAACATCCTGTTCTTGTCTTTTTTTTTTTTTTTTTTTTTAAATTCTCTTGAGCACTTACTGAAGTTTGAATCCTGTTGCTATTGTCTGGAAAGGAAGGCCTCCATGGTTTTTGTTGGTTTTGTGTGATTGGCTCCCTGACGTGGCATCAGCAGTCTCGTGCAATGATAGAGGCACAGAAAGGCTTTATCTGGCACACGATAGGCATTTCTTTTTGGACAGGTCCACATGACTTTGGGTAAAAGCCTCAATGGCCGTTGTAGACCCGTTTCTGCCTTTTAAAGGGTTATATACGAATCAGACCAGTGGCCAGCAAATAACAACCCATAGGCCAAGATCCAGCCCCCAGCCTATTTGTGGAAGGAAGTCAAGTTTTACTGGAATGAAGCCATGCTTGTTAGCCTAGCCTGTGGCTGCTTTCACACTGTGGTGGAAGGAGCTGAATACTTGTGACAAAGACCATTAAAATCTAGAATATTTATGATCTAACCCTTTAAGAAAAAGGTCACCATCCCTTGAACTAGAGGTTTGTTGGTTGCTTAATGCCATAGGAGTATTTGCAAAGGCTCCTGAAAATGGATGGTTCCTTATTCTCATGAATAAAAACTAGTAAGTGTGATTGTCATGCTTTCTGCAAAAACTAATAAGTAAGCGGACATTGGCCGTCCTCTTTCTTCGAATGATATGCGTGAGTGAAATCCTCATGTCAGCCTCCCCTTCCCTAAAGTCCCCAAGTAGTCGGGTTCCAGGAATATTTCCTTCGTTGCCACATGCTACCCAAAAGCCACGCCACTTCCCTTTTCACTCTCCTTCCCCACTCCCCGCACCTTCTAGAAATACCAGATATACAAAAGGGACTTAACCTGCCGAAACCTCTCTTTGTTGCTATTTTGACAGCCTTGCAAAAACAAATTCGTGTCTAAAAACGAACACCAGCAGGCAGATGCCGGAGGTTAGCTTGAGACTCTTCGTATGTTGAAACCACCAGTCATTCTTCATCTTGCTTGGCTGTAGGACCCCAGCATCTTCCTCTGGCTTCACCATGTCCACTCGTGGGGCTGTCACCTCCATCCCTTTCTGAATCCCAAATTCTCAAGGGCTGAGCTTCTGCTGGTGCGAGCCCCCTGGCTTGGCAGTCACCTGTGGCATGGTCTTTGCTTGATGGGACTGCTCTTCTGGTTAGACCTGCTTCTGCCTCTCTGACCTTGGGAGGAGAATCACTGCTCAGCTCCATGCTCGTGGAGACCGCCTCTCTCTTGCTGTGTGCTCCTGTCTCCTCTGTGGGTCTGCACGAGTCCATGCCAATAACAGTGCCCTTTGATTGTGACCTGGACCCCAAGCTGTTGGCTGCAGCTTCCTGCGTACTCTCACGTGCACTGTGTGAGGCAGGATGTCTTGACAGCAGTGCCCTGTGTGTTAGTGTATAGAGATGTGACAGAGTTCAGGGTGGTGTATGGCTCTACGTGCAGGCAGGGTAGACAGTAGGCCCAAGACTGCTGTCCTTAGCAAGCCCTGCTGGCAAGGTGGTTGGCCTATGGCTGGTATCTGAGAAATGGGATATTGGGAGGGTTCCCTGGTAAGAGCGGCACACTGCCTAAACTGTGCAGATAAACTAGTGTATGCCACACATGTGCTTTCCTTCCAGGAGTCATGACGCTTGTCCTGTGTGAGTCTGCTAAGAGAGGGCCCGGTTACCTCTGGACTTGGCCCCCTGTGCCTTTCTCTTTGCTGGGTATCCTTTTGCTCTAATAACTCTTCTCTGTGAGTCCTCCTCCAACCCCGGGAGTGGTCCTGGGTACCCATCCCCTGCCAGAGGGCTTCTTCTCAGGGCTGCTTCTCAGAATGTCTAAGTCTCCGCAGGCTCTGTGAACTAGAGACAGACTCTCCAGTGTCTGATCATTCTACACACTTACTCTTCTGTCCACCCTCTCTTTAGAAAGTGTACACTCGAAGCCAGCGGAGTGCTGTCGAGGGGAGCTGGCTCCACTGGCTTTTTCTCGGCTGGTGCTGCCCTGAGGTGGGTTCTCCACTTTGACTCCCTGAACGTTTCTGGCTGGAGCTGTGTGTGCTGGTTTTCTCTGCTGATGCTGCCTAGTAAGAGCCCCTCACTGGTGGCAGGGGGTTTTGTGGGAGATGAAAGCAAGTGACAGAGACCAAGTCCACTTCACAGTGCAATAAATTGGGCGCTGGTGGTTTTCTTGTCCTCTTCCTTTGCCACCCTCTTCCTTCCTGTGTTCTCTTCACATGCAAAGAAGCATTCCTTCCTGTCTCTGATTGTGTGCTATCCCTTGGTTTGTACTGATCTCTGACCATATAAATGGTTCCTCTGAAACCTCTCCCATCTTCCTTTAGTTCCCCCATTGGATATGTAGACTCCAGGGCTGGTTTTGCATTAAAAGGGATGTTGCTCCACCCGCCGAAAATGTTTGCCATCTGACTGGTCAAGCATAACAGATCACCACGGGCTTGTCGATTCTGTGGCTTTTTCTCTCCTTGGCATCTGCTCTCAGCAGAGAAGAACATACTGGAGGGACTGAGCTGCAAAGCAAAACCAAATTCTTTAGCACTTTACAGTGGAGATAAAAAAGCATAGCAGAGAACACTTCACTTGGTGGAGTCAAGCAGAGCGAGAACAATCACTGATGATTATGTAGGGGGAGTACATGGAGTCTGAAAATTAATTACATAACTCAGTAAGAGTTTATTGGACCTCTTAGAGCTGCTGGGATCATCATGCAAAATGAAGGGGACAAGGACATCCTTTAAGGGAGCTTACACATTCTAGTTAGGGAGACGGGCAGTAGACAAACAGGTTTGCATATGAGAACAATGTCAAGTAGTGATAAGAGCAATAAAAAGCACAAAGCAAGGTTAGGAGAAAATTACCTCGGACAAGTTGAATGTTCATTTTGCATGGTTGGGGAGGGCCTAGGAGGGAGTGCAGTTTGAGCCCCAATCTGAATGTGCTGAGGGAGCCACTACCCGGAAAGGCACTGAAGACAGAGGAAGTGGCCAGCCCGGTGACAGTCCAGGGTTCAGTTCCTTGGTATGTGCATAGTTCAAAGTGAGGCCAGTGTGGCTTCAGTACAGTGAGTGAGGGCACGAGGGATCCAAGCTAAGGTGGGCAGTTTTGTAGGCCAAGTTAGGGTCATTCACTGGCTGCTGTGAGGATATTTTTATGCTAATTGTGATAGCAGCTGCTATGATTACTTGTGTAGTCAGTTTTTTTCTAGAAGATTATAAAAGTTGGACCCTTCTGGAATCGTCTCGTGCTCATTATTTGGTGGTCACTCAGGCAGCAGCAAGCATTGCTTCATGTCTTCCTTGTATCAGCAGTCATAGAGTTTTGTCCTTCTGGAACCTTCCATGACCGTGTATCTAGAAGGTTTCCCTCTCAAATTCATTCACAGGGTAGGCTGTGTCAGGCCAGGCTGGGTTGACATTTGTGATTACATCATGTTTTTTGTTTGGAGTTTGACATTTTTAATTTGTGGAAGTGTCAGGCCCATTTAACATGAAAGAGTAAAATGGAAACTTCCCTTCATGTTGGCAGGTAAATAGTGAGCTATTACCTCATTTAGTGAGCCCTTTTCAGGTTGGTCTGTGTCTTTGGCTTGGAGTGTCTGCTGGAAAGGTAGAACAGGAAACAGTACTAGAAGGTCCCTCAGGTTGTTTGGAGAAGAGCAGTGAGGAGCGTCACGTGCTCGAGGTGCTCCTGGCCTTAAGTCAAACACCTGAGACTCTACTGCGTGCTCTTTCCAGTCCATCATGCGGTAGCCAGTAACAGGAGGGTTTGCTTCTATCGCCAGGACTAATTGGTAGCTTTAATTTCAGGATACATTCGGTTCTGGTTTCTGTAATTTTGAAATTAGGAGGATTTGTGTTCTCTCTCAACTCCAGACTTTTCTGATTTTAATAGAATTCAGGTTTACTGCCCCTTACCACCTCCACCTCACCTTGGCCAGTCGCAGGTCCCAGACATCACGGAGTGGGTTTTCTTCCTCTTTGCCTTGGGCCATAGCTGGTGGCTGAATTTCCATTCGAAGGTCTCTGTTCCATGAGCAACTCTTATAACCAGTGGTTATACTGCAGACTTTCCATGACATACAGGGAATCTTTATCAAAACATGTGATTTCCTGCCCGTGCAGCTCTTTGAAAAGCCACTGTAGTTGAGCCAGATCCCTAAGTTGATAAGAATTGGTAGGTACCTGGAAGGCCATTTTTTAGGGTAGGGTCTCTAAATAGCTTTCAGATCAAAGAGGTTAAGAGGCCTCCACTCCCTCCCCTGCCCCCCTACCTCCTCACCCCCCCACCCCCGCCTTCCCAGATAATGTTCCTGACTCAGGGCAAATCCACTGTCATCACCATTAAAAATAGGAAGCAGGCCTGTCTCTGGGTGAGTGTAGGTCCTTAATAGACCTTCGCACGTGAAAGGTAACCTATTCTCATTTAATTACAGTTCCTTTTGGGTACCACTGTGTACCCTGGCCCCTCCTGCATGTTTTTATAACCCATATATGATAATAAGTGTTACTATCCATTGAGTGGAAAATATGCAGATTGAAATTGGATGGCGGATTCATTAAACTGCAAACGAATCCATTATCAATGGGCACTTGGTTCCAAGCCCTGGAATGGCTACCCATGCTGTGATTCTAGTATAGAAAGTGTGGAGGGAAATAATGCAAGCCTGCAGGTGTTTATATAAATAAGTACTTTGCTCCTTTTTTCCCCCTTCCCTCTTCTCCTACATATCTACCCCTGCTTTCTCCTTCCCTTCGTCTTTTCATTCTTCCTCCCCTCTCTTCCTTTTATTGAATAAAAGCCAAGCTGGAAAACGGTCTGTAGTGATAGTGACCAAGCACCTTGAAGCTAGAGTTGACTGACCTATGGAAGCTCCCAGGGCCATGGCCATGGCTTTGCTAGAATGACACGAGAGCCCCTCCTGTCCTCATTCGTGGTCTGTTCTCACACAGAGCGGCATGACAGGTGGGAAGCACAATGGGAAGGTGGGAGGGCTGGCCCACATGCTCTGGGAGGCAGCTTGATCCCTTGGTTCCCCTCCCAGGTTCCTGCCTGCTTGTTCTCCGGATGTCTCAGTGTCCAGCTAGGTGGATCTAGCAGGAAGTAGTACTCAAATTGCTTCACACAGTGTTTCCTATTCAGTAGAGAGGGCCTGTCCCCTTTTGTGGTGGTCTCAATTCTTTTGCCTCTGAGTGAGGTGCAGACAGAGGAAAGAGAGGAAATTGTGCTCTGCCTTCTTTCATGGCAGCAGGTCTGCACTGTCCCAGGTATTAATTAAGGACAGTGCACCTGTTGTATGGCTTCATCGACCTTTCCAGCTGTGGGAAGATCCCCACGCTGGCAGTAAAGTAATTGTCTGCATGTTCATGTTTTCATTTCCATTTTCATCTCTTTCCAAGTCTTAACCTAGAGTTTCAACATGAGGATTTTATTGGGCTGTTAGGTGATTTTGCCTCAGAACCACTAGGATTCAGTATTCACGGTATGAGATTATACTTCAGAGACAATTTTAGAAAAATATAGTATAACGAAGGATTTTTGTCCAGGTTCATCGCAGGGCAGGTCAAATTCTGTCAGAGGGCCTGGTGGTCCCGCATGCTGAGGACTGTGGTTTTATAAAAGGCAGGACCAGATACATGGTTTTGGATGCATGTCAGTCACATACATTGATTGACATTTAGTGGCTCTGAAGGGGTTTGAAGATGCCAGAAAAGAATGACTGGAAACTTGGAATGGGCAGAACAATCTAGAAATTATGGTTAAGTTACTGTAAGTTGAATACAGTCATAGTAGAGCCAGATTGTGCTAGAGGCTGACAGTGGACTAGAGAGCCACATTAATTACGTGGCTTTCTTCAGTCAGGCAAGGAAAATGCAGTCATTCTGGGGTCCTCTTTCAGTAATTCTCAAACATTAGGGCAATGTGATAGAATGTAATAGGAAAGAAGTCTTCATGGTGTTGAGAATGGATTTCCCTCTAACTAAATGGCCTTCTAGTTTCTTCTCTCTCTTTCTTCTCTGTTTTAATTTTGGCAGATAGCTTTATTATCATTTTAAGACGGCTATTCATTCCATTTTGAACATGACACGGATTCTCTCCAAGTGTTACAAGAGCAACAGGAGAGGCCTTGATTGTGGCTTGTCAGTGAGGTCACTGGCTCCGAGCAAACAGGAAAGGGCTGTTCAGAGTTTCTGTGGGAAGCATCAGGAGGACTGTTGGGGCAGTGTTGATACCCAAGCAGGAGTGGTTTCGAGAGGCTTGAGTTACACCAAGTTGCAGTTGGTATTTCAATCTCTGAAACTGTAACATGACAAAGACTCCTCTGTCTTCATCCAAGTGCTGCTTAAGGATAAGCAGAATGAGTTGGTCGGTTTCACAACTTTCTTCCAAATAGCAGGAATCTCTAGGTTTGTGATTTGTGGTGAGACCTCAAAATGACTGCAACTTTATTTGAGAGGTAAAAAGCAAGGCGAAATTTTGCCTTTGGAGGCAAAGCATGGTTCGTGTAATAATATTTGGCAGCTTCAAGCATACATGTTAGTTCATATTTGAATTTTGACTCTTCAGAAAAAATACTGTGATCTTTGCCATTTAGGCCAAGAGATGGGGTGGAGGGAGAAGGGAGTATGGAGCAGACGAAATCCATTAAATTTCATGTGGCGTGGTAGGCAGAGCCCACTGTATTTGAGTTGCTATAGTTTTCTGCATGGCTGTGTTCCAGTAAATTGGATGGACACATAATACTCAAAAAGAAAGTTAAAAAAAAGAAAGAAAGAAAGAAACACATCACCCAATTTTAAACTTCACCACTATTGTGTATAACTAGCTGAATCTGGGAGTCAATTTCTGGAATTTGTGGGTACTAAGTAAACACTAAATATTAAATTTCTTGGTCTATTACTGAGAGAGTGGCTGGCTCATTCAGTTTTTCTGATTTCCTGTTCTTAGTATCCTTGGCATCAAATTTTCATTGGTAGAAGGTTAGACATTCTTTTTTTTTTTTCCTTTGCATTATATGACTAGAATTGAAGGTTCTTTTGCTTCCTCTTTCTTTTTGCCCCTCTTTTGTTTCTCCCTCTCACTTTTTGGAATTAATTTTTAATACTTGAAAGAAAAAAACACTTATTCTTTTTTTTTTGAAGATTTTATTTATTTATTTGAGAGAGAGGCAGTGAGAGAGAGTATGAGCGAGGAGAAGGTCAGAGGGAGAAGCAGACTCCCCATAGAGCTGGGAGCCCGATGCGGAACTCGATCCCGGGACTCCAGGATCATGACCTGAGCCAAAGGCAGTCGTCCAACCAACTGAGCCACCCAGGCGTCCCAAAAACACTTATTCTTTATAGCATATGTGAAAGACAGACAAAAATAGAGAATCTATACAGCTGACCTTGTTCTTTACATGTTGTAATCTAGTTCATGTAGCCTCTTTTTTCCATTACTTACTGTACCTTGCTAAAATAGACTTGCTATTGTGTTAAGAAAAGAAAACAAAAATCTCATTCAAATTGTAAGTCTGTAGAATCCTGAAAAAGGAGGACAGGTGAAAATGGTCATTTCCCATAATATGAAGAAATTATAGTTTAACATTACATAGTTTTGTAGTTCTTTCTGGAAACACATTGTTGGTTAGGGGCAGAACTTCCAGTATGGTGGAGAAAGTAGCTTGGCAGATCTTCTCCAAGAAAAATGATCATAAAACTGGACAGATTTGCCAAATATAACCATCTCAGGACTTTGGAAATTGATGAAGGGCCTGGCCAAGTTGAGAAGTGATCACTCATGGAAAATTCATGAATTTTGTGTGAGAACATGGGTGGTTGAGTTGATGACCTTTTCCCTGAGGTTGCTGCTATTCTCGACCCCAGCTCAGCAGAGTACTTTCTAGCAGAGCAGGGAAAGCTGAGAAAGCCAGCAGATTCATTTATTTGGAGCAGAGAATACCAAAATCCCATGTCTAGTCAGTAATAGATAGTAATCTTGGGAAACAAATGGGAATACCTCTGGCTTAGCTAGATTGAGGTTGCTTTCTGGTTTAGGGCAACAGTGAACCAGAAGACTAGCCAGATACTTAGTATGGAGATTTAGGAAAGAAGACAGGCTAAGTATCTTTTGTAAGCTCTTCACAAATTTGTGCAGAACAGAAAGTGAGGGTCTACACTGTCTACTCGTCCTTAGATGACTTTGAACTTATGTACACATACGGAGGAAACACAAGCGGCCAAGGCAGAAAATAAAAGCCTGGATAGATTTAAATATTGCTGAATATTGAATGTGCTACTGACAAACCAATCTCAGACCAATACTGGCTGACTTCTAAGCTGTGCAGACACAGGGGTGATCCCTAAGATTCTAGGCTTAAACATTTTAAAAACCAAGAATTAAAAAACAAACTTGAGCACATACATCTCTCTCAGTAGCCAAATACCATGGAGGAAACCCATTCCACAGGTTTAGTCTAAGTAAATTGCTAAACAAACTAAAAAATATCAACAGCTCTTGGGGTCAAGTAAGAATCAGAAATCACAACTGCTGTAATATATATCCAAAATACCTAATTTTAGCAAAAATTTGAGACCTGCAAAGAAACAGGAAGTATTGTATACCCTGGGAGGAGGGTGGGGGGGAAGCAGTTACTAGACACTGTCTGTCAGTGGGCTGAGATCTTGAAGTTAGCAAAGACTTGAAAACACCTTTTAGAAGAACTATAGGAAGCTGTGTTTTAAAAATTCAAGGAAGGTATGATGATGATGACATAATAGTTAGAAAATCATGACAAAGTATAAAAAGAACCCAGTGAAAATTCAGGAGTTCAACAGTGAAATAACTGAAAGGAAAAAATTCACGAAATGGACCCATGACAATATTTGAAATGTGAAAAGAAATAATGAGTGGACCAGTATATGAATAGAAATAATCCAGTCCGAAGAATGGAGTATAAAAAGAATGATGAAAAATCGAGTCTCTGAGACCAGCATGAGTCCAAGCATACTAATATACTATGGACCTCAGAAGAAGAAAAGAGAAAAAAAAAGGAGCAGAAAAATCATTTGAAAAAATAATGGCTGAAAGCCTACAGATTTGATAAAGACGAAAACACTTAATAAACCCAGAGTAGTAAAACACAAGGAGATTCATATATAAACACTTCATAGTCAAACTGTTGAAAGACAAAGAGATAATTTTGAAAGCAATAAGAGAAAACAACAGATCCCATCAGAAACAATTGTAACTGGAAATTAGTGTTGTACAAAGTGCTGAAAGAGAAAACCCAGCAAATTCTACTTCCAGCAAAACTGTCTTTCAAGAGTGAAGGCAAGGGGAAAACATGCTCAGACAGATGAAGACTCGGATTTGTTGTGAAGTAGATCCACCTTACACGAGAAACTAAAGGATAGTTCTTTTATGCTAGAAGAAATGACACCAGATTGTAACTTGAATCCACACAAAGAAATAAAGAGCACCAGAGAAGGTAAATATGTGGGTAAATATAAAAGATTATGGATAGACCTGGTATGTTTTTCCTTCCCTGAACTTGTTTAAGATTCTCTTAAAAATAACTATAATATTGTTGGGTTTAAAACACAGATTGACTAACATAACATAATAAAAAAATTATTAAAAAACAAAAACACGTATTGGGATGTATAAGTTTGAACATTTGTATTGGAAAGAAGAAAGGTTCTGATTGATAAAGTAAGCCTCTACACTAAGAAATAAGAAAAGGAAGAACAAAATAAACTAAAGCAAGTAGGACTCAAGAAGTAATATAGAGTGGAAATCTTTGAAATAGAAATCAAAACGATAGAGGAAAACAGTGCAACTAAAAGTTGTTTTTTCGGAAAGATCAAGAAAATTAACAAACCGTTAGCAAGACTGGTGGAAAAGGAGAAAAGGCTACCAAAATAATGAATGAAAAGGGAACATCACTAATGACCTTACAGGAACATAAAAGATTATAAGGGATATGAATAAGTTTATGCCATCGTATGAGACAATTTTGATGAGATGGACAAATTTCTAGAAAGTCACAAGTGATCCATACTGACTCAAAACTGAATAACTCAATAACAAATAATGAAATTGAATTAGTACTGAAAAAATCCAGGCTTACATGGCTTCATTTGTGAACTGTCTCAAATATTTAAAGTGGAAACAATACCAGTCCTTCACAAACTATTTCATTAACTAGAGGAAGAGGGAATTAACACATTCTGCGAATCCAGTATTACCTTGTTAGACAAAGACATCACAAATAAATCTAACTACAAATTACGGACTCCTGTGAACACAGACAATGATTCTTAAAATCCAAAAATGCCAAATCCAGCAACATATGAAAAGGTTTATATATCATGCCTAATTGAAATTTATCTCATGAATGCAAGGTTGGTTAAACATTCATTAATTATTAATATACTATATTAATGTAACAAAGGATAGAGATCAGGTATCATTTTAATAGATTTATAAAAGTATTTGAGAAAATTCAACATTAACTCATGAAAAAAATTCTCAGCATAGTAGAAAAAACCTACAGGTAACATCATACTGAATAGAGAAGAACTGAATGCTTTTCCCCTATCAGGAAAAAGGCAAGGTTAGCAAATTTTTTCTAGTAATGATTTAGAAAAAATAACATAGGTTATAATAAAGCCATCGAGTCCTTGAGTCTCATTTTCTGTTGAGCCGAATTGTTTAAGTTCGTGTAAGCTATTATTTTAGAGTATAAATGTGTATGTCTTTAATGTTGAATTCTTTGTATAAATAATATAATTGAAATGTAGCATTAGAATACTATTTCCATTTGCAGTAAATCTTGTCCATATTTTCCCACCAGCCCTAATAAAGTTCAGAGAATTGCAGAGCTATTTATAAGGGAACTGGACATCATGCAAATCAAATTCTGTTGTTACAAATCCTTGCTTATCAAAATCTAACATCAACAAAATAAATTTCTGGGTTTCCAGATCTTGGAAGCTCTTTTAATTGCGACATAAATTCAGGACCATGGCCGAATCTGGATGGTCCCTTGGAGTGTGTTTCAATGAGATGTTACCAGAAGTACACCAAAGAACCAAATCTGGGATGGGACTAGGGAAGGGATGGTTATCTTTGAAGCTGGTCATGGTTGGTTGAGTGTTCATGTGTGGATGGGGGCTATTTCTGTTTGGTTCACAGGGACCACTGGCTGAAATTGGAGGTAGTTGGGTGTAATGTGTAAAAGCCAAGATGTCCGCAAGGCAACAAGTGTGAATACAGGTTAAAATTTGAGCTTCCTCTGAATGAGGAAGGCGGAAGAAGAATAGAATGAGACTGACATTTTAAAAATGATTCTTCCCCTTTTCTCTGAAAGAGAAATGTCCTCATTTGCGAATAATACTTTTACCCAGGTCCTTTTGACAGCAGTTTTCCATCTTGCCCAGAAAAACATGAGCTTGTCATTTCTTCTTCTCCCTTGGGGATCATATTTGACCTTCCCTAGTAGCAGCACTGCCATCATCATCTTTAATTCACAAAAACTCTTATCAATGGTTGGAGCCATTGTTGTTCTGTTATTCTGGGGAATACAAAAATAGACTGATACATGGCCACCAACCTTGCAGAATTTAGTCTTAAGGACTTTGCAATGTTTTTGAGTTATGCTCATGTGCACACACAAACACACTCCAACTAGAGGACAAAGTGAACACAGGATAGGGTTTTAGATGGTGCAGTACAGACTGAAAATTTTATCAAAGTTCACAGGCTGCCTGCAGGTATCTATTTGAGCTGAAGTATTCTTGCAAAGTTTCACATAAAGGGGAGAGTTTGAGTTAGACCTGCAGGCAGGGTTGGATTTTGAAAGTTACTTGCATGACCTTGATTAAGTTGAATAGATGGAAACAAGATTTATATGTAAACTCCCATAGCTCTTTGATTTGATTTGATTTTTTAAAATGGGGTGCGTTTGCCTCAGGATCTTATTTCAGCCTGATGAGCTACAAGTATTGATAAGGATAGCTTTACACTCTGTTCCGATTACATAGTGGTAGGGCCAAGCCAAAGAGGAGAAAAGCT